>NC_052377.1:343823-672646 GCF_011074865.1 Brettanomyces nanus | reverse complement strand
AAGACCGAAAGGTGCAGCGAAACGATGGTGTTGCTTGTGAATGTATCTGTAGAAGTTGCCGTAGTGTAAACCTCTGTGGAACCAGTAATGCCAAGCATCTTCCAAAAAGAAAAACATGATATTTTGGTAAATAATTGTTTTCCAGGAAGGAAATGGAACCTGGAAGCTCAACCCAATCTTCTCGCAAATAGGATGAAAGAACCAGATAGGGAATGCTTCAACGAGAAAATGAGAAATAAGCACGGATTTAAGACATTCCCACTGTTCTTGGTCTGAAGGGATCTTGCCGGCCTGGATTTTGTACTTTCTGAAGTAACTGACATGATCAATGATATACCAGGGTAGACATCTTCCGAAATACATGAGTTCATGGATGGCAAAGAAAAGTAGGCCAGTGGCAAAAATATCGTTACCAAGATATAGATAGTAAGATGCCCAAAGTTGCTCCAAAATGCTTAAACCCCCGATACCTTGAACTTCGTGGAAGGTTTTCAAGAGAGTGTCTTGGCCAACGACATTGAGAGTCCTATCAAGCAAAACGCTACATTGAGTGTTAGTAATCAAGGTACGAAACGGCACTGAACAAAACCCACTTGTTATAACACTTACCTAGATGACATAGTAATGATAAGAGATGAATTAAGATAAGAAGAGTGATGGGGAAGAAACGAAAGAAAAGAAGAAAGCCTGAAGGCGTTTAAAACTCCAGATTGGTGTGCTTATCGATATTTCCGGGCTGCATGAATTTAATTTTTTCCTAACAAAAAAATTTCCCTTTTTGGAAGGCAAAGAGTCTATCGAGACCAAGCTGCATCAAATGCAAGATACGCGGAACGAGCAAACAAACTATTATATACTCCACGTCTTTCAGTTAGCCTGCAATTCCACTTGATGGGAAACTCCAGTGGATGGCTGCTTAACAGAGTACTTGGAAACCATATAGTCCCGTGCCAAGGTAAAGTTTCTGGTATTTGCCCGGTAGCCGATGGAGAAAATATCACCCACAATAGGGATTAATCCAAGAACAAAGTCAAGAACAAGGTTGTACACCATCTTGGAAGTAACAGAGTAAGGGAAATTGTCCACTCTGACTATCTGACTGAAAATATATGCATTTAAAATCAGTACGACAATATCGCCTATGGCGGGAATAAGCCCGATAAGACCACCCAACCCAACACGAATACCTATTCGTTTGAAGCAAGCATCCATTCGATATGCCATATTTTGAATTCTTCTGAGAGGCTCTTTCTTTTCCTGCGGAATTGACGATGGAATACCACGGGTCCTCTTAGATCCCTGTAACTGCCAGAACTTCAACTGATCTTCTGGAATCACTTCCATGTAAGGATCTTCGTCCAGCTTACCCACTCGAAAATTTTCTGACCCAAACTATGGTGACATTTCAGACCGTTAATAACTTGTAGTTTTTAGTGAAACTGTACTTTTACTTACCACTCTATAGAGGATTACTTTTGCTGCCTGTTTAAAGATAAAACTCATAATAAGACGTACGATAAGAAATTTTATACCCTAACCAGATTTCACTACAATACACTCTCCTTTTATACTTCTCCTCACCAATTGCTCCAATGCTACCCTTCACTGTTTCTGCAGGCTTAGATGACCATGCTGGCACCGTTAACGATAGCTATCTATTGCTATTCAAGGCTGTGCAATGACGGGGAGTGTTTTGAAAAGTCTGAAAAATTTTTAGCGTTTTTTGAATTTTTTGATTTTTAATTTTTTTTCAGGATCGAAACATCCAAAGAATTGAGAAAGAGGAAGGAGCAGGAGAAAAAATACTTCAGCTCTTTGTAAGGATAATCTACTTTGATTTACAAGCAAACAACTAACATTCGTTCATAATGAGAGGAGGAAACCGTTTCTTTCATCCAGAGAATGTTCTCCGCCGAGGAGAAGACTTGATTGCAGTCGGACAGAAGGAAGATGCATTACAGACCATTTATGAATTCTTGACCTCAAGAAGAATCAGAGGTTCAGAGGTTAGTGAGTTGGAACCTATTACTCTTTTGTTTATTGAACTTGGAACTGAATTACGCAATGGAAAAGTTGTCAAGGACGGACTTCACCAGTACAAGAAGGCTGTTCAAAACACGGATGAGGGTCTTGAGTCCCTTCAACAGGTGTGCAAGCATTTCCTTGAGCAGTCCGAGTTTCAGTTAACCAAGGCTGAAGGTAAGGCCGGTGCTGCCGCTGAAGCTGCAGTGGAGAAATCTGTCGCTGCTGCTGCTGCTGCACAAAAAGTATTGGATACCTATGATGATGTTGAAGAAGAAGGTGACGATGACGATGAGGATGTGCAGTTTGCCATCTCTCCTGAAGATATCTTACTTTCTGCCGTTTCTACAGACGACACTACAGACAGATCGAATCGTCAGCTTGTTGTTCCTTGGCTGAGATTTTTATGGGAATCCTACAGGACGGTTTTGGACATTTTAAGAAACAACTCCAAGTTGGAGGTCGGTTATTGCTTTGTTTCTGCGCACGCCTTCAAATTTTGCGTCAAGTATGAACGTAAGAATGAATTCCGCAGACTCTGTGAGATGCTTCGCGCTCATTTGCAGACGGTGTCCCAAAAACCCAACGACAGATACCAGGTTACCAACCCTATTGACCTTGGTAATTCAAACACTCTGCAACGTTACTTAGAATCTCGTTTCGCCCAATTGAATGCTGCTGTCAAACTTGAGTTGTGGCAAGAAGCTTTCAGATCTGTCGAGGATGTTCATACTTTAATGACTCTTTCGAAGAGGCAACCAAAACCTGCTATGCTGATGAGTTACTACGATGACTTAGCTCAGATCTTTGCTGTTAGCGGCGACAACTTGTTCCATGCTGCTGCCCGCCAAAAATACTTTAGTCTTTTGTTGCAGTCACCAATTGCCACTGAGGATGAGAAGAAGCATTATGCTTCTTTGGAATTGATTTCCGCTTTAGCTGTTGCTGATAACGCTAGTTCTGAGCGGGATGATTTTTCCCGCAGAAAATTGCATAGACTTGCTTCTTTGCTTAGCATGGGTAGTACTCCAACCAGAGACTCACTTATCGAACAGGCAACAGGCCCTCAGGTACTCCGTTACACTGATGATTTGTTGAAACAGTTGAAAGAGGTACTCGAGGATGATTTCCATCCTTTGTCGTTTGCCAAGGACTCCCAATCTATTCTTACTGGCATAGAGTCTCACGGGGACTATAAACAATTTGTCACCCCACTTTTGAATGTCATTGTTGGCAAAATCTTCTCTGAGGTTGCCCAGGTTTACCAGACCATAAAGGTTGACTTCCTTGTGAAGCTGTGCACTCTCCAAGGTAAGTTTAAGCTTTCTGCCCTTGATATTGAAAGAAGGTTGCTTGATGCCGCCAGTGACAATGTCGTCAGTGTCAAGATTGACCAGGATTCCGGTGTTGTTACTTTCCGCTCTGATCCATTCAGTGAATCTTTGGAAAACGGCACTTCCTCTACTCTTGCTGAAAAAGCAAATGCTGCTCTTCAACTCACCCCTGCCGAATTTGTCAGATTCCAGCTATCTAATTTGGCCAAATCATTGTCTCAGTCAGTTAGGTTGATTGATGTCACACAGACAGAGTCTGTTGATCGAGAATTGAAGGAGCGCGCTTTAACTGAAGCTAATGCCGAGTTCTACGAAGAGAAGGAAGAGATCTTGCAAAGATTTGGGGTTCTCGAGGAAAGAAAGACCAAGCTCGCTGAATTGAAGAAATTAGAGACCGAAAAGGCCTCTAAGGAGAAAGTCACACAACAGCTTGCTTCTAAGCAGGCTGAAAAGGAAAGGGCCGAGCAAGAAACTGTTAGAAGACGCGAGGAGAAGATGAGGAGAGAGATTGAAGCTGCCAAAGAGAAGGAGAAGAAGCAGCTGATTCAAGAAGTGAACTCTAAAGGTATTATTCAGATCGATGAAAAGGAGGCGGAGAATTTGGATATTGACAAATTACGTGTGATGCAATTGGAGAAGTTGGAAAAGGACCAAAAGGAGACCGAAACCAAGATGGAGGGACTTGCCAGAAGAGACGATTACTTGGAACGTGCTGAGCGTAAGTACCAATTAGCCCTTCTAGAAAAAGAAGCCAAAGAGCAATCTCTAAACGACGAGAAAGAGTATGATGCCATTAGAGAGAGACACATCGAACAGGCTCGTAAAGAGCATGAGCATGATATCAAGATTAGAGATAGACTTCAAAGAATGGTTTCTGCATATGAGAAGTATGCAGAGGTGGCCCGTAGTGAGCAGAATAACCTTTATGCCAAGTTGAAGATTCATGCTAACAGGAAACTTGAAGAGGCTAAAGAGGTCAGAATCAGGGAGTTTATTGTCAAGAAGAAGGTTGAATTTGAGGAGGAATTACAGAGAAAGAAGGAAGAGAAGTTGAGACAACAAAAACTGGAGGAAGAAGAAAGTAGAAGAGCCGTCGCCGAAGAAGAGAGAAGAAAGAAAATGGAGGAGAGCCAGTTATCTAGAGATCCAGAGAGAAGAATTTACAATGAGTTGCTTGCAAAGGAGAAGAATGGCTCTTTGGCCAAGTTTAGCGATAAGATGACGTTGAAGAAATTGAGGAGAAAGTATGCCAACTAGGCAGGAATTACTGTAGATTTTCAAATAATTGTTTAGAACTGAATATACTTGTTTCGTTGACCAAAATCACTCATCCTCTCTCTCACCTTATCCAAGATCTCATCATTTTCCGCTTTTGGCGATCGACACGCGAAGTGGAAAAGAGTTCGTACAAAATTGGATCGAACCACCAAATAATGAGCAGTCTTTTACCTCGTTTGATTCTATTATACTTAGTTGTTTTGTTTGCTCTCAATCTCTTAAAGTCACCCTGAAACAATGACGGACTCACAAACATTTTTTGAAAAGATGAAGAGATCCTTCACGGATGTTCCGATTGCTGGAGACGAGCAGATATCTACCGAAGAGTTTCTTGAGGCTTCAGAATCGTTGGTGAAACTCTTTGATTTACTAGGATCATCTGCATTCCAGGTTGTTGAGGCAGATATGAACGGCAACATTACCAAACTTAGAAAGAGACTTGTTCAAGATGGGGAACATTCCAAGACTTTACAAGGCATGATTCTCGAGGAGGTAAAGGAAGGAAAGAAGAAGACGGGTACTCAAGCTTTGCTCTGGCTATCCAGAGGTTTACAGTTCACCGAAGCCGCAATGAGAGAAACGTTGGACCACCCAGACAAGGAGATGACAATTACATTTACCGATGCTTACAAAAAAACGTTGATCAAGTACCACTCTATGTTCGTCAGGCCAATTTTCAAATTGGCCATGAAGGCATGTCCGTACAGAAAGGATTTCTTTGCAAAGTTGGGTAACGATCAAAAGAAGGTGTTGGAGCAGTTGAAGGAGTGGTTGGATGCATTGATTAAGATTGTTGATATTATCTTCGGTTTCTATCTGAGCGGAAACTACGGCAAGGGTTTCTAATTCAAACTAAGCAGACTGTTTGGTTTTAAGCTTGTAACCGATAAAAAATGAGTTAAACATAAATGAAAAATAATAAAAAATTGATAAAGGAGTAGATTGATGAAAAAAGTACACGTTCTGGAAGTCAAAAATGGAGAAACAACGCAAGCATCACACAAAGCCTGTAAAAGGTTGGAAGCAAGGCCGCTTTATATTACATTTGTTCTAGCCTGTTTATAACAAGGCCACGACAAAAGCGGCAAAGGTACCCCAGATAGGGGCGCAATTAACTGCGATATTAGCGGCATCACCTTTACTTGAAGACGAGCTTGCAGTGGAAGATGAAGAGTCGCTTCCCTCAGAAGAGGTCGAAGAAGAAGTCTTTGAACCTGAAATAGAAGAGCTCGAAGTAGAAGCCTTGCACTCGAAGTCACCCTGAATGTTACCTTGCTTGGCCAACTTGTTAAAGTCGGTACAGTCAAAGTCACCAGTGGTATCAACTTCGAAGGCACCTCTGACAGTCTTCAAGTCAGACATAGTACAGTTGTCGAATTCACCTACAAGGACAACTGCACCAGTGACAGACTTCAAGTCATCAAAGTTTTCGATAGACTTCAACTCAGTGTTGTTCTCAATAACCAAGCCACCGCCAATGGAAGTCAAGTTACCAAAGTCGAGTTCTTGCAAGTCCTCGTTATTTTCGATAGTCAAGTCACCACCGACTTTAGTAACCAATGGGAACTTCAAGGCCTCAACAGAGGACTCGAAGAAACCGGCACTTTCGTTAATGGACTGAAGACTACTCATGGAAATGGAAGAGACAGAGTAGAAAGTCAAATTGTTGGCCCACTGCAACTCATCAAAGACAAGCTCAGTTTCGTCACCGTTGTGAGAGATAGACAAAGCTTGAGAAATAGTCTGAATTTCGGAATCGATAGAAGCCAAGTTCAAATTATTGTTGATGTTGTACGTTTCGACGTTGATTGGATTCAAACCATCCAAAGAGGACAACTGGGTGTCGGAAATGTAGATGGAATTACAGTCGGTAACCTGGGTCAAACCAGTGTCAATCAAAGCTGGCAAAGTGACCCAGTTAATAGCACCAACAGAATTCAAAGAACCCATAGAAAGTTCCGACAAGATAGTCAAACTCTCTAACTTCAACTCACCACTGATAGCAGCAATGGAGTCGGCAGCGAAGGAGGCTAATTCAGTAGCATTGGAAATAATCAAGTCACCGTAGATGGCTTTGACGTTAGCAATGGAACCAGTACCCAAATCACCGGTGATATAGACATCACCCTTGATGGCATCACAAGAGGCCAAAGAATCCAAATCAGCCTGTGCGGTAGCCGTATAAGTCTTCGAGAAACTACATCCGGAAGCAACATTAACAGACGTTGTGGAGGTCAAAGTAGCATCTAGAATTTGTGTTAGTAAGGGAAAAACGTGAGTGAAAAATGAACTAATGCAATGCAATATGATACCAGTGGTTCCCGCAGCAACGTTTTAGCGATGATCTCCTAATTCGGGAATCAGACACCACTACAAAAAAAAAGCCTCCCAAAATATGCAACCGCTCTCATTCCCACCATGACAACACATAAGAATGTTCCTATGCAAATGCAATAAGAAGGAAGCACGGCGAGCGCGCGACTCGGAAAAAAAGTTTTGCTAGAAAGCGAAGTGAACGAACGCACATCACAGCTCAAGAAAAGACAAGTTGAGTTCACGGGACAGGGAGCATTGAAGCAAATTTCTACACCTATTCAAATAGGAAATAGAAACCCACTCCAATATGTAAAAGTCGGCCGTTTAACTAGATAATGACTTTCTTGGTAGTAACCGAACAGACGAGACTGGCTAATTGTACTGCGATCGTCGTTTCGCTAGAATTTTTTTCCTGGTTTGGAGGAGAAAAATATCATGCGAATCGCGGGAGAACGACAACATCCTCGACTCTGAGCCCCGAAAATCAGTAAACGTTGCAGTACAATGCACAGGGAGAGTGAGCGAGCAATCTGTAAAAGATTGTCAACACACATATCATGGAACCGTGGAAGCGATGTAATTTGGGAAAGGCGAACGAGAAAAAAAAGAAGACTAAAACGAAAACGAAAACTGGCTGTTTATTATCAGATGGAGTTGACCAATGTTAAATGCTGGGTATCAAATTGAGCTGCATTCTGGATATTGTGTAATACATACTAAGAGAAGTTGTGCTGGCAGCGATTGCAACGCTGGCCAAAGCCAATAGAGAAGTGAACTGCATCCTGAGCTATATCTAAACTGGGTTATTAGAGATCAGCAAATGCAAAGATCTAAACTATGATAGATGCTAATGGAGAAAGGAAAAAGGAGAAGAAAAGAGAACGGAAGAGAACAGAAAGAAAACTAAGATCACAGAATAATGAAAAAGGAAAAAAAAAACTTATAAACCAACATCGACTGTAATGGAAAAAGGGTCAACATATTGAGCTCAATGATTGATTGAAGGTGGGAAGTGGTAAGCATTTCTCCTTCTAAAAATATCCTGTGTTCTGAAAATTTTACCTAAGAAACTTCAAGAGAAGCGAAAAAAGAAAATTTTTTTTTCGAGACCTGGACAAAACCGTCATTTCTTTTCATCAGTATTTCCTAATAGGGCAATGCAAAATAATGAATAGGTACAGGTTCACATGAGTTTTGTTTGATGTTGACTAAAGACTTTGACTTAAAGGAGGGTTGATGTGGGCATTCTACATCTAATAATTACAGGTATCGATACCAAAGTGCTCTAACCGCCTGCATTGTTTTCATTTACCCCGAATTCTGATCCAATTGTTAAGATAGCCTTTTTCAGAAGAGGCTGGTTCGAAATCAGTCCAAAAGGGATAAAACCATCAAAGAACTGTGGTATCTGCTAGTTTGATATTATTTGCGCAAGCTCTCGGGAATTGCACAAGCGGAACACCTTATTATGTTCTTCCTCCCAAGCCGTGCCGAACTTTTTTTGCTATCGCTAGGTCGGATTTCACGCTCTTTCTTCCTACTAAGCTAAATTCTCCGAATTCTCATTTCTTGGCATAGGCAGAAAGAAATGACAGATCACACTTTGTTTTCGTTCGATCTCCTATTGAATAAAGTGTTTTGAAATACCCTTCCCGGGTGCCACTGTATATATCTCGAATCTCAACTTTTATCTGCTATCCTGATTGGGACTTCACTCATTGGATTCCGTTTCCTTTTAAGATTGCTCTATTCTTTTATCCCCATTATATGCCGACTTTCCCTATTGAGGATCGTCGCGATAATATTCGAGATTGATTAGTACACATCGATCCGTTGTACAAAACCGGAAATATTAGTTATATTTACCTTTTCTCTTTTTGGGACACTGTGCCTCATATTCCGGTTTTCACGCATGCTATGCTTTCAAAGGTTCTGGAAATGCAAAGACAGGTCGGGAATACGTCTGGTTGGGTAGTTGATTGGAAGTATGAATAGGCTGTTGCATACTATTACATTTAATCCGATGATGATTGCATGATGAACAATGTGATACCCTTTTTATTGGTTCGTCCTTCCTTTTTTTCATTTACTCTTTTGTACTCAGCTGTGACTCGCATAGGAGCAACTTATTAGCAAAATCTATTGTGCGGAAGAGAGCCTGCAATATTATTCGCTTACACTAGTATCTCTCAACCTCCCCTTCTTTCCAGTAACGTGCCAAATTACATAAGCAACCTTCATTTAGAGAAAATAATATCACATTTAACAGCATTCCTAAAAAGAAAACCTTTGAAAGTTCAGTCTGTATACGAAAGCTCACGCCGTAGGGAATATGGCAGCCACAATATCCACTATCTCCGCTGAGGATCTTTATCACTTTGGCCCTGTGCTCTCTGAACTCTCGATTATTCATACTGAAAGTATGCAACAGAAAATCTGAGAAACCAATCAATCGGAATCGGTTCAGACAGTGTACCTAGCATACGACTCATTGAAGCAGTTATCAAAATTGATGGCATAGCTGTTAATAAAAGTGATCCAAATAGTATTCAAACCGCTGAACCTTTTTCTGTTCATCTATTTGGATGTCCTTCTAAGAAAAGCTTCTCTTTTGTTGTCTTGTTAAAGAAAGAATGAGATTCTCTGGTTCCATTGTTTTGGTACTTGGTCTTTATTCAGGTTTTGCTCAGGCAGAACCTGATAACCTCTTTAAGCGCGATAACGACCAGAATGTTCTCTCTGATAAGATATGGACTTCAACCTCCAGTGGTAAGAACTTTCTTATTACTCCAACTGCCATAGATGGAGTCACAATATCTGCTTCTCCTGTCACAGATTCGGCTACTCAATGGGTGTCTCTTGATTCTTCAGGAATTCCATATAAAGTCACTCCCGTAAAAACAGATGGTTCTACTGTGTCTGTGTCTCCAACTCCCACTGCTTCCGACTATCCTGATCCTACAGGCGGTGCCCCTCCTGTGCTTCGTTGTATGAATGATAGAGTTCCTTCTGATGATACTACCGGTTATCCGTTTTGCATTGCTAACGGCACTGAACTAGTTGTGGGCGAGACTTATTGGATTACTTGGGATCCAACCTATTGGGGAGGTAACGTAGCTCGTGTTAGATTGCAGACTGTTCAGTATCCCATGAAGGATAATGATGAAGTACTTTTCAACAGTGACTACATTTCTAATAATAATGGTTTCTATCCATGGTACATCAAATCTTCTTACAAAAAGGGAAAGGGCTTTTTTTGGCTAACAATTACTCCGTTGGTGACCTCTAAGAGTGATGTCGAACATGTTGGCACCAAATCTGGTCCTCTCCTTAGAATTGTTGATTCAACGTCTGATGCCTCAACCAAAATTAGCAGGGTTCCATCTGATAATGGTGTCACTAGTTCCTCCTCGCATTCCAACTCCAGTAAAGTGAAGGTCATCGTCCCTGCAGTTATTGTCCCCGTCGTTGTGATTGCTTTGGTTGTCGTCTTGTTCTTCCTCTACTTTAACCGTGCGAAGAAGCAGGGAAACGATCCAAGTATTGGTGGCTTTTTTAGCAGCATTAGAATGAAGGGCTCTAAGACAATAGAACCCGTTACTGATGCTGAACGTGTTGCTGTCACTACAGATGCTACTTCAGTTACTAGTGAAGACTTGGAATCGCGACTTTCTTCCGTCGATGCTTCTACCTTACAGACGCAGTCCATTTCCGGGGACCCCTTTGCTGATAATCCTCCTGAAAGCTTGTGATTTATCAGCGCTTATATATATATATACTTCAATACAGCTCGTCGTTAGTAAAAAAACGGGAATCCTTATATTTTTTTCTCAGTTAAGAACTTCCCAAGGTTATATACCGCTCTTGGTGTCTGAAGGAAGAAAAGGGAGGGGGGCTTCGCTCAGAAGATTTATATTTTTGATAGGGCACGGCTACAAACTGCGAGCTTACGTATATCTTATCTTCATTGCAAGTAAGAGCATAATACTCCTGTTTTTTTCAATTGAAACTCTTTTCTAGTATGTTGGAATCTCTTGTTGCCACTATCCTTAACAGGACCCTTGGTACCTACGTAGAAAACTTTGATCCTGCACAATTGAATATTGGAATCTGGAGTGGCGATGTCAAATTGCGCAACTTGAAATTGAAAGAGGAGTCTCTTGATAGACTTGGCCTCCCAATTGCTCTTAGATTTGGTCATCTAGGCGAACTCACTTTGCAAATTCCTTGGTCAAACTTAAAGTCCAAGCCAGTCAAGGTGATTATCGAGAATGCATATATTCTTGCCCGAGCAAAGCTCCCTACTGACTTTGATTTGAATAAAGAAGAGGCAAAAGAACAAAGAGTTAAGCAAAGTAAATTGGATGAATTAGAATTGATAGACAGTGCTGAGCCTCAGTCTACAAGTGTCGAGGAGCAGGCCCAAAATGAGAGCTTTTTGGAGAGTTTAACAACTAAGATTGTCGATAACTTACAAGTTACAATCAGAAATATTCACTTCAGATACGAGGATGACGATGCCTTTACTAGCATTCCTTACTCTGTTGGTATCACATTAGATGAGCTTAGTGCTGTGTCTACAGATGAGGGATGGCTACCTGGGTTTATCGTGGGTGTTGCTTCGATGGCTCGTAAATTGATGACTTTGAAAAGCCTTAGTGTTTATTGGGACACCAGTAGTGTGTCAATTTATAACGAAGACCAGGATCAGATGATCCAGTCTTTTCAGAATATTATTGAGAGAACGTTGTCTTCGGATGATGTTCCGTACCTCTTGTTACCCGTGTCCGGCTACGGTCATCTCACTGTGAATATGAAGGGAAGTACGGATTCCGCACCCCATTATGCACTTGAATTATTCTTCGATGAGTTTGGTTTGTCTTTAGATGAAAACCAATATAGGGATATTTTGTGGACGGTTTCACAAGTTACTTGGTATCGGAAAACCTATAAGTTCAGATGTCAAAGACCCAAGGTTTCTGTTGAGACAGACCCTAGGCAGTGGCTTCGATATGCTTTCAAATGTGTTTATGACGAAATTCATGAAAGAAACTATAAGTGGACCTGGGGATATTTTAAGAACCGGAGGGTCCAACGGAAAGAATATACGAGCTTATGGAAAGCTCATCTCGAAGGGGAAGAGACCCCTGATAAGAAACTACGGTTAGATGAACTCGAGTCAGTTCTTTCCTTTGAAGATATCAAGTTTTACAGGGAGATCACGAGAATGCAGTACAAAAAGCAATATCATGCTCTTCCAGCTCCGAAAGCACCAGTCCCTTCGTCGGCACCTTCACAATCCAGATTTTCTATCTTTTCTTGGTGGAATGGAGGGCAATCGTCTCTGACTGGGGACGCAGAGGGGGAAAACAATGATAATGATGACAATAATTTGGCTCTCAGTGATGACCAGAGGAAAGAGTTGTATGATGCTATTGAATTTGATGAGTCTAAGAGATTGGCTGATTCCTTGGATGTTCCTCGGGAAAGAGTCATGATATCCGTAGGCTGGAACTTGAAAAAGGGTTCTCTTGCAATTAAAAAAGGGGAAAGCATCCGACCATTAGCTGCGATTGTTTTTGAGGGAATGCATGCAGATTTGTTTCAGCGAAAGGACTCTTATTATCTTGGTTTTAAATTGAGAGAGTTTAAGGTGGAGGATGGCTCAGAAAACACTCTTTACAGACACATTGTCAGTGTCAAGCCCTTTTCCGGTGCTGCAAAATCTTCAGGTGAGGACGACGATAATAATAGTGACACAGAGAAGGTGGAAGAGCGTCTTGATCAGAAAGAACCATTCTTTCAGATTTCGTATGAAAAGCATCCGTTGGATGACTCTGCAGACTCTGAATTGCTTGCTAAGATGAATAGTATGACAATCTTCCACAATCCAAAATTTTTGCAAGAGGTTGTATCCTTCTTTAGTTCTCCGAAGACGCATGTCGATACTATTGGGGCTCTTATGAATGTAGCCGAGTCACGAATTCACGATTTTACTCAGCAAACAAGGATTGGGCTACAGTACGCTTTTGAAGAACACAAAACCGTTAATTGCAAAATGGACTTACAGGCACCCTTGATTATTATGCCACTTGACTTCAAAAGTTGGTCGTCACCCGTCTGTGTTTTAGATGTTGGTCACCTCAGTGTCAAAAGCGACCTAGCAAATAAGGAGATGATAAAAAAAATCAGCGGCAATGATAAAAGGTCGTACACTGAGAAAGACTGGGATGAAATGACAACGTTCTTGTACGATAAATTCAACTTACAGTTGCAAGATGCTCAGGTTTTGATTGGACCGAATATCAAATCCGCAATTGAACAGCTACACTGCAAAGATGAGAAGCCCTCGTTAATCTTGGATCACTTGACAATCAGCATTCTTCTAGAGTTATCAATTGTTCCTTCGTATACCCATCTTCCTCTTATTAAGCTCAGTGCTGATATTCCTCGAATTAAAGCCGTGTTGAATGATTACCAACACAGAATATTCATGCAGGCTCTCTCAACTATGATTCCTGACTTCGCAGACGATAGTGTACCTTCTAACAATTCTTCTGACAACGATGCTCTTAGACAGCTTGTTTCTAATGATGAAGATGATAAGCATGCTTTGTTTCAAAAAGATCTTGAAGTGAGCGACGGCCAAAAAGGTAGCCCCACTGTGGACACCATGCAGAAGTCTGATCCTTTGGTTGACTTGCAGCATAAACTTGAGGTTGACATTAGAGTTGGTTTGATAATCTTGTCTATTAGCAGGTGTTCGAATCCCGAAACATTTGAGGCTGATAAATTGGCCGATTTCGTTGGTGAAGACTTCAAACTTAACTTTTACAACACTACCAAAGAAATGCATGTGAAAGTTTTGTTGGCAAATCTCTCTGTCAATGATTTCATGGAAACGACTGGACAAGAAGAGTTCAGAAAATTGATTTCTTCCAAAGGGGACTCTACTGATGATATAGGCAGCTCTCGTCAGGATTTATTTGAAGTAGAATACACAAGAAGCCAACGACTGGCAGATTTCAAAGGAGAATTAATTCAGGCATTTGATCAAAATATTGATATGAATATCTCTGATTTCAAATTGGTGGTGACCAGAAAGTCAGTCTTAACACTTATGAATTTCATGATAAATGCCTTTGTGGATCCTGAAGCTCCTTTAATGCCCGCGGATAAGTTGAGGCATAATGATGAGGCAGATGAAAGTGCTCCAGAGCACATTAAGTTGAATGTCAATATGAAAAGTATCACTCTCGTTTTGAACGATGACGGCTACAAGATTGCCACAATGAAATTGGAGAAGGCCGATATAGATATGTTCTTGCTACCAGAAAAAATGAAAGTAGATGTTACCTTGGGTGGTATCTCAGTCAAGGATGAAATAAACGACTCATTTCCATCGTTGAAACAGTTGATTCGGATTCGTGGCAGTGAACTTGCCAAGCTTCATTACGAATCTTTTGATCCGGCAACAAATAGACTTCCCTACAGTTCGGTGTTAAACTTTGAGACTGGCTCTGTGGTTGTGACGTTTGTCGAAAGTGCATTTACCAGACTTTATTCATTTATGAACCAATTCAGCAGAATGAAAGATATATATGATGGTGCAAGAGTGGCTGCCTTGAATCAGGCTAGTAGTATTGAGAGTCCAAATAAGATGAAGTTCAAGATCTTGGTCAGAGCACCCATTTTTGTCTTTCCGGATGTGAAGAGTCCAGCAACTGGTTTGATAGATGCTGTGACTGTTAACTTAGGTGAGATAGATGCCTCTAATGCGTTTACAGAAAGGAATGGTCACGTTTTCAACATTTGCACCGCCAATCTCAAGAACACTAAGATCTCTTCCAACTTTGCTCTTTCTGGCGGTTTAAAACAGAAGTTGGACATTATCGATAGGTTGGATCTTGCTCTTCATGTTGATTACTATGACGGCGTTGATCTTGATAGAACTTCGACACTTATCGAAGGGTCCATCACAGGTGATGACATGAAGTTGACAGAGTGGCAGGCATATTATATTTTGCAAATTATGCAAAGTATTCCTAGAGCATTTACCGATTATTCGATAAGTGAGAAATCCATAGAGGATATTGAGAAGGATGCCAATAATGCCAATATGATCCTAGGTAAAGACAGATCCTCTGAGACAGGTGGACAGGGGGCTACCCTAGGGTCTGTTGGTGTTTCTTCCCAAAAAGAGCAGGAAACTGCATTTACATCCACCGGTGCCCCCAATAAAATCACTGTTGAAATGTCATTTGATGTTCCTGTCCTTGCATTAACTTTATATAGTGGCACAAAGCATGTTGTAAACATTGATGGCAAAGCTCTTTCCAAAATCACTCTTAACGATGTCGGCATCGAGTACAGACTTCTTGCCAGTGGGGATTACGCATTGGATGTTCATGTGAAGTCTCTTGTCGTGACCGATGTCAGAGAAAATAGAGAAAACAAATTCAGTGATATCATTCCCGCTTCTGCTAATGCCGAGTATCAGTTCATGGCCAGTGTGAAGTCCTCTGGAGCAGCTAATAATCATCATATGGATCTCGATTTGGCTATTGACAGTCCTAGATTGATTTTGGCGATGGATTATTTGCTTGCTTTGAAATTGTTTGTCGATCATGTCACTACCACGTCCTCTACAGATGATTTGGATACCCGTCTAGCTGTTATTGCTGAAGACTCTTCCTCAAAAAATCTGATAGAAAAGGTCCCCGAGGAATCTGAAGATTTGAAATCAGTCGGAGACGAAGAATCTAAAATCTCTTATACGGTGAATGTTGTTGATCCATCTATCATTTTACTCGCCAATCCTGAGAAGATCAATTCGGAGGCGATTGTATTCAAGATTTCTCAAATGGTTGTCAGCAGTTGTGATACAACGGACTTGAAGCTTGAAGGTATTGGCATGTTTTTGTGTAAGATGGATACCTATGAAACAAATAGGTTGCGTGTCATTGATGACTTTTCTTTGGACTTTAGCATGGATTCAAAGGGTTCTTCATCCACTTCTTTTCTAACAACCATCACTGCAAAGATCGAGCCTCTGTTGGTTCGTGTTTCACTAAGGGATATTAAGTTGGCATTGGGGGTCTTTAACAGAGCTAATGCTATGTATAATGATGCCTCCACTGGTGCCGAGCACAAGAAGCGTAGTTCCTTCGGTCCACGGTCGAGGCGCGCCTCGATATCCTCGGAGATTGGAAGAACCCTTTCTAAGTACGCACCTTCAGTTTTATCTTCTTTTACACATGCGTCTGGAGGAAAAACATCGAACAAAAAGGCTACAGTTTTGGTGAAAGCAGAGAAGTTCAAAGCCAATCTTGGAGGCGTTAGATTGGTTATGATTGGTGATGTTCATGAACTTCCAGTCATAGACATGCAGATCAAGCCTTTCGAAATACTTGCGAAAAACTGGTCAACGGATTTGCAAGCTGACACCTCCATCAAACCGTTGATTAGAATATACAATTATTCGACTTCGGCTTGGGAGCCCTTGTTGGATCCGTGGTCTTTTAATATCCACATCGAGAAAGCGACACATCCAAAGCCACATCTTGCGATGAACATCATTTCAAGAAGGTCTGCCGAAATTACAGTCACTTCCAGGTCAATCTCCACACTTTCTTATTTTGCCTCGTTAATCGGTGACAACACTGATATTAAACCTAGAGGTAAGGATGCTCCATATACGATTATCAACCAGACAGGTTACGATCTGAATATCTGGATTGATGAAAAGGGCTCTAGTTTGGAGCATCGCAAGCAACTAACTTTGTTGAAGAATCAGGAGGAGACGTCATGGGCATTTGAGGATTGGAGAAAGAATCGTGAGAATCTAAGCATGTTCACTTCCCCTAACTATATCGGTGTTGAGTTTCTTGATTCCGGTTATCATCCGGTCCGAAGAATTTCTTTAACTCGTGAGGGTGAGGATGTGTTCATGTTGGAGCCTAGTTGTGAAGACCAATACCATAACAGGCTTGCATGCCAGATCATATTGGCTCCTGATAAAGTCAAGCGTGTGATCTTGAAATCTACTGTCACCTTCCACAACCATACCTCAACGGGTATTTATGTGGGAGTAGGAAATTATCATGAAGAATTCGTTGTCGATCGTGAAATTTATATTCCGTCTAACGAGAAGACTGCATTGCCTATCGATTACGTCTATAGAGGAAAACTTGCTGTTAGACCGGAGACCACGTCGGAGCAATTTGGTTGGTCTAAAGCCAAGACTACGCAGGACAGCAAGTCCTCAAGTTTTGACTGGAAGTCGATAATGAAATCAGAACTTGTTTTAGAATGTGATGAGCTAGGCAAATCCATGTCGAGAAACCACTACTACTTCCACGCCAATGCTAAATATAATTCCGAAGAGGCCTTGAACCAGGTATATCCCCACATGGTTATTAACATTACGTCACCATTGATTCTTCAGAACTTGCTTCCTTTTGATATTGAATGGCAGCTATTTCAAAAGGGAGGGTACAAATGGAGTGATGAGTTGGAGCATGGTAAAAGTTGCTCCGTTCATGTTGTTAACATGAGCTATTCTGCTGTTTTGAAGGTGCGTGTTCTTGGATCCAGCTATAGTATGTCTGCAGCTGCCATTGTTAACAGCTGTGGAGATGATACTACCGTTGATAAAAGGATAACTTTGAAGAGTGCTGATGGACAGCGGTTGTATTTGAATCTCTTCTACACGAGGGGTGAAGATTCCGGTTCTAAAATTACCATTTACACTCCTTACTTGATTGTGAACAGAACCGGCCGAGATGTGTATGTTAGCGATAGCTATAGTACTCTGATTTCTCGCTCTAGGTACCTCTCTGTGCAGGATAAAGATAAGGCTCTTCCTGATATGTTTTCCTTTGAGAACGACTCTTCAGACGGCTTTATGCATGGCGGATTTGAAGAAAATCATGCCACTATCCAAGTTGGAGATTCCAAACCTAGTCGAGGTTTCGGTATTGACAAGGTTGGTCAGTCTTTTGAGGTCAAGGTGCCATTGAAGAGTAGAGCTCTGGAAAATGATGTTGGTATTTATATTACGGAAGGCCAGGGTATTTTCAAGTTGACTAAAGTGGTTACTTTGTCCCCTCGATTTATTGTGAGGAATAACCTTGAACTTCCGGTATCCATTCGATGTGTTGGTGCTTCAAATGTTACCCAGCTTTTGTCCAGTAAGGTAGAGCCGATCTATGATGTTCCTAAGACCGAACCCAAGCAATTAGTCGTCGGCTTTGGCGATAATTCGTCGTGGTCTGCCCCATTCAATATTAATGATGTGGGTGAATTGTACGTCCGTGTCAAGCGTCTTGACTCGGTGGCCCATAGGCTTTTAAGGGTGGTCATCAGCACTGAGAATGCCTCCATATTTATCAATATTATGGATGCGAAGGATTTATGGCCATATTCCATCAGGAACTTCAGTGACTTTGAGTTTTTGGTGTATCAGTCGGATCCAAATATGAGTATAGACGGAACAAGAAGCTCACGTGATCCATTCAAGCCAACTTTCTATAAGGTCCCTCCTAAAAGCGCTATGCCATACGCTTGGGATTATCCTGCGGCTGAAGTAAAGGAATTGGTATTAAGATGTGGTAATCGGGAAAGATTTGTTCAACTCGCTGAAATCGGTACACTTTATCCTATGAAGCTTTCTCAAAATATCAGTACCTCCACTGAAAGGCCGAGTATCGTGGATTTGAACGTTGTCGCTGAAGGTCCAGTTCAGTCTTTGGTGATTTCCAACTACGATGCAAAGACCAGTTTGTACCAGTTGAAATCTAATCCATCCTCTCGCAATGTTGGTGGTTTAGGAGGCGGTTCTTCCTCATCCTCTACAGAAGATTTTGAGACCAACATTAAGGATGAGAATTATTATACCTCAATAATTTTCAACTTTGAAGGTATGGGCATTTCTTTGATTAATGCGGAATGCAAGGAGATCTCATATGTCACTGTAAGAGGTGCGGAACTTCATTATAACGAGTCCGATATATACCAGAACTTGGCTATGAAAATTAAGTGGATTCAAGCAGACAACCAATTATATCCTGCTATCTTTCCTATTATTGTTTATCCTACAGTTGTTCCAAAGTCTCGGAAGGAGATGGATAAACACCCGGCGTTTTCCGTGGGTATATCTAGAGTCAAAGATAATGCCCATGGTGTGACGTACATAAAGCTCGCTACGGTCTTGCTTCAGGAAATGTCGATTGAGATCGATGAGGATATGCTTACAGCTTTGCTTGAATTTTCCAGACTGCCAGAAGCATCTTGGAACTCCCCAAAGATTGATAATTTGTGGAGTGAAAATGTTGAAATCCCAGAACCTCCTGAAGTAAGAACAAGAGATGATTTCTATTTTGAGCTTCTTCACTTGCAGCCTCTTCAGTTTAACTTCTCCTTTGTGCGATCAGAGAATGCAGAGGAGGGCGATGCTTCTGCTAGTGGTAATCCGATTACTCTTGCAGTTAATGCCCTCACTATGGCTATTGGTAATGTTAAAGATGCTCCTATTAGGCTTTCGGCTTTAATCTTGGAGAATCTCAGAACCCCATTGCCTTATCTTCAACAGAATATTGAGGAGCATTATAAGCAAGCGTTCTTATATCAATGGTACAAAGTTTTGGGATCTGCTGATGTTATTGGCAATCCTGTGGGACTCTTTAATAACATTAGTTCCGGTGTTATGGATATCTTCTACGAACCATATCAGGGCTATATTATGACAGATCGGCCACAAGAGCTTGGTATTGGTCTAGCAAAAGGAGGTTTAAGCTTCTTGAAGAAGTCAGTGTTCGGTTTCAGCGATAGCGTTTCTAGGTTCACCAACTCTATGGCGAAGGGCCTGACAGCCGCATCTATGGATAAATCTTTTCAAGAGAAAAGACGCCAAACTCGACAGAAAAATAAGCCTAACCATCCATTTGGAGGCTTTGCTACAGGTACTAGTTCGTTGTTTGAAGGGATAACAAGCGGTGTTGCGGGACTGGCTATGGCCCCTATTGAAGGAGCCAGTAAAGAGGGTGCTGCCGGTTTCTTCAAAGGTCTTGGAAGGGGATTGATTGGATTACCAACTAAGACGGCAACTGGTGTTCTTGATTTCGCCAACGATGTCAGCGAAGGTATCAAAAAGACTACTACAGCCTTTGATACCGAAGGATTAGATAGAGTGAGACTTCCTCGTAGCGTCTGTTACGATGGATGCGTGACCCGGTATTCTGAGAGAGAAGCTCAGGGCCAGTTTTGGTTAAAGACTTGTGAAGGTGGAAAGTATGCTCGTGAGAAGTATTTGGCGCATGTAATGCTTCATGGTAATGAGCATGCATGTATTGTGAGTATGAGCCGTATCCTAATTGTGGCAGTTGCTGATCTTACTGTGGATTGGCAAATCCTTTACGAAAAGATTGGAAACATAACATTGGAAAGCACAGGTCTTCGTATCACACAAATTAAGAAGAGCGAACCTGAGAGATTCATTTCCATTCCAGACCAAGTTGACCAGAAGTTTCTTTACAGGAATATTGCAATTGCTGTTAATGAGTATAACAAGCACTGTATTGTGTGTCTATAATCAATTTTATTCACTCATGTTATATTTTGGTTCCTTAAGAACCGTTTTTCTATGTTTCCAAACATCTTTTTGGATGATCTCACCATCTTTTCTCCCGTTAGAGAACCCAATCCTTCGACATTGAGATGCCCTACTGAAAGGGTACCGTCAACTGTCTTCACTAACAACCTATTTGGATTTGTGAGATCGAGGTCGTAGCATCCTGGAACGAGTAAAGATGGAAGCTGCTGTTGCGGACTCTCTTTGAAATCATTCAGTACCACCCTTCTATATCCAGTTTCCTCCCTAGCTTTCCCTAGATGAATTCTTTTGAATGTATACAAGGGGCCGAGTGTATTAGACCTCCTCTTGAGATTGAATGACGAATAATGAGCCCAGTCTATGTGACGTTCATGACTTTGGATCTTTTTAGCGTATGAAAAGAGTAGTTCCGATTTAAGGGCATGATAATCTGGAGACAGACGGTCATACATCTGCTTCTCAATGATATTCTTGAGAAGTAGACCACCCGCTTGTGACAATACTTTAGTCAAAGATTCGAAAGTCTCGTCAGGACGCACCTCATATTCTTGTCTGGATAAAATATCACCCTTATCAAATTCCGTAGGGTGTAAAGTTTGGATGGTGACTCCTGTAGTGGAATCCTCATTTAATAAGGCCCTCTGTAGAGGTGCGGCACCAGAATATTTAGGAAGTAAGGAAGGGTGAATATTCAAACCACCAAACGGGAGGGAATTAATGAATGAAGCAGGAATTAGTAGTCCGTAGGAAACGGCTATGCATAGATCATACTGATTCGCAAGCAATGCGTCGAAATCAACCTCCTTTTCGGCTCTTAAAACCCTCAATTGGTTCTCTTCGGCAAAGCGTGCCACAGGAACATCCTTGAGGTGTCGAAGTCCTTTCCCACTAGGCTTCGGATCCCTGGTAATGACATCAAGACGAGAAATAATCTGGGGCTGTCCAAACCTTAGAGGAAGAATCTGTTTCAAGCAATTGATACTAAAGTAATCGGACCCGAAATACCCAATTCTGAGTAGTTTGGATGCTGTCATCACTTGACTGGATGCAAAAAGAAGTAAAGCCTTCAGTGAGCAATTAATTTTGAGTCTCCAAATGAGAAGTTTGAGAAATCTGAAATTAGAACTCAAACAAGAGAAGAGAGATCTTATTTTCTAACGAGCCATGTCTGATATGAAGCACGGTTCAAACAGAGGTGGCAGGCGTCATATTCAAAGGAATGCTTGGTCGGATCGGGTGGGGTCGGGCAAACAGATCATAGTGTATGGTGGTGCGGAAGGCTCAGATCTTGATGCAAAGTTGGCTAGACGCAAGGCACGATTTGCCAAGGAAGATACGCAATTCCAGAGGGATAAGGAGAAAAACTTTGGTCTTACTAGTAGAGGAGAAGATCTAAGACTACAGACGGATGAAAACGCTAGGACAAAGTTGTACGAGAACACCATCAAAAGAAGCAGGCAGTTTATTAGGGAAGGAGGAGAAGGAAGAAATAGAGACGACATCTTGATGAATTTCCGAAAACTTCGGGAAAGCATACTACGGCTAGGCGCTACAGAGTCTAGCAAGAAGATACTACTTGGCTCAATGAGGTTTTCGGCTTGGATTGGGCATTACCAGTCATATATTCCGACAATTAACGAGCTACTCGATAACCAACATCTTGACAGCACATTTCTTGACCATAAAGAACTTGAAGAAGCTTGGAGCTATCTTTGCTTGCACGTTGTCCATTTTGGAATGGAGTATGAGAAAGGATTTAGAATATTCTTTGACCACGTTAAAGGTAACGAGACGGTGTATCGTTTGTTGGTCTCTTACACTACTAAGGATTATTACACATGGATGAAGATTTATAGTCTTCTTTCGAAGGAAAAGAAGGACTGGCAAAAAATCAACTATTTTAAAATTCTTCAGTCCGCTGCTTATGATGTGGTGTTGAAATCAGTGATTAAACAACTGCAATGTTCGTACTTTGTGCTGGACAGGAAGCTTATAGAGGAATTCACTGGGTTGCAATACGAAATATTAGTCAAGAGATTTGACTTGAATTGGACTCTTGATTTGGTTTCCTCGCTTGTAAAGCTGAGAGAAAGAGGTTCCAGGGAAAAAGGTGACATAGCACAGATAAATTAATGTACTCCATTATGCTCATCTGTCCAAGTCAAGTCCTTGAATTTTATGGGTTCGCGAATGGAATGGGGAAAGTTTACTGGGGAAAAATCGGTGAGTATTTGACAAGACTCATTCTTATCAGGTTTGAAGTTGCTTCTCTTACCTTATAATGTCTCTATCAACGCTACCCAATAATTTAGTGATGCCTTTGGTGTCGAATGGTGTTAGTTTACAAGCACCGGAATCGATCTCGATTCAAGATTTGGAATCGGGTAAGTTGAACCTAGATGCCCTTATCATCGAGGTTCAGCAGCTCAAAACAAAGATCTCGGATCTACGCTACGAGATGACTCAGTATTTACGAATTCTGTCTTCAGTAGATGAAAATACTGTACCTTTGACAGTATACCAGGAGGCGGTAAACCAGGTGGCTACTCTCAAGGCCAGTGGCGATGCTTATTTCAACTCATACAAAAGGCTACTCCCTATAATACGATACTCCAAGCTTAAAAATCGGATTAATCCAGATGATACCATCAGGATAACTAAGCATGATGTTCCTATTGAGAGGCTTCAGGACTCGTCTCCGGGAAAGATAAAAGGTTCCGGTTCTACGCCGAACCCCACTACAGGCCGGAAATCTGGGGCTCGAGGTGCCCGTAGAAGAAACTCCAGAAAGCAGTAGGTTGTTTCATACAATCTCGTCTGTACAACTATTAATTTACTAAATATATTGGATCATTTGGAAAGTCTGGTTGACAGGGCCCACATCCCCAACTATTCATACTCTCGGATGTGTAGCCACATCTCATATCTGCCTCGTTTGTGGCGTAGTATAAAAATTTTTCAGATGTGACTGAGTTTTAATTCTGCTTTTTGCTCCTATCTCTCCGGTCTCCTACAAAATTAGATTCTACCGAGGATTTATTTGTAGGGATTTGATCTGACTCTTGTTTTTTCTCCTCGTCTTATTCTTGTATTTTCAATATCAATATACTGAAATCATAATGTCTACTGAACTTAGACAGGCATTCATTAATGCCAAAAAAGAAGGACGTGCTGCCCTTGTGACATTCATAACTGCTGGTTTCCCCACAGTTGAAGATACTGTCCCTGTTCTCAAAGGATTGCAGGATGGTGGTGTTGACATCATTGAATTAGGTGTTCCATTTAGTGATCCAATTGCCGATGGTCCTACTATCCAGGCCGCTAATGTTGTGGCTCTTGAAAATGGAATGAGTGTGCCCAAAACGATTGATCTTGTCAGGAATGCTCGTGCAGCTGGCGTCACTGTTCCTATTATTTTGATGGGTTATTATAACCCAATTTTGATCTACGGCGAAAAGAAAATGATTCACGACACAAAAGAAGCTGGTGCCAATGGCTTCATTGTGGTTGATTTACCACCAGAAGAGGCCGTTAAATTCCGTAACAGCTGCTCTTTAGAGGGTCTCTCCTACGTTCCTCTCGTTGCTCCATCTACCACCGACGAACGTTTGGAATTACTTGGAGAAATTGCCGATTCGTTCATATATGTGGTTTCCAGAATGGGTGTTACCGGTTCCGGTATTTCCATTACCAAAGATGCTGGTTCTCTCTGCGAGCGGGTTCGTAAGTCCACTGGAGGTAGAACTCCTCTTGCTGTTGGTTTTGGTGTCTCTACCAGAGAGCATTACCTACAAGTGGGTAAGGATGCTGATGGTGTGGTAATCGGTTCAAAATTAGTCAATCTCATTAAAGATTCTAAGCAATCCGACAGGGCTGCCGTTGCTGAGAAGTTTGCTCATTCCATCCTTAATGGAAAGGGTAAGAACTGTATTCCGGATGATGTGATCCCAGAGAAGGCTGTTACCATTGAGCATCCAGACTTTGTGGAAAAGCACAAGCACAACCCACGTTTTGGTGCTTATGGTGGTCAGTACGTTCCAGAAGCATTGCATTCCTGTTTGCGTGAACTCGAGGGGGCTTTCGAAGATGCCATTGCCGATCCAAAATTCTGGGATGAATTCCATGGCTTGTATGATTACATGGGTCGCCCTTCCAGTCTTCATCGTGCTGAGCGTTTGACTGAATATGCTGGTGGTGCCCAGATTTGGTTGAAGCGTGAAGATTTGAACCACACGGGTTCTCATAAGATCAATAATGCTCTTGGTCAGGTTTTGATTGCCCGCCGTCTTGGTAAGAAGAACGTCATTGCCGAAACTGGTGCCGGTCAACATGGTGTGGCTACTGCCACCGCTGCTGCTAAGTTTGGTCTGGGATGTACAATTTTCATGGGTGCCAAAGATATTAGACGTCAAGCTTTGAATGTCTTCCGTATGCGTATTCTCGGTGCCAAAGTTGTCTCAGTTACCAATGGTACTAAGACTTTGAGAGACGCAACTTCTGAAGCTTTCCGTTACTGGGTCTCTCATGTTGAAGACACACATTACATTGTTGGTTCAGCTATCGGCCCTCACCCCTACCCAACTATGGTGAGAACTTTCCAGTCGGTTATTGGTAAGGAGATCAAGGAACAGTTTGCCAAGCAGAACGACGGAAAACTACCAGATTTACTTGTTGCCTGTGTTGGTGGTGGATCCAATTCCAGTGGTACGTTCTCTCCATTTGAAAAGGACACTTCTGTTAAATTACTAGGCATTGAAGCTGGTGGTGATGGTATCGAAACCGGTCGCCATTCTGCCACATTGACTGCAGGTCAGCCTGGTGTTTTCCATGGTGTTAAAACTTATGTGTTGGAAAACGAAGATGGTCAGATTCATGATACATACTCTGTTTCTGCCGGTTTGGACTATCCTGGTGTTGGTCCTGAATTGGCTGGCTGGAAGGACAGTGGTCGGGTACAATTCTCTGCTGTTACGGATGCTCAGGCTTTGGAGGGATTCCGCTTACTTTCTCAGTATGAGGGTATTATCCCTGCTTTGGAGTCTTCGCATGCTGTCTATGGTGCACTTCAGGCCGCTAAAAAAATGTCAAAGGATAAGAATGTAGTGATCACCGTCTCCGGTAGGGGTGACAAGGACGTTAGGAGTGTTTCTGAGATTTTGCCAGAATTGGGTCCGAAGATTGGCTGGGATTTACGTTTCGGATCTTTAGACGATGCTTCTAAATGAGTTTTTGGATTGTAACGTTTTTAAATGATAAAATAGTGTTTCGACTATACGTCTTTTTTGTTTCTCTATCTGCAAGCATTTTAATATTCTCTTTTTTGTTAATTGATCATGTATTTTTTTTATCTCAGAGTTTAATTCATTCAAATCTATCATTCTGCATGTTCCTGATCACTTGATATGCTTCCACATGATGATCATATAGGAATACAGCTTGCTTATGGACTATATGGTCCCGCTGTGTTTAATGTCAAAGAAGCAATAGGTCAGATAAGCGGTGATGAGCCTCGATTGTTTGATATGGCAAGAGAACGTAGGCTTCAAAAGACACAAATTCAGGTAGTTGCAAAATCATTCAAGGTGGAGGTGCCTTCACAGAAGGGAAATACGTCTCTTGGGTCTAGCAGACCGGGTCTTTCTCAGCATGTGAGTACAAGCTTGGCAATACCCTCAGACGTTATCTGCTCGCATAAGATCTTTGAGGAAAGTAAGATGGACATTTCTACTGTCGGTTCGGATTCTTATGATCCTACCTTTGGTGATCTAATGTCGATATGTTCTATAAGTACTGTTAGCACTAGAAAAGCATCTGTGCACGAGTTGAAGCTTGTAGCCACTGCTGCGGGTGAGTTTGGTAATGTGGTCACGTTTGGATTGATGGATTTGGCGAAAAGAGAACCACGGTTTGGGCGTACCTACACAGTGGGTGTTAATGAAGTTGTCAAACAAATTGAAGTGCAGCGTGTTTCTCGCAGAGGTGTTGTAGCTGCTATTAGAACGGATGGATCAATATACTTGCTTCGGCTTTTAATGGTGGGTGGAAATAGCCTTGATGTCAGCCGAATTGATGAGATACGTTGTGAGTTAATTGCCAACAATCATTTCGCCTTTATGTCTCTGGATGCTGCTACAACCAGATCTATTGCTGTGATAGATATTGCCGGTAATTTCGCTCTGTTCAGAATATCGGTCAATCATAGACCTTTTTACTACAATTGTACTTTGGTTCCATTGCAGATCAATACCATCAACGATCCTGTCGAGTTTTCCAACTTCAAGAAGATAGTGTTCAATCGGAGCAGGAATAAGTTGTATCTTCTTAACAGGACGTCCCTTCATGAGTACAATCTCACCAAGGGTACTATGAAGTGCAAAGTAGTTGCCGGTTCTTGGTCGAAGATTCTTGATTTTGTGCCCTTGGATGGGTTACGGGCCATTTTTGTCATGCTCACTTCGAAGGAGTTGATTGTAGTTGATGCCTCCGTGGGCTTCAAGAGGTTGCTTGCCTGGAAGCATTTTCTTTCCGAGGCGGATTCTTCCTGGAAGTTAACCGTTCTGCCCCTGAAGAACTCCGTTAACTATCTTTGCCTAATAAGATCGATGATCACCAATTTTATCTACGTTGTCGAGTTGAAAATTGGAGAATCAGGCCCAAAAGTCATAGATGATCCTTACTATATTATTACACATCCTTCTGCTCCTGTCAATTCGATGATAGTTTTACCTCTCCAGAACGATCATCATTACCTTTGCCAACAAATAAGTCCAGATCTTGAAATATCCAGCTGCTTGTTGAACTTTACTACCACAAGAAATACCTTTCCGCTTCCTCTAAGAAGGCTTGCCAGTTATTCGAATCCTCCTTTGATCGGAAATATGCCATCCTACTCAACTAGACTTTTTCTTGAGCTTTTGGGAGAGCAACAGTATATTCAGTGTAGCGTGATTGAGCAACTCGCTTCATCGTTCAAAGACCTCATGACACATGGTTCACAATTTGGTAAGTCATTCGCAAACTATTGTAAATTTCCAACTAGGGGTATGGACCCTGAATATTCGTCTTTGGAAGCTGAGGTAATGCGACTAATAGACAAAACTCACAGTGTGGAAGAAGAAGAAGAATTGAAATTTACGATATCTTCGAATATTTGGGTTTCCCCAGAAAACGTAAGAAAGACGTTAATTCATGATATCGACAGCTTCGATGAATTTCGAGAGATTACCACTTTTTTCGAACGTCTTTACTCTAGTAATGATGACACCAGGCGGTTCATATTACAGTATCTTCCGCTCAGTCTTCTTTCCTTTTGCGATGTTGACTCCAGCAAGGATAAACTTAGCAAGGAGTTAGAAGAACTTCAGAAGCAGCTTTCTGATGACTTCCGGGATATATTATCTTCATTTGAGACCGATATGGATCTCGCCTCAAGGTTTGATGATGTGGACGAATCTTCCATGGGATTGTCACAACTCGAAGTAGGTGACTCTCAAGAGATGTCGGTTCCTCAAGTATCGCAGACTCGATCACACTCACAATTGCTTCAGCGCCATCGTCATCGTATGCCATCCAGAATAGAGAAACCTCAACTAGCCGCTTCACAGCCTCATTTAGAAGGGCCTCCCGGTGGCTTTGGATCGCAGTCGAACGTTAATATCAATATATCGTCATCGCAAACCAGCTCTCTTGAATCCCAAACGTTTTCTCTATCTCAGAATAGAAAATCACTCAAGAAAAGGAAAAAGAGAAGAACCGGTTTCATGTAATTTCTTATGTACAATAAAAATATTTCAGTCTTAAGCAAGTTATTCAAAATGACTTTCAATAGGTTAGCTTGAATTGACATATGTGCCATGCAATAACTTTTGATAACTAGTATGGATAGTTTATAGTTTGGGTTGGGGATGTTTAATACAATTTCTAAACTCCTAGGCCTCGAAGTAGTCAGGAAATCCCTAAAATTAGTTACAAATAACCCTGTCATATAGAATTGCACAGCCAAGATCTAGCACATCCAATTTTTCTTCACAGTTGAAGATTGGAATGAGTTCAATTAACTACATCATCACCAATCTCCCAATCGTATTCCTCCAAGCTAAGTATGTTCTGGATGGCCTTCATATGGTTAGAATTTTCTATATTGATCTCATTGATATGGGCACTGGAATATGAAACGTCATTGAAAGACATGTTTGACGAAGCGAACGACAAATCACTTCTATGGGGTCCTTACAGATCCAATCTATACTTAGGAATCAGACCGAGAGTGCCTGAGTCATTACTCACCGGATTGATCTGGTTCAGAGCCGATGACTATAGATCGGTAGGAAATGCGAGACACCAATGTGACTCGGGAGATGATATGGACACCTTTGGTTGGATGGAATATGATCCACGATCAGTAGGTCGAGAGATAATCCGCGATACTCAATTGCAGTTAAGTCTGGAGGCAGACTTTGTAAAGAGTGGTGATGGTGAGAATTGGGCTCTTAGAATTCGAGGTACGTCGAAAGACAAAAATGCTATTACATCGTTAGTGTTCTATGCTGGTATGGAGGGAGAGGATAATGCGTTGCTGCTGAAAAGCCCTAAGGATACACCCGAATTGGTCAAGGGTCACGAAGTTTCCATGTTTGGATTTTCCCAACCGCTTGGAGGTGCCTTTTTGCTGAACATCACGGAAGGTAATGATAGTAGACATCCCAAAGTGAGAAAATTAAAGGATAAATCGTTGGATCCCAGTAGGACCCATCATGTGTCTATGTTTGTTCCTGAAGATAACGTGTGGAAAGCTAAAGACATCTTACTTGTTCTATTGAGGGAGAACATGAATTTTGGAGGAGATGTAGAGCAGCTCAAGAAAATTCCCCCTGTGGAAATGCTACAATTAAAGAATCCGTCTTTCAAAGATGGAAATGTACACTTCATCCAAAAGACATTTAAGGGACCAATTGAGATGACAGTGACGTTTAATGTGATAGAAAGTGGCGACCAGCTTAATGATCAGAACTTTGACGATAAGTTCAACAAGGCTCTCACTGGGTTTAAAGATAAATTTAATAGAAAATTCCAGCTTGAGAGACCGTTCGCCAACGCAACTTACACAAAGTTTGCCAGGGAGCTACTTTCTCAACTTCTTGGTGGCATAGGGTATTTTCATGGTAATCAACTTGTGGACAGGGAAGCTAATTTGGACCAGGATAATGTTAAGTTGGAAGGAAAGCCCGAAGGTCCGTACAGCCTATTTTCGTGTGTTCCTAGTAGAACATTTTTTCCCAGAGGCTTCTACTGGGATGAAGGCTTTCAATTAATGCCGATCCTTAACTACGACTCTGACCTAGCTTTGGATATTATCAAGAGCTGGTTTTCTTTGATCGATAGCGACGGCTGGATAGCCAGAGAACAGATATTAGGTGAAGAATCACGATCCAGAGTCCCTGAGGACTTCGTTGTACAGAATCCAAACATTGCAAATCCACCCACCATGATGATGATTTTCAGCCAACTTCTTCATTTGGCAAACCTTCGGAAGGAAGGTAGCATAGAAGTCACCACGGAGGGCCAGACAGTTTTAAAAGAATTGGGAGATGTTCATTTAACCAACCCGGATGTGCTAAATAGTTATGCTGAAGAGATATATCCGAAATTAAGGCTACACTATGAATGGTTCAGAACTACGCAGCGAGGAGACATGGATGCAATTGGCCGTCATTGCAGACATCCGGAGGAAATTTATAGATGGAAGGGACGTGACGAGGAGCATTGCTTACCTAGTGGGCTTGACGATTATCCAAGATGCAGCGCTGATGCATCCGAACTAGATGTGGACCTCCTCTCATGGATGGGTGTGATGACCAGGTCGATGGCAAAAATCGCTAGGCTTTTAGATAAAAGAGACGATGCTAAACTATACATGCAGAGGCTTGGATATATTCAGGAGAACATGGAAGAGCTGCACTGGTCAGAAAACAATTCAAGTTACTGCGACATCACAGTGAATGACGACGAAGAGGATATATTTGAATGTCACTTGGGATATGCTTCATTGATGCCATTTGTTCATAGATTGATTTCAACTGGATCGAGTCATTTATTGCAAATATTGAGGGATATTAGAGATCCGGAAAAGTTGTGGACGGAGTACGGAGTGAGATCGTTGTCGAAGCAGGACGAGTTCTTTCACCAAGGAGAAGATTACTGGAGGGGACACATATGGATCAACATGAACTATTTGATTCTTGATGCGCTATCCTATTACGGCAAACATCAAGATACCACACCGGAGATTAAGGAACTAGCTGGACAAATTTACAAGGATTTACGTACAAACGTTGTAGAGAACGTTTACCGCGAGTACCAAAGGACAGGATATGCATGGGAACAATATAACGAGGCCACAGGAGAGGGACAAAGAACTAAGAATTTCCTAGGTTGGACGTCATTAGTTGTGTTGATGATGAAAATGCCAGAAACCATTCAGTAGGATAGCAGGTATACGAACGAGGGTTGAACCCTGCACTGTATCACATGACTGAAAAGTATTTTTCAGATCCTGGTCCGGCTACGCTTCTACCGGGCGATGATATGATGAAGGAGGCCATCGGGGTTTTTTTTCAATCTAATCGGCGGTGCAAAAATTTTTCCAGATATTTTTTTTCCCATCCTGTGAGGTTAATGAAAAATTCCAACATTCATTTGCACCTTTAGACTTGGTATAAGGTTTCTAGGAATAAGCACAATTTAGACATAATGGGTAAGAAAGTTGCACCATCTCCATTCGCCACCAAACAGTCGAAGTCTACCAAGACTAAGAATCCTTTGATCGAGGCCACTCCAAAGAACTTTGGTATCGGTCAGGCTATTCAACCAAAGAGAAACTTGTCAAGATTTGTCAAATGGCCAGAATACGTCAGATTGCAAAGACAAAAGAAGGTTTTGTCTTTGAGATTAAAGGTTCCTCCTGCCATTGCCCAGTTCTCACATGTTTTGGACAGAAATACTGCTGCAGAGGCTTTCAAGTTGTTGAATAAGTACAGACCAGAAACTGGTGCTGAGAAGAAGGAGAGATTGACAAAGGAAGCTGCTGCTATTGCTGAAGGAAAGAAGAGAGAGGATGTTAGCGAAAAGCCATACGTTGTCAAATACGGTTTGAATCATGTTGTTTCTCTCATTGAGAACAAGAAGCCTAAGTTGGTTTTAATCGCCAACGATGTTGAACCTATTGAGTTGGTTGTCTACCTTCCAGCATTGTGCAGAAAGATGGGTGTTCCATACGCTATCGTTAAGGGAAAGGCAAGATTGGGAACTTTGGTTCACAAAAAGACTTCCACTGTTGCCGCTTTGGTGGATGTTAAATCTGGGGATGAACCGGACTTGGCTAAGTTGATTTCCTCTATCAACGCCAACTTCATCGATTCCTTCGACAACAACAGAAGACATTGGGGTGGAGGTATTATGGGTGTTAAGCATATTGCTAAACAGGCCAAGAAGGAGAAGGCTATCGCCAGTGAAGTTGCTGCCAGCAAGGCTTAAGCGAGGTCTTTTTAGTTTATCTGAACACATAAGCAATAAAATCCATTGTAATTAAGTGAGCAGCTACTAGTGAATATGGAGATATAAATAAATAAAGTAGAATAATGAAGAGTGTCTCTAGCTGGTGGAGAAGGAATGGGATGACTATATACGGCCTCGCTTTTCATTGGATCGTGAGTGGAATAACTTATTTCAACTTGTAAAATAGTTTTGGTGCAGAGCATTCGTTGATACACTCCTGAAGGTGGAAGAACTCTTCGATACAGTCCTCCTTGTAGGTTTCCTTTTCATAACCTGGGTCTTCTTGCTCTTTGGTGACTCTGTCGACACATGCCTGGTAAGCTTGAACGCGAGGCACACAGCTAGCCGTCTTTGAACACTCGTCTCTTAAAGTCTCCATAGGATCGACAGGCTCATCGTCATCGTCATCATCGTCATCATCATCATCATCGTCATCATCGTCGTCGTCATCATCATCATCGTCATCTTCTCCATCCTTCTTAATGACGGTCTCTTCAGCAACCTCGATAGCCTCCTTAGGCTCTTCAGCATAAGCTGTAGTTGGAGCCAATGTGTCGATCAAATCTCTAACAAATGACATCCTTTATGAAATATATTAACACAGTGGACAATAATGGGTTAACAAAATAGCTGATCTCAATCTAAACAGCTTCTACGACTTATAAAAATTGTTAGTTCAGGAAGCGACGGACACTCGCAACTAAGAAATAAGTATATCTCTTGCTCATCCAATTGGAAAGCAGCAAAGGCGCGAGAAAGAAAAAATACATCAAAAAAAAAGGAAATAGATTACTTAGCTAAGTGCTGATATAACACCAGGCATTGAGACTATCGACACGTCGAAATAAAATCATGGATCATCAATGATCGTCGTCCTGGTAGTCTTGACGGGGATTACCAATGCATCAGCGGGATGGACAAATCATGAAAAAACCCAGAATAATTCAAAAAAACATAATGTAACTGATCCAAACGATCCTCCTCTACTTTCTCTTCTTTTCTTTGTGAGCCGACCACCCCCCTTCATTTCCATTGAGAATCTCTCCACTTTTTCGACTAAAGAGACACATCCTGCCGAAGAAATAGAGCAATTGAAAACCCAAAATAAGAAAAAATTTGATTGGAGTTTTTATTGTTAAGGCTCCAGTAGAATGAGCCGAGTACGGTGAGCTCTCATGAAAGATAATAAGAGTAAGCGGGTTCGCTTGTAAAAAATATCGAAATAGAGAAAGTGGGGGTTTGATCCAGGAGAGGTTCAGCTTTAAAGTGGGCATCTATTTTACGTCAATTCATCAAATCTTTTTTCTGCTTTCGACGTTCATTCTAACTCTCTTGTCTATACTTTAGCTTATTAGTGGCAGCAGTTGAGAAAGCCGTGAAGAAGCAATCCTAAGCTCTCAATCACTTATACACACACTTCTATTTAGTCAAGGTAGATCCTAAGCTATTTCGATCACCATATAGACCTTGCTAACATTCTTTTTGAAAAATCTTTACGATCACCGCTTTATTTTACTTTGTCTTTTCGCCATCTTTATAGATCAATCGGACAAATTTGCTAGCTTGTTTATTTTGCTTTGCCCTATCATATACATACAGGATGACTGAAATGGAAACGACGGAAACGATGGAAAGGACGGAAGCGACGGAAGTGACGGGAACGGCGGAGGCTCCAAAAACTTTAAGCTCTTCACAGTCCATAAAGGTTCATTCTTCCAAGGAGTTGGGCGACGATTCCGAGGCCACTGAATCCTCCGAAGAGTCACCTGACTCTACCATATCTGTTGGGTCTGCCGAATCAAATCCAAATATAATCCCAGATAGAGTGTTTGTGGGAAACTTACCTTACGAGGTGACTGAGGAAGAAGTTCGTGGGTTGACTCCTGATTTAAAAATCGTCTCTGTAGAGATTCCAAAGAAGCAATTCTTCAACAAGTCTATGAGTCAACCTATCATACAGTCTAAAGGCTATGGTTTCATCACCTTTACAAGTGCTGATGATGCTACCAAGGCTCTCAAATCTATTGCCGGAAAGAAGATAGGCGAGCGTGAGATATATGCTAAAGCTGCCGTTCCTCAGTCTGCTAACAGACAGCGTTATGGCTATTACAATAATGGTTACAACGGCTACAACAATTATAATTACAACTACAATTACAATTACGGTGGCTATGGCAATGGTGGTGGCCAAATCCAGCCTGATTTTGATGCGGGTCTTGACGTTACCAAAAGTGTCAACGGTAACAGCAATGTAAATGGCAACTATCGCTACTACAATCGTATGTACTATCCCCGGGGTGGATACTATTATGCGCCAGCGGCTGCTGCTGCGGCCGCCGCTGTGGCTGGTTACTATCGACCCCAATATATGCGCAGAGGAGGCGAGTACCCAAACTCTGGCTACCCTACCAATCCGATGGTGGGAGAATCCAACGATGGAGAAGGTCAAGGTGTTTTATCCTCTACCGAGGCCGATAATCATATGAATGGTACAATTCCAACTCTGGATGCACCATTGATAATGGATACCGGTGCGATCCCTTTAACTCGAGGTTACAGACAACCGTTCCATCATCCGCAGAAGACCAAGGAAGAGAAATTGAAGAAGTTGGAAGAGGGAACTCCTTCCAGGACGACTGTGTTTGTCGGAAATTTGGACCGAAACGTTACAGTTAACGACCTGAGAGAGTTTTTCAAGGAACTTGAACCTCAATGGATTCGTGTTCCTCGAAAGATTCTTCCAAAATTCCTTTATCAGAAATTTAAGGCTCAGAATATCCCAATTCAGAATAAGGGTATTGCATTCATTCGGTTTGCAAACGAAGATAATCAGAAAGCTGCTATCGAGAGGTTCAATGGTAATGAATTTAGAGGCAAACCTTTGAATGTTACAGTGGCCATTGATTCTGCTCCGGAGAAGGACAGGGAGGCGAAGGAGGTGCTCGGTGAGGAACCTGAAGCGGAACCTACAGCGCTGCCTGAAGAGCCTCCTGAAGAGGAACCTAAAGAGGAGCCCAATGAGGCATCTGAAGAGGAACCTAAAAAGGAACCTAAAGAGGAACTTAAAGAGGAACCGAAAGAGCCTCCTGAAGAGAAACCTAAAGAGGAATCTAAAAATGAGGTCGAGAAGGAGGTCGAGAAGGAGGTCGAGAAGGAGGCCGAGAAAAAGGTCGAACACCTCAATGGATCGATTGATGCTGGGCTATCTGACTAATCCACAAAAGTACCTCTGTTGGAGAACCAGGAGTCTATGCCTCTTAGCTTCACCGATTGTTCACTTCTCACGCTCCTTACTACTGCCTGTCTGACTCTTTTTATTTTTTATTCTTGTACTTGATGCTACTATGATGTATATTCAGCCCAAGTCCTTTCTAGTTTTTAGTTCGTCTAATGCTTAAACGACCTCTATTGATTGTAAATCTCGCGACGATGAGTCGGTGAATGGGTCGGACAACCTTGAAGTTTTTCTTGGCAAGATGTGACCGGCGAAGGCTCTCCACCCTCACACCGGGTGGTAGAAATAAGGGGGACAATATGCATCGCTAGTATTTTTCTAAAACCTGGTGCGGGTGAAAAATTTTGAAAGCGATGTTTTTCAAAGGGTGAAAATCCAGTTTGCAACGCTCACTTTTTCAAGATAGTGAATACCTTTTGTTTGTAAGGAATATCTAACCAGATTGATTTACAATGGGTAGAGTTATTAGAAACCAGAGAAAGGGTGCTGGATCTATTTTCACCTCTCATACAAGATTGAGAAAGGGTGCAGCCAAGTTGAGAACCCTCGACTTTGCTGAGAGACATGGATACATCAGAGGTGTTGTGAAGCAGATTATTCACGACCCAGGTAGAGGTGCTCCTTTGGCTAAGGTTGTCTTCAGAGACCCTTACAGATTCAGATTGAGAGAAGAAATGTTCATCGCCAACGAAGGTGTTTACACTGGACAATTTGTCTACTGTGGTAAGAAGGCCTCTTTGAATGTCGGTAACGTCCTTCCTTTGGGTGCTATGCCTGAAGGTACTATTGCCTCTAATGTTGAGGAGAGAACTGGTGACAGAGGTGCATTGGGAAGAACATCTGGTAACTACGTGATTGTCATTGGACACAATATTGAAGACAATAAGACTAGAGTTAAATTGCCATCTGGTGCCAAGAAGGTCATCTCTTCTGATGCCAGAGGTGTCATTGGTATCGTTGCTGGTGGTGGTAGAATTGATAAACCAATGTTGAAGGCTGGTAGAGCTTTCCACAAGTACAAAGTTAAGAGAAACTCTTGGCCAAAGACTAGAGGTGTTGCTATGAACCCTGTTGATCATCCTCACGGTGGTGGTAACCATCAGCATATTGGTGCTCCATCTACCATTAGTAGAGGTGCTGTTCCAGGTCAGAAGATTGGTTTGATTGCTGCCAGAAGAACCGGTTTGCTCAGAGGTTCCAAGGACAAGGTCGAGGAATAAGCTGTTTAATCTCTTTTTATTATATCTTTTCACTCCTTTCTTTTCTGCTTGGATTTTGCAAAAAATAACATAACTAAATAACATAAGACAACTTCTATAATCAGCCATTGGTCTATTTTGTTTGCTTTTTTTCTTGACCCATCTGTAACCACGGCACTACACTTCTCTCCAAATACGTAATCTGACCAGGGGGAATTAAAGACCACAAAATTTTTTTCTCTTGGCTGTTCAATCAATCTTAGATATATACTGTTCTGCTAATCATTATTTAAATACCCATTTTCGTAGGTGTTTGTCAGTCTCCTGAATCTTGACAGTCTGTCTTAGCGGAGCAATCAACACCTAGTTAATTGCATTTATCGGTGTTCTAGATCTACTACTAAAATATTGCCACCTGTTACATTCACTTTACTATTATTTACTCATTCAAATATGGCTGCAAACTGCACAAATTTCTGGTCTGTTGACGACTTTACGTCATGTGCAAAGCATGTGTATCTAGAAGAATATCTCTATATCATTCTTGTGACACTATCGGTTGCTTTGCTGCTTTGTCAAACTGTCTCCGGTGCTAAAACTAAAGATCGATTTAAACTAAATGATAGCAAAGGGAGCACTGAAGAAGACCCTTTACTACCTGACGATACTCCATATTCAGGATATCTCACCATGGAGGATATAGAAAGTAACGAAGAAGAAGAAAGCACCAGCACTTCTTCAATCTCAGCAGACTCTATAGGCATATCCGACCATTCAGGATCACCTGCTACTGTTGCTTCTTCAAACATGCCCAAACTTCTAAAGAGCCGGCATTCCAAGCTATCGCCTTCACAAAAACACTTTGATGTCACTCGTATAAGACCCGTGAATCCGGACGGTAGTCCTCTGGGGTATGTGCGAGTCGTTTTCAGAGATAAAGGCGAGAAAACGAAGGTAGCGTTGGAGGAGATTCTTTTGCTGTGTCATGTAGGCTTGCAGATACTTCCGTTTTACATTGCCGGCTTCGCCCAAGAGTGGAAACACTACCAAGCTTCACTTTACATCAACTTGACCTACTGGGTTTTCCTTTTGCTTGTGTGTACAATCAGGTTGACCCATGTTTCTACCGGCTTGAGCTACAAGCTTCCTGACCTTTGGTGGTATACATTCACTTTGTATCTGTTAAACTGGCTTCCATCTGTGTTTTTGTTCAGATCCGCGTTGTTGAACCATGTTGAAACCTCTCAGGCTAAACTTTTCTACATTGTACAGTTCATTTTGGACAGCTCCTTGGCTGTGCTTTCTGGATCTTGTCGCTTTAGTGATAGGCCTGCTATTTTATTGGAGCAGGATGGCATTAAACCCTCTCCTGAGATGCTGACTCCTTTTTTCAGTTCCATTTCATATGCTTGGATCGACAAAATGATTTTTCAAGCTCGTAAGAAGTCAATCAATATGCTAGACATATGGGGACTACGATTTGATGATTATGCATACCCTGTGTTGATGAAGTACCACAAATCCAAGTACTTTTCCAGGTTCACTTATAATCTCTTCTACCAATTTAAATTTTATCTTTTTCTTCAAGCCTGCCTCACTACGGTTGAAGGACTGACCGTGTTCATTCCCTCCATTCTTTTGAAGCAGATCTTAGAGTATATCGATTCTCCGGATACCGGCTCTTCAAGTCTTGCTTGGCTTTTTGTTACCATAATGTTTTGTTCAAGTGGAATCACATCTATCTTCAGCGGTAGGGGTTTATTCTTGGGAAGGAGAGTTTGTACTAGAATGAAGGCCATTATTATTGGAGAAATCTATGCAAAGGCATTAAGAAGACGTATGACTGCTGATGGTGAAGAAGATACGAAGGGAAAAGAAGACGAGAAGCTTGTTGTTATCGACCCACTAGCGGATATATCAGACGAAAATTCCCCCAAGCCTTCCAAAGAGAAAGATCCAGCCTTTATCAAATCGAAGGATTTGGGTTTCATTATTAATCTTATGGCTGTCGATGCATTCAAAGTGTCAGAAATATGCGGTTACTTGCATTATTTTGTCAACTCTGTTGTGATGACTATTTTTGCGATCTACTTGTTGTACAAATTGCTAGGATGGCCTGCATTAGCAGGTTCATTTACAATTCTTTTGCTTCTGCCACTCAACTACAAGTTGAGTATGCTCATTGGAAGTTACCAAAAGGCAATGTTGAAGATCACAGACAAAAGAATTCAAAAACTAAATGAGACATTCCAAAGTATCAGGATTATCAAGTTTTTCTCCTGGGAGAATAAATTTGAGGACGATATCATGGATATACGTAGAGCCGAGCTTGCCTGCTTGAAGAAGCGGTGCATCGCAAGTGTGATTGCATCCTTTGTCTGGATGGTTACCCCTACCATTGTCTGCTTGGTCGCTTTCTATTGTTATTCTGTGGTTTTGGGTAAACCGTTGACTACACCAATTGCATTCACTGCGTTGTCCTTGTTTAACTTGTTGCGTACACCATTGGATCAGTTTGCCGATATGTTATCCGATGTGGTGCAATCGAAAGTTTCCTTGGATAGAATTGAAAGTTTTTTGAACGAGCCAGAATGTTCGAAGTATGAACAATTAAGTTTGAAGAGAAGTCCCAATTCACCTCTCGTTGGATTTGAGAATGCTACTTTCTCCTGGTCTCAGCACTCCAAGAACAACTTTAGATTGAGAGACATTAATGTGAGCTTCAAGGTGGGAAAGTTGAATGTCATTATTGGCCATACAGGCTCTGGAAAGAGTTCTCTGCTTTTGGCCTTGCTAGGTGAGATGGAATTGGATTCTGGAAAGGTTTTTTTGCCAGGAGGAATTCCACGTGACGAACTGGTTGCAAATCCGGTGACTGGTCTTACCGAGTCCGTTGCATATTGCGCTCAAACTCCTTGGCTACTTAACGGCACCATCAAAGATAACATTCTATTTGCATCTGCTTATGATAGAGAAAGGTATCATGGTGTCATTGAGGCTTGTGGCTTGAAACGTGATCTCGACATTTTGAACGGTGGCGATGCTACGGAGGTTGGTGAGAAAGGAGTAACGCTTTCTGGAGGTCAGAAACAGCGTGTTTCTTTGGCTAGAGCATTGTACTCGACTGCCTCATACGTGTTGTTGGATGATTGCCTTTCAGCTGTGGATTCACACACTGCAGTGCACATCTATGAAGAATGCATAACTGGCTGCTTGATGAAAAACAGAACATGTATTTTAGTGTCACACAACATCTCTTTGACTGTCAGACAAGCTGCCTGGGTTGTGATTATGGAGAATGGTAGGATTAAGATACAAGGTGACGTTGATCAATTGATGGATGAAAACGAGTTTGATGATGAGACTGTTAGCAGTGTTCTGGCATCTCGTTCAAACTCCTCAGCTAACCTTACGAAGCTCGATCTGTTTGATAGTAAAGTTAGCAATACCGTGCATCCGCAGCTGCTCAGCACCTCTGTGGCTGCACTCGTGTCCAATGGTAAAACCGAAGGCATTGTTAGTCGGAGCAACAACGACGAAGATGAAATGGGCGATGTTGCAGCTGGCAAGTTGATTAAAGATGAGACTAAATCGGAGGGCGCTGTTACTCTGTCCGTTTACAAAGCATACTTCCGATTTTTTGGTACTAAGAAGACTTGGGCATTACTTGCCTTTGCATTTATTGGCTCACAATTCATCTATGTTGCACAGTCGTGGTGGTTGAGGGTCTGGTCCATGGCTGAAAACGAGAAGATGAAACCCGTTCTAGCCAGTGTTCTTGAGACCAATCTTCGTGGAACCATGGACTCTGCTCTCAGAGTGTTACAATCCATTAGCTGGAATGAACCTATCTTAAGTTTATCATTTGCTGCCAGCGTATATGAGAAAGATCGTATTCACTCCACCATGTATTATATTTTCATCTACACATTGATCGGTGTTCTGTACTCACTTCTTGGCTCTCTGAGAATCATTATTACCTTTTTCTGCAACTTGCGTGTTTCAAGAGAGATATTCCAACTCCTTTTGGATCGTGTTTTGAGGGCCAAACTTCGTTTTTTTGACTCCACTCCAATCGGTAGAATGATGAACAGGTTTTCAAGGGATATTGAAGGTGTGGACCAGGAACTTGCATCGTACGCAGAGTCTGCTGTTGTTACATTTATTGCCTGTATTGCGACGGTAATCGTTATTACCTTAATCACTCCCGTGTTCATTCTATTTGCCATCATCATTATGCTTCTGTATGTGCAAATTGGCATTATGTACCTAGACTTATCTAGAGACTTGAAGCGGTATGAGTCGATTACCAGATCACCTATTCATCAACATTTCGCGGAAACTTTGGTCGGTGTTACTACCATTAGAGCTTACTGTGATGAGGGCCGATTCCTCATTCAAAACATGCAGAAAATTGACGACAACAACAAACCTTTCTTTTATGTGTGGCTTAATAATAGATGGTTGGCTTTCAGAGCAGATTTCATTGGATCCTTGGTTACTTTCCTGTCAGCTGCATTAGCTGTTATTGCTGCCAGAAATATTGATTCCGGTATGGCTGGTATCTCTTTGTCATTTGCCATTTCCTTCAACAATAGTGCTTTATGGTTGCTTCGTACCTATGCTATTGTAGAAATCAATATGAACTCTGTTGAACGTATTCAGGAGTATATTGATCAAACAGAACAGGAGCCTCCTGCGGAGACAAAGCAGGATCCTCCATCCAGCTGGCCCGAGAGAGGCGAGATTGATGTTCAAGATTTTTCCATTAGGTATGCTCCCGGGTTGCCAAGAGTTATTGACAAGATTTCTTTTCATGTTAATGCTGCGGAAAAAATCGGTGTTGTTGGAAGAACTGGTGCCGGAAAGTCGACCATTATTCAAAGCTTTTTCAGGTTTGTTGATCCCGACACTGGTTGCATAAAGATAGATGGTGTGAACATATGCGAGATTGGACTTTCTCCGCTAAGAAGAGGACTGACCATCATTCCTCAGGATCCTACTTTGTTCACAGGAACTTTGAGATCAAACTTGGATATTTATGGCGAGTATTCCGACTTGGCCATGTACGAATCACTAAAAAGAGTGAACTTAATATCCAACGAGGGATATTCTGAATTGGTCAACGGTGAACATCGTTTGGTTGGCCTTCCTACTGTTGGCAAACCCGGAAATGGGTCAGACGAACAAGGGGAGAATACCAACAAGTTTTTAGATTTAGACAGTGAAGTTTCAGAAGGAGGTGGAAACTTATCTCAGGGTGAAAGACAATTGGTTTGCCTTGCCAGATCGCTATTAAAAGCGCCTAAGATTCTTATGCTCGACGAGGCTACTGCCTCTATCGATTATGAATCGGATACCAAGCTACAAAAAACAATTAGGGATGAGTTTTCTACCAGTACTATTATTACGATTGCCCACCGGTTGAAGACTATCATTGATTATGACCGGATTTTGGTTTTGGATGGTGGAAAAATTAGGGAGTTTGATCATCCATACAAACTAATTCAAGATAAGAATTCTCAATTCAGATCAATGTGTATTGATACCGGAGAGTTCGATGATCTTGCTAAGCTTGCGAGGTTAGCCTATCTCAGATCCAAACATTGAGGAAAAAAGTAATTTTACTAATACCAATGCATTTATAAATTTCGAGCTATACAGGCTTTTTTGTATAGTCTAGCGACTGATATATTCAATACTAATCAACAGTCAAACTACATCTAGGTTGCCATAATCGCCAACTTTGCTCCACTTCTTCATTGTCAGTCCATCACTTAGAAGAACTGTCTCCTGCTCGAGTTGATAGTGTCCCACTGCTGGCAGCACTTTGAACATGACAAGCCAGTAAACACAGCACACCACTATAACCCCAAGAGCAACGTAGGCATAGTTAGGAAATCCTTTAAATTCCGTAGACTTCGAGAAAGGATTCAATGGAGCAATAAACATGAATAAAGAGAATAAAGTAACAAAAATAACATGGACAGGATTAGCTTTGAATTTAGGCTGAAAACCTGGCCGTCTGTGGTGAATCACAAAGATTCCAAAGCATACTAGACCGACAAAGATCTGCAACGAATAACCTTCCAAATCTATAACGTAATTATAAACATTATCGGGAGTGGAAATGAGTAAAAATACGGCAGAAATGACTAAGGGGAAAAGAAGACATCTCATTGGAGAGCCAAATGGCTGATTTGAGGCAAAGAAGCGACTAAAGGGTAAAAATCCTTCCCTAAAGATCTCTTGATTCATTCTTGAAATATGATAAAGGACCACCATAATGTTTCCGGCAGCAGAGACGGCTACAGTTGAAGTAAGAATTTGCCTACCCAGCGTATAGCCGAACAGCTTTTCCATAAGAACGCTTCCCACCATCTCCTGCAAATCGTTCAAATCACCATCAGGGATAACGACCAAATAACTCAGATTGATAAAGAAATAACAGACGTTGATGATAGTCAAGGCCAAAGGAGCTGCAAAATTCATAGTTTTAACAGGATTCTGAATTTCATTAGTTACCACATGCGCCGTTTGCCAGCCCCCCAGTGAAAAGATACCCTTAAGAAGGGCCGAAGAGAAAGAACCCAGGGTCACTTCACGCTTGATTGCAAATATGTCACTGAAGTGAACGTTGTTATCAATATGCGTTATTGAATGAGGTAGAAGAAGCACCCATAACCCGGATAAAGCCATCAAGAATAACATCGATAGTTTTAATACGCCCACTATATTCTGTAGCTTGACGGCAAGATGTGCCGAGGTTCCATTCACAACACACATGAAAACGACAAAAAGCAAACCTAAATGTTTGGGACTCTGAGAACCCATATCTTCATATCCAAATGCATACAGAGTGTACTCGCCAAAAATGATCGCATTGGTGATAACAAAGCCAAACAAAATGGAGTATATACCAAAGGAAACAGTAATCATCATCCTAGGTTTATAGTAGACATACTCGAGAAAGACCTTCATACCTCCACTTCTAGGGACTATAGAACCAAGTTCCAAAAAACAAAATATTCCTGCAAAGCTCATGTAACCGGCACAAAGCCAAACAAAAAAAAATAGGAACGGTGAGCCTCCAACGTCCCTGTAAATGGATCCAGACACCGCAAAGATACCCGAGCCTATGATCCTCTGCACTAGCATCATCACGACTCCAAAGGAACCAATATGCCTTCCCAAAGGGGTTTCTTCCATATTTTCAAGATGTGCCACCTCATCAAAAGATTTCAAGTGGGTAAGGGAGAGATCTGTTGCCGTTTCATCAAAGGCAGACTCTACTATTATCTGCTCGTCTGCAGTGTAAGATCTCTTGTCACAAGAGTCCGAAGCCATAGTTAATGGAGAGGAAGAGTTGGACATAAATATCAGCACAAACAATAATCAATCAGATCCATTCAGAAAAAAGAATTGAGTAAAAATAGAAGAGTGTTTTAGAACTGCAAAACATGCCTGTTGATATTACTAATGCGATATAGATATATTTCTCTTCATCTGATTGTGAGGCGATCGATAAGCAACACGGATTAGATCCACTATCACAAGTGTGGCTCAAAAAATTCAGAAATACATAAAATGAATTTATGCAGAATCACAATAATGAAAATAAATTAAATAATAGAACAGAAAGAGTCTATCTGTAGGGATTTCCTCTTTTTGTATACGTTAGTCCTTTAGTTGTTTCCCATAACGATGTCATCCAAATTTGAGACCGTTCCTTTCAAAAAACTATCAAAATATGATAGCTCCAAGAATTGGATCCATCTTCCCTATCGATCTAATCTTTCTATCACGTTCAATATGCCGATAGCTAATGATTGTAATCCGGGATGTCTACTAATTAAAATCACCTGGAAAGCAGAGGATTTAGAAAGATTAACATTTGAGCATAATGAAGCATGCAAGGTATATAAAAAGTATCCTTTGATTGCCATAAAGTATACTCCTATAAGTGGCATCCGTAAGAAATTCCAAATGGGATTTAGTTCAAGGAAGGATTTCGAAAGAAGCCTTCAGTGTTTTAATTCATGGGGAATTATAGTGAAAGACTTGGAGAATCGTGATATAAACTTATTGGAAATGTCGCAATTCTCAACTGATCCTGATTTGGGTTTTTCTCAGCAATTTGATATGAGCTTTCTTCAGGAAGTTTCAGGTTCTCAACAGATTATGGATACATCAAATTCCTTCTGCGACGATAATACTCAGAGAACCTCTAATTTTCATGAGAATATCAACCTGACACCCTCTACACTGTTTCTGGATTACGAAGCTCAAAGAAACTCCAGCGGAGAAGTTGCTGACAGCGTTATTAAACAGATAAACATCCGATTGGAGGATTCCAACTTCATTAAAATGGTAAGAAATGCTGCAGAAAGAATTAAAAAAAAACTTGAAAAGAAGTACTAACCTATATTGGTATCTAATAGATAAAAGAAGTGGAAAAGAAAATTCAAGATCCACTATAAATGAATAGGAAAAAGAAATCTCCTGGGGCCTTTCAGATCAATAAGCAAATCCAAAGAGAAAAGAAAAAACATGGAGTAGCAAGAACAGCCGCCCTGTTAGCAGTTTGCTCAACTATCGAAGAAGTAGATGGAATAACAGTCGTTGTAGACTTATAAGTAGATGTTGAGGTTGAAAGGGACTTCAATGAAGATTTTGTGTTTGAGGAAGTTGGTTCAGGTGATGGTGAGACACTGGTGGAAGAAGAAGAGTCATCAGTGGTAATCACCACGGTTGCAAAATGTTCCGGCAAATAAAAAGTGGTCATACCCACAGAGTGAAGCAAAGAAGAATACCAAGGGAATGCTGTCATATAGGTGTAAAACTCTTCAAAGGGAAAGCTATTAACAAATAGAGAAGTGGGAAAATCATCACCCGTAGCAGCGCTCAGATAAACATAAAATTGCATCAAGCTATTTGGAAACTCCATATCATGTTTGGCCATATAAGAAGTGTATTCTGTATAATGATCTGCAACATCTACAACGGCTGGCTCAATAAATGATTTTGCACTCACTAAGGCCGCCGAGTTTCTCTCAAGAGAGTTAAGAGTAGTTGTAACATCTGCTTTACTGTCAGACATTAAAAGAGACACCAAGGCGAGGATATAGAAATGCATAACGGAAGATGAGTACTGAATATGAAAAAACCTGCTATCAACACGCTGAAAGTGTATTTGCCTCCTTTCTCTCATATATATATATATGAACATATCGAAATTGTCGAAGATACGACAATCCTCCTGTTAGCTACCAAGAAAAATTACGCGATTAGGACTCGAAAGGGTGCTCATGAAACTTGTCTAGACATATATATTTCCCTTTTCGTACTAATGAATATTCTTTAGAGAGGAGAGCAACTGAAAAATCTTCAAGAAGTAATATGTTTTCAAAATGTGCTGTAATGTAAGACCAGCTTAGTGCAAGATAGAGAGCTCTGCCTGAAGGGTGTTCTCAGAAGGTGTTTCTATCAATTGCAGGTGTTAGGATGTGTCATTTGATGGCTGAGGGTGTTCTGACACCGCCTTAACTGGCCGAACAGTTTCTTTTTTTTCCCTCTCTCTCACATCCGCTTCCAGTTGTTGTTTACCAATTTCCAAAACAGGAGATTTATTTATGTTTTTGTAGAAGTGAGACATATTCGTATATAGCTAAATGTTTATAATCAAGATTCCTTCTTCTTTCAACCCTCAGATAAGTCATCAGATAAAGCAATACATTCGCTAATGCCTAGCTTTAACCCATTTAGAGACGATGATTCAGAGTCGCCAATTAGAAGACCTGCTGAAGCTTATACCCCTCGAGCTTCCCCAAGACACTCACCATCGAAGGCTGCTCTGAAATATTCCCCTGCTAAACATCTTCTGCCTTCTAATCAATCCGGTTCATTTTTGAATTCAAGTGACATGGCGAAGAACTTTGTCAATGACGCTGAAGATCAAACTGCCCGAAAGAGATTTACTTTGCATGAATCGCCCAAAAGGCAGAGACCTGTTTCTGCCTTGATACATGATGCTGCCATTAATAGTGACATGAACAGCCTTGATGATAATTCAATTGCGGACGAAGATGATATTTTCAGCCATTACAGCTCTAACATTTTTAACAGTCCATCCAAGAAGAGATCTGGCCGATCGGATGACTTTGTAAAATCTATCGGCTCCGACAGGACAGCTTTGGAAAGAGCCAAGCCAATCTTCTCTGCTTCCACATATGCTGCTGCAAATTCCGACGTGGATAATCCATTTACGGACGTTCCAAGCCTATCGGCTAGCCGAAGAAACTTATCCAGGGGCTCCAGATCCACGTTACATGAATCTGTAGACTTGACCAAGAAAGAAACAATGGAGTCCTCTTACTTAGATACCCAATCCACTCTAAATGATGAATATGACCTCGATTCAGACAACAATGAGAGTAAAACCAAGAAGGATCAGACTTTTCAGTCCAGTTTGGACGGTCATTTCTTCAATCAGGTGTCCGGGGACTTCCAACCACGTCGATACGGGGCTACACAGAAGATATTCCGTTCTAGGAATGGTAACTTGATTCTCGATAATCCAGTTCCTTCAATCCTACACAGTTTTCTACCTGCGAAAGGTCAAGATGAATTTGATTATATGAAGTATTCTGCAGTGACGTCAGATCCTAATGATTTCATTAATGATGGCTTTACTTTGAGGACAAATGAGTTAGGAAGAGAGACGGAGATAGTGATCTGCATTACCATGTTCAACGAAAATGAATCATCATTAACTAGAACATTGCATGCTGTTTTCAAAAACATTGCATATTTGTCCAAGAGAAAGAATAGTAACACCTGGGGTCCGAATGCCTGGAAAAAGGTAGTGGTCCTGATAGTGGCTGATGGCAGGAATAAGATCAATCCCGGCGTTTTGCAAGTGTTGGCCGCTATGGGAATATATCAAGAAGGTATCGCGAAATCTTTTGTTAACCAGAAGGAGGTCCAGGCCCATCTATTCGAATACACAACTCAAGTGTCCATTGATGAAAACCTTAAATTTGTCGGTCATGAAACAGGACTTGTTCCTGTCCAGGTTGTGTTTTGCTTGAAAGAAAAAAACGCCAAGAAGATCAACTCTCATCGCTGGCTCTTCAATGCTATATGCCCGATCCTTCAGCCAAACGTCTGTGTGCTATTGGATGTTGGTACAAGACCTCACGAACAAGCAGTCTACAATCTGTGGAAGGCATTTGATGTGGATTCCAATGTAGGAGGTGCTGCTGGTGAGATCATTGCCATGAAAGGTAAGTATTGGCGGAGACTCATCAATCCCCTTGTTGCATCTCAGAATTTCGAATACAAAATGTCAAATATTTTGGACAAACCATGCGAATCTGCATTTGGTTACATCAGTGTTTTGCCCGGTGCGCTTTCCGCATACAGGTGGTCAGCATTGAAGTATGATGAAGAAGGAAACGGCCCTCTTCAAAAGTATTTTGATGGTGAGAAGAGTGACGAGGCAATTGGAAGAGATATCTTTAGCGCTAACATGTATTTAGCGGAAGATAGAATTCTTGCATGGGAACTTGTGTCTCGTAAAAATGCCAAATGGGTCTTAAAATATGTCAAAAGTGCTAAGGGAGAGACAGATGTTCCGGAAACATTATCGGAGTTTATCTCACAGAGAAGACGGTGGCTTAACGGTGCATTCTTTGCTGCATTGTACTCGCAGCTCCATTTTTACAACATCTGGTACACGGATCACTCATTTCTCAGAAAGCTGTTTTTCCATATAGAAATTATCTATATGGCTTTAACACTTTTTGTCAACTTCTTTTCTGTCGCCAACTTCTACATCTCGTTTTATTATTTGGCCGGAGCCCTCATCACTATTGCTGGTACTGGTGGAGAGGTTTGCTTCCAGGTGATGAATTATCTCTGTATTTGCACTCTCTTGGCTGTACTTGTCATTTCTATGGGTAACAGACCTCAAGGTGCGCCTAAGTTGTTCATAACTGCCGTGATAATATTAACTATCTGTGGTGGCTATGCCATTGTCTCGGGTTTCTACTTTTTGGGTATGATGATTTATGAAAAAGAGCTGGGAGCATCGAATGGCTCAAGTTTCGACTCCATTTGTATCTCCTTAGCATCTACGTATGGACTTTACATCATCACATCGTTCATTTACTTGGATCCTTGGCATATTTTGACCTCCTCTATTCAATATTTCTTGATGCTACCGGCATACACATGCCTTCTTCAGATATATGCTTACTGTAACACTCATGATGTCACCTGGGGTACTAAGGGCGATAACATACCTCCATCAACTCTTGGTAAGGCGACTATCGAACGTGATGAGAAGGGTCAGGAAGTGATCAAATTGGAAATTATCGGTGAACAAAGAGATATCGATTCGATGTATTCTGAAAATCTTTATAAATTGAAGGAGAGGAGGAAACAGCCTGAAGAAATGAGAGAGGGTTCCCCTGTTAAACAGAAAATTAGTGCCACCGATTACTACAGAGACATTCGTTCGAGAGTGGTGCTCTTTTGGGTCATCATGAATGTCATCTTAGTGATGACTATCAAACAGATATGGTCTGCTGATTCTATTCAGGACAATAAGTATCTGTCCTTCCTTCTTTGGACGGTTTTCGGTTTTAGTCTTTTCCGTTTTCTTGGCTCCTTATCTTACCTACTTCATTTGTGCATTCGAAAAATTGTTGTTACCAAGAACAAATTGGATATTCACAGAAGGGGTAAGAGCGATGCTGTCGATATGGTTATGGCCCCAAACTAGACAATTCAAACTTTAGACTCTAACTAGAACCAAATCAAATTTGATCTTAATAATAAAATGAATAATATAGACGATTAATCGTCATAATAAATAATATATAGTCAAAGGGAATGAGCTTTTCCTTGTTCAACTGGTCATAGAAGCCCTCATATTAAGCACACGTCTTCTCAAGCGATTAAGATCCTCGTTGTCTTTGAACGCCATACCTTGTTTTTTGCCAAGATCGCTCTGCCCACCGAAAGTGTTCGCGTCCATATCTGATGGAAACAAGCTTCCGGAACCTTGAACAATCGATTCCTCAAGGTTTGATTCTGAAGGAATCGTAGGAAGAGTAGACCGTTCATTGGAAGTAGATTTTTGAATGAAGTCCATATCCTCATCAGAAGCCATGCTTAAGTTGAATTCATTGAAAAGGTTGGAAAATGAATGTGGAATAGATAATCCGGGTTCATGGTTATTAGTTCCACATTCAGAAGCAGATCTTGAGAAAGCTGCCATAGTAACGTCGGCTGGTGCCGCCTTACTACTAGGCAAAATTCCGGAATCAATTGACATCGATCTAACTTTCGTGGCATGAGAGAGTTCTTCAGAATGGGTCAGCCGACCTGAGGCCGGAGCATCGTCAAAGTATGGTCGGCGTCTTTTCTGTGCAGCATTTGATTCCGACGATACAGATGATAAGCTCTTTGGAACACGTGGTGCTAATGACGGAAACAATAATGGCACCGGAGTAACCGTAGTATCGTTTGAGCAGACAGAAAGCCTCTTCGAAGATCCCGAAGAATTCCCGGAAGACACAGCACTGATAGAAGAAGTTGGGGATTGACTTCTCTTTGTCCTTTTATATGGATTTTCCTTCGCAGGCATGAAACGGGAGTCCGATGACATTTTGAAGGCTGACAAATCGAAAGCCATTTCGGAATCCATATCCTTATTGGAGTCACTGAAGTGAGAATTCCCTGGTGGCACAGGAGTATTTTTTGCAAATAGAGAAGACGATGACGACGAGGATGGAGTCATAGAGTATGAAAAGAGCCCCAACATATCATGAGAGATAGTATCACTGCTGGTGTTAAGAGCCACATTATCCGAGACATACTTTGTAAGATCGCATATAATCGGCTCCACATCTTTGATTGATATAAGAAGCTGATACAATTGAGAGATCCTCAGCAATTTGATACTCAAATCCCGGGATTTTGAGTTTCCCTTACCCAACATTATTATCGAGACCATACACATGAGATGAAAATTGAAACTATGTTGACTGAGTCCTTCAGCATTCTCCACAGACACTTCGGTATTTTTGCCTGTATAGATAAGTTCATAGGCGGTATCTATAAAACCAGAACAGGCATCCACTAATGCGTCTCCACCCTTATTCAAATGAATGACTATCTTGAAATAGTAATAGTATGTCTTCAACTTGTTAAATACTGAGACGTTCTCGTCTTCCTGCAGAGAGTTCACTTCCGAAATCCAATCTTTCAATCTTTGGTCATAGCTTTCTAAGGCGGCCTCTTCATTCTTTACACAGAGCTCAAGAATATTCTTCGGAGTAATATCCAGCAAATTTACCAACTGCAAGGTTACTTCAATGTCAGGACTGACAAACCGAATGCTTTCTAGACTCTGAGGTCTCATCTCAACGGATTCCCTTTCAGGTGTAATGCTATCGAAATCAATATTAAAATAAACCTCCGCAAGACCAATAAGAATGCGGAAATCCCAGTATATCTTTAATCTTTGAATTTTGATAATTTGATGGTTCACACCGTTTTTTCTAGCTAACGACAGATGGCTGACATCCCTGTTAAAGTGAAGCGAGTCCTTTAAAGAGAGACAAAGCAGAGCCACATCCCTCAAAAAATTGGATTTGAAACGCTGCTCGCTAGTGTGCATCTTGGACATCGGACACACATTATAGTTTTCGAACTTAATAAGGTAGTAGAATAGCATGAGACCAACTTCCAACCTATCCATGGTTAAATCAAGAGTGAAGTTCATATTGCGGAACATCAACTTCAAATTCTTCAAGTTGATCAATTTGAGAGACTCGTCTAACTGATTAAATGATTTACCATCAGGAATAGAAGACAAGCCAGAACCCTTTGGTTGGGCGATAGTGAATTTAAGAATAAGAATTAACTTCACTAGGAGATCCTGCTCCTTAGACGAGAAATCATAGTATCTTTTCTTGGTCTCACCATTTTCAACATAGGTGGAATTCTTTAGTGTGTATTTGTTGATGAATGTGAGATAATCATTGTAAAATAACTCGAAATCCAAAATAGGGATCAACTTGTTGTATACATTGAAGAATAGCCAGATAAGATGGTCTAAATTTTTCTCTCCATTTTTGTTGGAGCTGAACTTACCCTTACCCTCGGAAGTACCAGCAGAGAACGAAGGGAGGATCAATTTGTAGAGAATCAAATTGAGGTAGCGATTTAAGTTCATGTGATAATTCATTAAGACATTCATCTCCGGATCATTTTCATCGCCGTAAGGTTTATCCACACTCTTCTGTGGCGAAGAATAAGAAGTCTTTGAGAGAGAAGTAAAATCACTGGTAGCATCTTCGTGACCTCGAATTTGAACAGAATCGATGCTTCTTCCGACTTTGGAAGATTCTGATTGGGATTCAGAACTCATCTCATAACCATTAAAACAGTGGATTTGAAGCTTAGTCAAAAACTTATCAAAAGGAAGAACCATAAACTGATCCAAGACTAATAGACCATTACAGTCTGTTTGGAAAGTGTCGAGAAGGGCTGAACAAGAAGTTATATGAGTGTCTCTTGCTTTGGGCTCCAATAATTGCATATCTTTTGGCTGGTCATCAAAGTTCTTGACGCTGCCTCCAACGTCAGACAATTTCTTCTTTTCATCATAATTATCTTGATGGTTACAAGAAGAAACCTTATCCTGCAACTCGAAAAGCATCTTCCTTGCGTCTTTTAACTTAAGAGAAAGCTTATTACGATCAAGCTCCACTTCCAATAATTTCTTCTCCAAGTTCTTGGTATACCCCTTGGGAAAAGAATTTCTCGTTAATTTATCAGAAACAATACACTGAAAGCCATCTTTCTCGCAGTTGGTACAACGCGGATTCGTCTCAGATTTACCGCTGCACTTAATCTTCCTAGCTCGACAACGATCGCAGGCCTGACCTATTCGCGTTCTACCGCTTGAAGGATTTTTGATAATATTCCAGGCTGATGAAGCAGAAGAAGCAGAAGAACTAGAGGAACTAGAGGCCGATACAAATGGTGTAACGGAAACTGAATTTTCAGAAACGGACTTCTGCTTATGCTCGTCTGGAGAATACCCAGAACTGTATTTCGTTACTGCCTTGGCAGACATAATATGGATACAATGAAATAGAAGGGCAAAAGGAAAATAAACGATACGGTAGGAAAGAAAACAAAATAATAATGGCAAAGATTCGGGTATATATAGATGCAGCACAAGTGACAGATGCAAAGAATCGTCAACTTTGCATTTGAATGAGAAATAAAACCGGGGAAGAACAATTGAGTCTGAATTGATGACGCCTTATTAAAGAGAGTCAGATTTTAAACAAGCGGTACTTTTCTACGGGACTGCAATGCGATTGAGAAAAAGAGTGGAAAAGAAACGAGGATAGCTAGTCGAGCTTGAACGAAGTTCCTAAAATGGAATTGTGTGGGGAAATGCCGCTTCAAAGGAAAAATGGTTGAAAAGATTAATTAGCACTTTTGGCCCTCAGAATCTTTAACCTTGGAAACGGCAATGGTTCTCGACTTGAAGAAAATGACGTGACCTCTACGACTATTCAAAACGATAAGGCCTGTGATCTGTTTCTATCTTTTGCAACTTGTCTGCATTGGCTTCTCAATCATATAAAATCGTCTTCGAAGAAAAATCAATATGAAAGGCCGAATTCCCGGCATTTTTTTTTGTTTATTTCCAACCCATGCGATATAAAAAGCTATGTACTTTTTGAACTGGTATAGGGTGCCTGATACACTGTCCGTTGTTTTATTTGGCTTCAACGGCTTTGGCGGGTCCCAGCGGCTTTGATCAACAAGACGCATGGAACTATTGCATCATAATTTCTTTTTAACGGAGACACGGAGTAGCCACCCTGAACAGCTCCGAGGAATTATTCTGGAGAATGGTACCCTTAGGTCCAAATCAAAGCATTACGGCAATCTTGAAGTAATAGGTCTGTATCCGATTCATATAAGGCTCAACCAGAAGTTAATTTCATTCGTTTTGGTACTATCTTTGGTCTGCTTCAAGGGTAAAAAAATAAGATTCTGGTAAATATTCTACTCTACCCCCACAAATTTCCCAATATGGACTCCGCCTTAAAAAACAAAGAGATATAGAAGAAAAAATAAATTTCAGCTCAGCCTTACTGCCGTAGCGGTAACGGTGCCCGAGAATACCAGATCGACCCACACAAAACTAAAAACTCATGACTCCTTTCGCCAATACCCCGCAATGACAGTTGAATAAAGATGTTCTCCATTTGCCCAGGAATATTTTGCTGCTTTGCATAAATTCAGACTTACCATATTTGTCAAAACTCAACATCTTTCCTCATTAGGATAGCAGAATCATTCGCAAAGACGAAACAAATCATTGATTCAATGATGATATATATATATAAATAATTATGCAAGAATACTATAAACCAACCAAATCCCTTACCACTTTAACCAAGGGTGTAATTGCAGCCAATATAACCATAAGGGTACCAAATAATGTGAAACTAAGCGAGCTCATGGCTGCAGCTCTTGGATCGACGCTAAGTAAATGAGCAGTAGACACAGCACCGCAATTGACACCGAGAGTAACTCCCCTAGATACAAAATCTGCCTTCCGTATTCTAAGTAGTGTGAACGAGATCCAGTCTCCCAAAAAGACACCCAAAATACCAGACAGAATGGTAGTCACTGCCATCAATTGCTCACTGCCTCCCAAAGAATGAACCAACGGTATACCAAGAGCCATTGTAACAGACCTTCCAGTAAAACCAAGTGATCGTTCAGGCGATATACTCAAATGGTAACAGAGAGGAGGATAGATGAGAAGCGACATAAACGAAAATACTATAATAACAGGCATTAATGCAAAAAAGTACCTTCTCAAATCCTTTCTGTACCTGTACATAGCCAAAGAAAGTGCGACAATCGATATATCCATAAGAGACAATAGAATGTCACCGGCCCCGGGCCATTTCGAGAACTGTTCGTTGTTGAAGAGCTGAGTATATTTACGGCCGCTCTCGTAATTGGAAATGGTCTGCTTGAAGTTTTGCTTTTTTATGAGGGACAATATGTAGTAGACCAACAAACTCAAGGAGAAGCTTACCAAGATGGGATGAAGGTATTTTTTGATTTTTGGTGGAGGCAAAAGGCAAGCTTTGAACAACAAGACCGCCACAGCTAATTGGACTATCATCTCGTAGCCAGTACAAAAATAGATCGGCAAACCAACTATGAAAAGCAACAAATAGACAGCGAAATCAAACGTCAAAGTGAACTTCTCTAAATAACGTGGGTCCAATTGACTCTCTTGATTCGTTATACTGGCAGCCATTGCAGTAGCAGTTGAAAGCCTGGTACTAACTGCGGAGAGAGCATAACCTTCATTAAGCTGATTGCCTTGATCAACATCCGAGAATTCATCGGGATCTATCTCATAAGATACGATACTGTCTCCTGAATCCCCCAAAGAGGGAGACAAATGTTCTTGGTGAGATTGATTATTAGTTGAACCTTCCTTTTCACTGTCGTTACCAGCTGTTGAAGGTTCCTTTTGATGATCGTAAGTTCCCAGAACGACTTGCAATCCCCAAACTAAGTAACCGACGAATGCAAAGCCAATTATGTAGCCAAAAATGAATACTGCAGCAATAATAAAGGCTTCTTGAACAGTCACCTTATCAGCGAGGACTAGAGTGACAAAGGGTGGAGTGAAATAAAGATTCATCCACCTTAGATTGAATCCGAAGGGGATATCAATATATTTTAAGAAGTATTTCTCTGTGAAGTCTTCGCCTTTTAACCAGGAACTTAATGACAAGAGAAAGAACACTATAAGCATGAGACACACCGATGCTGGAAAGTCAATTGTAGTGAGCTTGATGATCTCATTAATTCCATAGAGAATCACCAATGTCATCACCACACCGATAGCCACAAGAATATATTTCTGAAGAATGTACTGAAGAAGAAACTTAATACATCGGCTCATATTAGGCTTCCTATAAGTGGTAGAGTCGGAGATAGGTGTAGAAGTTTCGGACATGCTCATTGCAGAACTTGTACTAGTACTGATCCCTTTCTTTTTGCCACTATTACCATTCCTCCAACTGAAGAAAGCACTGGCCAATCCTGAAGTAACCATCAATCTTGTTCTAGGTATACAAAGCTGTTCATCGTGCCCAAGAATTTTTCTGGCCCCATCGATGCATTCTTATACCGGGATCCTGACAGATAAGATATCGCGTGGGATGAAAATAAAATGTAATACCCGTTTATCCATCTGGTGGACTGCAGGAAAAATTGATAAGCGTAAAAAGGTTCCAAGTCTGGTGTAGGGTTGGCATTTCAGAGTCATTAAGGTCTGGTGAGTAATGAAAATCTGCTATAAACCTAATAACTGTTACTAATTAGCTAAAAAATAGCTAAAACTAAGCTACGACAACCTCAATTTTGCCAGGGAATCTAGATATATATTTTCTCTAAACTTTGTAGTATACATGTATACCCTTATTTTAGCCGTTCGTACTCTTGCTGGTCCCGGTCATTAGAAGATTTCTGCCTACATTTATTTCCTCAGCTCAGGTGGAGATGAAAATTTATATATTTCGTCTTCAGCGGCGGTACTTTAGGGCATCTCTCCAAGCTAGCTTTTCCGTGATGACAGTTGATTTTCACGGCCTCCGCGGCTAGTACCTCCCAGTTGAGGCATTTTTTTTTGCCGCCCACCACACTCACTCGCTTCCCCACTGGTATGCAACTTCCTCCCCCTTGGCAGAATAACCGTTGCAGATATCGGTGTTTCTAGGGGGATACAGAAGCGATGACTATCCATCTTTTCTGTTTTTAATTTTTTTTTTCGTTTTCATGAATTTATAAGCATCTATCTCCATTCCACAAATTCGTGCTCGCTTATTCCCTGATTTCTTTTCCCTTTAAATTTCAATATCTTAGTCTTTTTTTTTTCATTCATACTTACATGGCCACATTTGCCCCATCTCAACAAGATGTTGCAGAGCTTTTTGACGGGGAAGACAAACCTGTTTCTCGAAACGATAACTTAAAACTCACCGATGACGAGCAAAACGAATCTCGCTTGATTCCTTTCTCTATCGAGCTACTGGACAAAATCTTTGAGTACTCTTATTATCTGGAAGATGAAGCTAAGAAACAGCAAAAGCGGATGAGGAATATCGATAACCTATCGTCGGTGAACAGCGTGTTTTATTGTCTTAGCTTGAAATACCGGTACCGTTACTGTGTGTTCATTAGGTCCAATATGTTTTATCGTTTCTTATTGACGCTCATGAGTGGCCCACAGAATGGTTTGGGGAGATTTGTTCAAACTTTGGATTTCCAGGAATTTACTTCAGTCGGACTTGGACGCTCCAGCGCTATGATGCTAGAGATTCAAGACCTTACTGAAAGGACTATTTTGCAATGCCTCAGACTTACACCCAACTTACGGCAGTTTCTCGCCAGTGAAAGTATCGAAGACGATATTAGCACTGATATTGTGGACTACTTATTCAACTCTATGCCACTATTGGAATGTCTTGACTTTTGTGGTTCAAGTGGTTTCAAGTTTGCCAATGCTTTTGACAGTCTTCCTTGTGTGAACCTAAATGACTCATTGCAAAGACTATCATTTCATGACTGTACTGACTTAAGCCCTGCCACTTTCCGCAAGATCTTGCCAGGTCTTCACAACTTGCAGAGATTGGATTTGACGCACACTCGTGTCAGCGCCAAAGACTTGATGCAGGCACTCTCCAATGATTGTCGCCTTACCCATTTATCGTTGAGCAAATGCTCCAATATTGGTGCCACCCACGAGTTCATAAGATTGCTTGTCAATCATCGGGCGATCAACCACGATGGTCTATTATGGCTCAACTTACAAAACGAGTACTCTGTGGCTATTCTCAAGGCTGAGACCATTACATATTTATTACAGAGCCTAAAATGCCATAATTTGAAGTATTTGAACTTGAATGGCTATAGCGAGGTCTGTCAGTCTCATCTTAACATTATAACGAGGAAGTTTTTGCAGTTAAAGAGCCTATCCATTTCGCACCTTGAGCACGGCTCTGATTTATCTGCTTTGAAACAGTTGCTCTACTTAAAGTATGCCGATTTATCGTCTTACATGGCTACAAAGGGAGAACTGTATAATGCATTACTCAGCCTGCCAGAAGGTCTTCAAACAGCAGAAATCAAAGTTAGCGTGAGTGATGTGCTGCCTGATGTGTTTGTTGTCGGAAATAAATACTGGCGGTGTCATAACGCTGGTGGTCAAAGTAGAAGAGTGTGGGTTCACCGTGTCGATTCTTATGAAGAGGCAGAACTCTATGATAACTTCTATGATAATAAAATCTTCTTCAACATTGAGACAGGAGAAAGGTACGACGGTGAATTTAAGAGACCGTCATTCTTAAAATATGCCTCTCGCAAGATTAACTGCTCCAAGTTCCAGCATCACAGACCCGACGAAGAAATCTTTCCTAATGGTATGTCTGAGAGGGGACTCTACAGATATTACTCGTTGCACAAATAATGGGATTTCAGACATTTTCCTACTTATCTTTACTACTTTATTGCATATACGAATTCACTTCTTATTAATCCCTCAGTGCCTAAAAGTTAAATTTTTTAATTTATTTTAATATTTTTTTTAATTTTTGTTTAATCGTCTTCTCTTGTAACTTAACATTTTATAGTCTTCACTCTTGTTCACCCTCTTTATACCCATAGCTCTATTCATAATGGCGAAAAATTCATTCACGGAGGAAGATTCCGAATTCTTTTCCTCTGACTCTGACTCTGCTCCCGAGGAGGCAGTGGCATCGAGAAAACAAAGTTATCCAAGGGGGAAGAGTCAGAAAACTAAGGCAAAACATGCACCAAAGGAGAGCAGTGCCAAACATAAAGTATCAGTTATTCGAGAGATAGAAGGATTAATACCGAAGAAACAAAAATCGCTGTATCGAGACATAAGGTTTGATGCTGCGTACGGTAAAGTAAACTATGAGAGGATCAGAAATGATTACAACTTTCTAGATGAGTACAGAGAAAAAGAAGTCTTGGAAATGGATAAAGCACTTAAAGACAATAAACTTCTAGGAAGGATGTCAGAAGAGGAAGTTGAAGGTTTGAGATACAAGGATCAGAGCATAAAATCACGTTTAGGACATTTAAAAGAGCAAAAATTTGAAAAAAATGCTCTCAGCAACTACAAAGAAGAAACAGGTAGGAAGTGGATCAAGAGAGGAGATCGACGGAAAGTGGTTCGAGTGGCCAAGTTCGAGTCGATGTCAGGAAAGCAAAGACTCAAGAGTATGGAGAGAAAGAGGAAGAGAAAGATGGGTAAAGAGATGCGTACCTTCGCATTCAGTAAGTAAGCCTCATTACTGCTGCTATTCACTTTGCTATATAGAAATGAATTGTGTAGGAGTATATATGTATGTATATATGCGTTTGACTCAGGATATGGACGTTGTAGTATGTATCCTTTTAAAGAGGTGAACCAAAAAGATGGTCGATATCAAAGAAATGAGAAAAAAAAAGAGGCAGAACGAATCAATGCTCCAAAATCTGCAAGTTACCAGTAATGACGACGTTCTCTAAGATGGAACCGTTTGGAATATCGATCTTCTGACCGTCAGAGCAAACAATGATAACAGTCCCTTTCAATTGAACATCTCTACCAAAGTAAACGTCGCCCGTAACAGTGAGATGATCCAATTCAATCACCTTTGGCATATGAGGAATTCTCTTTTGGAAATCGCTGACCTTCTTGAACTTAGAGCCCAACTTAACTAACGGAGAACCACCGAATCGAGCGGGATCCAACACTAGAGTACCATGCCTCAAGTTAAACATATCGGATTTCACCAACAATAAGTCGGACGATGTCTTAACAGGAAGGAAACGAGATCTTGGCACAACTACACCGTGAGCACCTTTAAAGTGACGAATGGCAGCACCACAGGCAGTTTCTAACTGTAAGACACCCATCTCTGAGTTACCAACAGAAATAGACTTTCCATTTGGAATAATTTCCATACGCAAGGAATCTGCTTCAACAAGACGCTTAATAGCCTTTAAATTAATCCAAAGATTATTGGTATTAAAGTTGGTAAACTTTTTGATGGATTTGAACTCCTCGACATGCTCCTTAGGAACCTGAGCAATTTCCAATAATCGGACTTGTCCCTCATAATTTATCAACGTACCACCTTTCACGTCAGCCCTAGTCTTATCGGTCAATTCCATGATATACTCAGAATTGGTTTCAACCATGTGATTCAAGATCTTCATGTCAACAGTGGCGCCTAAGTTATCACAATTGGACACAAACAAGACCTCTTTACCTTCTTCAATCAAATGATCCAACTCACCAGATTGCACAATGGCTTCAAATAAGTCACCATGTCCAGGTGGATACCAAAAGCTCAGATCATCATCACAGGATTGGGGCACAGGGAGAAGAGAGTCTTTAGTAATTCTGGGATAACATGACTGGTTGAAAGTTCGAATTCGAATTCGATGACTCTGATACTTCTTCACAATAAGTTGGGTGTCGGCATCAGTGTTAAACGAGTCCATCAACAAAAGGGGAACGTCGGTATCATACTTCTTATTGAGGAACTCTATTTGGCGGACTGCAAGATCAAGAAACGACTGACCTTCTCTCACTTCAATAACCGATTTTGGACCAACACAACCCATCGAAGTACCCAAGCCACCATTCAACTTCAAAACTGCCAACTTGCTCAAGTTTTCGCTTCCTTCAACATCAAGGGACTTGTAAGCAACCACCTCATCCGGGTTGGGAGAACGAATATGATCCCAATCAAGAGTGGTACCCTTAGCCTTGTCAGTAAGGTATCTACGGAAAAGACCAAAAAATGAATCCATATCCTTTTCAAACTTCTCTCGACGATCTTTGTCGGTAACACCATCTATCATCTTGTTCAAAGCGTTTCTCATTTGAGAAGCAGCAATGCTAGACGATTGATTCTCGAATGCATACATTGATTGTGATTTGGCATGTTTACTACTCATATTTGAAATTTAGCACAATTGGCAACGGACCTAAACAAAAACGAAGCTGGCGAAAAGATCAGAAGAGAATAGAAGAGAAGAGAAGATAAGACAAAATGGATAAAAAAAATAATACAAGCAGCGAGAAGAATATGAAGGACTAAGAGGGAAAGTTGGAGAACGAAGAAAAGAAATTCAAATCGAATTGGGGCCAAGGTTAAAAGACGGAAGGATGCCCCCAAAAAGGAAAGGAAGCAATACTAAAAAATTAAATGCGAATAAAGATGGGCATGATCGCCACATTCTCTACAAACGGCATATACCAGCAGTAAGATATGGAAAGCAAAATTCCAATGCTTTTTCTGGCCAGACTTAATAAACCATGAGATGCTACTACTACTTGGGTTTGCGAAGAAGCGCTTCATCTTCATTAAAGGAAGTGGGAACTCTCTTGACAGTCAAAAAAACCAAAAAGAAAATTGAAATGAGGAAAGCAGCTTAACCGCTTGATGGTATTGTTTACGCTCTCATTTCTGTTTTCAAGCAGGGTATGTAGACATTGCAGGCATTCTCCCCCTCTAGGACGCATGCCTCTGGTTGTCCAGGCGATTGCTGAGCAAGCAGGCAGCCCTAGCCAACACGTTTAAGCTTCTCTATAATAAGAACTAAAAACCATGAACAATAATGGTGAACATTTACAAGACCCAGCAAAGAGCTTATTGTTTGCTATGCAGGAGCTATTATTTAATTTATTTCCAACATTACTTAAAATGGACATTATTCAAGAATTTTTAGCTTCCTCAATGCTTTTCAACAGCCGGGATAAGTAAGTGATTCTAGACTCAAATAATTGCATGGATAGTGATATATGATCAACCTGAGAGAGAAGAACAGGCGAGTGCTTGATACAATGCCACTTTAGTCTCGTTACATCTTTTTGAGTCCGGACGGTCCGTACGGTCCGTACAGTCTTACAAGCTCCTACAGACTTCTGGTGGCTCCTGGTGGCTCCTGGTGGCTGCATTCCCTCATTTCTATTATGCGTTCATTCAGCCCGCATCTAGCTACTCTTTTTCTTGAGGTTTCGCGTCGCGGGAAAAAATAAAATAATTCACCCTGGATGAATATTAGCGTGTCAGTCGTATCACAAGCACTACTACTCTGCTACTCCTTCTTGAGCTCTCTCAACATGCCTATAAACCTTGATCTAACACAGAATGATAATGTACCTTCAAAGTCCGATATTATTTTACAGCCCTTTGCAAGCTCTCCCCTTGAAGTTTTAGAGGACACCGATACAGATGATTCTTCTCCGGCCATCGATGATGAGATCCAACTTAAGTACAAGATATGGAAAAAAAATACTCCTCTACTCTATGATTACATACAAACAAGCACGTTACTTTGGCCTTCTATGTCTGTGGAATGGTTTCCTGATGTGGAATCACATGGTAATGTAAATATTCAAAGGTTGTTGCTTGGATCATATTCAAATGGCTATAACAGCTTTGAGAATTTACAGCTCTGCACCATCAAAGTTCCCAAAAGTGTCGAAGGACTCACATTGAAAGATTGTGAATTCGACTCTGATAAGCACGAGTTTACAACATCCAATTACCCTATAGCAAATAATGACGGAAACTGCAAAGGAGCGCTTCATATGGTGCAGCAGATTCCCCACCAAGGTGATATTAATAAAGCCAGACTGATGCCACAGAATCCAGATTTACTGGCTACAATTTCAAACAATGGTTCTGTGAATGTTTTTGATAGGACCAAGAAACCAAATGGCTGCGATTCCCGAGAACTGTCCAAGAGCAGAAAGGTATTTGATGACGAAGAGGAGGAGAGCACTTGTCTTTCTGACATTAAACTTCAATTTCACACAGGCGACGGATGGGGGCTTGATTGGAACAAATTTAAAGAGGGTGAACTAGTAACTGGTGCCAGCGATGGCTCTATAGCACTATGGGATATTAGGGACGGATTCAAAAAGCCACAAAGATCTTCAAATGCAGTTACTGCTACTAGCCACAGAAAATTCAAGACGTGCATTTTGTCCCCGATATCTACACTATTTTGCCATGACTACGGTGTTAATACTGTTCAGTACGTCTGGTTCCATGACTCTTTAATTGGGACCGCAGGCGAAGATCATAAATTCAAAATGTTCGATACAAGATCACTCGATGGGAATCCCGTAATTCAGATTACTCTTCAACATCCTATAAATACCCTGGACTTCAATAAACAGGATCAGTATGGACTGGTTCTAGGCGACGATAAGGGTAACTTGTTAATAGAGGATATTAGATATCCTGAAAGGCCTCAGATCGTTATTTCCAACGCTCATAGCGATTCAATTACAGCTGTCGCATGGAATCATGAGTATGGCAATATTTTAGGTTCATCTTCTACTGATGGATTAGTCAAACTCTGGAAGTTTGGTTCTGGCGAAAGCAGTACTATTGAGCACAAACTTATATTTACCCATGGTGGTCATATGCTGGGAGTTTCTGATATAGCATGGAATCCTAACGATCCTAAGATGCTTGCCAGTTGCTCTGATGATAACTCAGTGCATGTTTGGAAGCCTTCGCAAGCCGTCTTTTAAAAAGCATGCCATTAGTCAGTATAGTTATAAATTCTTACATATTCAGACTTTCTCCGCTCCACTCAATCTCACAGCAGCACCGTATTTTTGCAACTTGGTTAAAAGAGCGTCACCGTTACGGATCAACAAATGATACTGAGTATTCTTATTGTCAGCCCTGTTGGTTTCAATGACTCCATTGACTCTATCTACCACACAGCTCAACTTTTTAGAGGGAATGAACTTGCACAGGTCAGTGTCAAGGAAGTCCACAGATACACCAAACGAATCAGCCATAGACTTCAAGGAGATAGATTTATAACTTTCCAATAGCTGTGCATATGCTCTACACCTCAGCTCGCGCTTGTAATAGTTTGCATGTGGGTAAAGATACTTGTTTTTGGTTAATATCTGGTCACTGGTTTGCAATAATTTTGGGAAAAAGTTCTTGTACTGGCACAAATATAAAGCCTGAATCAACTCATACACAGGCTTCAATTTATCACTGTTGGAGTTGATAGAAAGAATCTCTGGAGATTCCAGCAACTTCTTCTTCAAATCAGGTCTAGTGAGTGAAAGAGAACCACATATTAAGGAGTATTGTGCAACCTCATCATAACTAGCCAATTCCGTACAGGTAAATGTTGACAAGCAGTCGATCAAAAGCTTGGCAGCCTCGTCGAACTTGCGAGTAGACATCAAATAAATGCCCATATAAGTCTTATATCTGTTCCTACGTTCCCAGTCACCACCCTTCTCAATCAAACTATTTGCCTCATCCAAATAGTGCTTGGTGAATATCTTATCATCATAAAAAAAACCTATTCTCGAAACTGTGAGATATAAATCGATCTTTGAACCCGTTGATGGTGCAAGTTCAATAGTCTTTTCAATAGTGCTTACAGTCTTTTCCTTATCCCCAATAGAGGCGTAATATTCTGCAAGTTCGATCCACTTCTTCAAGATGTCAATCTCTCCTTCATCCTCCTTGTCTAATTTGGCTATTTCTTCTTGCAGTTCTTTAACTCGAACATCATTATTTGCCTTCAGAGAATCGAATAGTGACTGATCCCATTTCAATCCCACTAGTTTCATATCATAGTATAAGTAGTGATAGTACGGAGCCATATCGTTATCCTTAATCTTGGACACGACCTCGGGAAGCAAAGCCGCCTCTCCCTGTTGAATCAAAAAAGATTTTTGTCCAATTTCAGAGTCCGGAATTCTAGCAATTGTGATGGCTTCTTCTAGAATCATATTTGTAGAGGATTTAGTGGATAAGGTAAGTGGAAAGAGAGAAGAGTGTAAGAAAAACGAAAGCGATGCTCAAGATGTATTTTCGATTTTGCCACTACGAAAGTCGGACACATCCATGCACCAACAAGTTAGTGTACTTGTTCAATGATGTAGTCGAGATGTGCCTTTTTATTTATTTAGCTCTAGTAGTGTTACTGATAAGCAGCCAAACTTTGTCGTAATGACCGATATAGTAACATTGTTTGACCGATTTCATGATCTGCTCAGAGAGATAGAAACCATCAATTATAAATTGGCTGTGACTAAACCGTCTACATTCAATGGTACTCTAACCAAGGCAGTTGATTTCAGATCGGAGATGTATGACAAGATGATGGAATTGTATGATCATACAAGAGATATTATAGCGTGTTTGGAGTATGATGTCTTCAGTCAGAGGTTTCAGCAGTATGATGATTACCAGTACGAATATTTCAAGCTTAAGGAGAGATATCAAGATTTGAAGGTTGACTTTAGAAAAATACAGCTGGAGTCCAAAATGCATGAATTAGATCATACTGAAGATTCAAAGGAAGGCGAAGAGTCTGAAATCAATGGTGCAGAATCACCAGGAAATTTCTTAGACGATGAGAAACTCAAAGATCTTACGGAACAGGAACAGATCTTTGAGAAGAACAAGCAAATTACCGACAAGTTGGAGAACATCACCACCATAATGCACGGTAACTTGATCGCTGGAGAGAGCAATCTCCAGGACTTGGGAGCTTCGACTTCAGTTCTTACAGATTTAGCGAACAAGTATGGATACTTTGCTGATATATTGCTGAAAACCAACGGATTGGTTAAGATGGTCAACGAATCCAGTAATGCAGAGAGAAGGCAGATCTACAGATCACTCTACTTCTTTATTTTTGTCTGCGCCTATATTCTTTACAAGAGGATCTTCAAAAGGCCTATCAAACTTTTCTTATGGTTACTTTACAGCTTCTTCCGGTACACCTTGTTGGGGGGACAGAAACTAGTAGGAAGGCAGGAAGATACGGCAAAAAGTATTTTGGAAAGTGTGACGCGAGGCTTGATAGCCAGCATGGATGTGAGCCCGACTACTAGTGTACCCTCCACGGTATCCACTGAATCTATAGTGATATCAGGACTACGCGATGAACTTTAAGAAACAACAATTATGTACATATATCTGTATATATAATACACATCTTAATTATATACGATTGGTGTATCCTGGAGATGCGTGGCTGGCGTAACCGTTGAATGCGTTGTGAGTTCTTTGACATCGATATTTGCTATTTAGTAATCATCACCTCTAGAAACAACTTCCTTCCGGGTTGAGTGAAGCAATATGGTGTGCTCAAATTGAGCAGAGTAACTTCCTTTGGCATCAAATAAAGGTGGGTGCTCAGTAACAAGACCAACCTTGACTAACTGCCTCAAAGCAAGCAAATACTTGTCTTCTCCTAGTCTATCCAAGTATCTTCTACAGAATGGAATAGTGCCGAAGTTCCTGTCAATAGTACGGAGTAAGTGTTTGGCCCTGGACAATCTTATTGCGGCCCTAGGTGGGGGGTTTGCGTTCTTCATATAGTGAGACACCTCTCCTCCAGTATAATCGACGTAACCTTTACCTGTAGATCCAAAAGTTTCAATAGCAATAGTTTGACCTTCCTCGAGCTTCGTATTGTCACCGTTCTTAACGATAGGAATAGAAATACCACCATGAATACGGTATGGCAAAATATTGTGACCATTCAAGTTTCTGATGCATTTGACAGCGTGAGTAATACCATCCAATTCCACCTCGTGAGATTCCATCACCTCCTCAACTGCCTCACCTATGTCGGTTAATCTGACATCAATACCACAAGCGCTGATACCAGCGTTGGTGGCCTCTTTGACAGCCTCAAGGAATGGGTCGTATCTAGGGTTGAAGGTGTGTGTGAACGCACAGTCGACAATACATCCATTGACATGAACACCAAAGTCGCACTTCATCACATCGTTGTAATCCAATACAGTCTTGTCACCTCCATTCGGTGTATAGTGAGCAGCACAATTGTTCAAAGACACACCACATGGGAATCCCATACCAGCTTTCAAGCTCTGCTTAGTCTCGCAGAATGTTCTAACAGCATTTTCGATGGTCTCACAAACTTCGATCATCGTCATACCAGGTTGAATGTGCTTTCTTGCGTACTTTCTAACTCTTCTGTGAATCTCAGCGGCCTTCCTGAAGTCATTCCACTTATTGTTCTCCTTCAAATCATTGTATCTTTTTTCCTCATCGGTACTTCTCTTCAAATTCTCTTCACTTCCAGTATAATCCTGCCATTCTCCCTCAGGATATATTTTTTCAGGGTAGAAAGTACTAATGCCTTTGACCTCTTTCTTCTTCTTCTTCTTCTTTTCTCCATCTGCATCTCCTTCTTTAGGATTAGCGACAGCTCCCGCTTCCTTCACCTCCTCAGCTTTATTCTCCTCTAAATCTAGTTGTTTCAATTTCTTCTCAACGGCTTGTTCACTCATAATAGATAATTAAGACGTACGAAGTCTGGAAATTTGTTGAAAGAGAAAAACGTTCGTATGGCTGTCTTCTCTCTTTTACTCCATCGCCAAGGGATTTTTGAGTGGATGGATGCATTCAGAAAAAAAAAATTCAGGTAAAAAATTTTTCAGGAGGAGTCGTGTGAAAATGAAATGGGCTAAGTGCTTGTCTAGCATCTCGGAACTTATCTGGGGAAGGTCTTTAGCCAGCGTGCTGAAACAACTGAAGGATTGGCGAACCTTCTATTACACCGATTAGACACCTGATTTCAATCCGTAGTTCCAATTTGAAGGGGTCAATACCAAATGTATATATTGTTATCAAAGTGGGTATGTCCATGGCTCCTCTGTTGATCATTGTAGGACATGCCAGGCTCGCTATCTTGGACTTGGTGTAGAGATGTGCTAAAATTAATATTTCAACCTCTTCACTTGGATAGATTCAAACACTACTGGATGGATCACTGATATCTTGTCTTTCCATTTGAGCTAACCATTTCATTCTTTTGCTATGTTTAGACCGGGTCAGAGGCAAGTGACACTCATATCAGTTAAGTGCCTAGCGAGGTTCGGTTCGTCTGCTACTTCTTCCTCTTCTAAGAATGATCCTCTAAGCATCCTCTCCAGTATGACTAGACAGGATGCTCAGAAAACTGCCAAGAAAACAGCCTCAAACTCCGAATCATTATTTTCCTTTCTTGGGGACTCTGCTCTTTCCTCTTCAGGTGGTAACGCCAAGATTAATGCCTTTGAGTTCGCCAAAAACCTTCCTTTACAGGATAATTTGGCAGGAAGATCGATGTTAGTGCGGAGGTCTTCTAGTATAGGTCGTTCCATCTCACAGTTTGATACTTTGGTGAGATCCAACAATTTAAGGGACTTGTCATATGATCAGAGATTCTACACTAAGCCTAACAAGCGCCGGCTAGCAAAGAGAATCGCTAACAAAAAGAAGAGATTTGATGCTGGTGTCGCCGACTTGTTTCAGATTGTTAAGGATGCCGTTAGAAAGGGTTACTAAATCCTATAGCTTTACTTTTGTACATAATTCACTATTTTATTAACTATGATGGTCTTTAGCGAGCGACGTCTTTGCATCTCCCGCACTGCCTCAGAAAACTTACCCCGGAAAATTCTTGTAAGCCAAGTAGATGCAAAGAATCGGGCACAAGTTCCGAGTCTTCCTCGTTCTCCATAGAATGACAGAAATAGTTGGAACAGCCAAACCAAAGCACGGTGTCATCAGTTTATTGCATACCGTGGTAGGTGCAGGTCTTCTATCGATTCCTTATGCGGTAAGCAAGGGAGGTCTCCTTTTTGGTACACTACTTATCATAACATCTGCTGTAGCATCATTCTTTGGGTTATACTTCCTTTCCTTTGCCTCCAAGTTTGCCGAAGGAGGTCATGCTTCCTTCTTTACTCTTAGTCAGGCCACTATCCCCAGCCTAAGTGGAATATTTGATTTGGCCATTGCAATCAAATGTTTCGGTGTATCCTGTTCTCACCTCATCATCATCGGAGATTTGATGCCACAAGTCGCTGGAGCAGTATTCTCTTCCAAGACTACAGAGAAATATCGATTTCTTCTCGATAGACACTTTTGGATAACCTTCTTTGTCCTCCTGATCGCTCCTTTGGCCTTCAAACGGACTTTGAAGTCACTACGGAATGCTTCGGTTGTCGCTTTGATTTCCTCCCTTTATGTGGTGATCTTGGTCCTTGTTCATTTCTTTCAACTTATTTTTGGAGGAATCGAGCAGATTCCTAAGGGTGAGATTCATTACAAGTCACCTCCTTCGCAGCTTTCTCTTCTTTCTGTTTTTCCGATCTTCGTATTTGGTTTTACCTGCCACCAAAATGAATTCACAGTTATTAACGAGCAAGCCGATCGATCTTTGAAGAATCTCTGCAGAAGTGCTCTAGTGACAGTAGCAATTGCCCTTGGGGTGTATCTCCTTATTGGCATATCCGGTTACTTAACATTTGGCGATAACATCCGAAGTAATATCATTAGAATGTACTCCGATTCTTTTGCTACTACCCTGGGGCGCATAGCAATAGTAGTCATGGTCTCTTTGAGTTATCCACTTCAGTCAAACCCTACTAGGGCCTCTTTGAATCATATATATCACCTTCTGATGCAAACCTTTGCTTCCAATTCTGAGGCTGAAACGTCTCCACTAATGGCTGATGAACATTCGGAAGATATCTCCGTCATTGATGATACTCATATAATAAATAGTGAGATAGCAGAGAGTACCGCTGAGCAGGCCTCCGTAGAATTGTCCGATAGAGGCCTAGCCGTAATAACAACTTTGATTTTATTCTTCACTTACGTCGTGGCCTATCGAGTGAGCTCTTTGGGTAAAGTGCTAGCAATTGTAGGCGCTACTGGTTCCTGCTCCATATCTTACATTCTTCCCGGCATTTTTGCCTATTTGTTGGCAGATAAGTCTTCTGATGCTCCTAATAAGAGGAGCAAAATCACAAAAATAGGAGCCTTGGCACTTACTACGTGGGGGTTTATAGTTATGATTACATGTTTAACTGTGACAATCTATTTAGGAGCAAGCCATTGAAAAAGTACTCAATTCCACGTTTGAAGGTTCTCAAGAGCCTCCTTTATTAAATGGGAACCCTTTGGGTCTAAGTTCAGTGCTACAGTGAATTGCTTAATGGCATCATTCTTGCGGCCATAGAACTTGTATAACTTTCCAAGTAGGAAATGAACGGATGCTTCGTCTGGGGCCATATCTTCTAATTTCTGGAAGTCTTTAAGAGCCAATTCGTACCGCTTCAAACTGAACAAAGCTTGCGCTTTCTTGAATAATGCTAGCATTGATAAAGGCTGCAACTTCGATGCGAAAACGTACTGTCTCAATGCCTCCTCTCTTTTATCTAGCTTCTCTAGCACCATGCCCACACAGCAAACGAGTATCACATTAACAGGATTGATCTCAGACGCCTTTCTAAAATGAAATTCCGCCTTTCTGAAGTCACCAAGCTTCAAATAAACCATACCAATTCCATAGAATGCATTGTAGTGTCTTTTGTCCAATGCGATAGCGTGACGGAAGCATTCCATAGCATTTTCAATGGCATCATTCGCCAAATATTCATGGCCTTGCAAAGTATAGGCATACACAAACTTCTTGTCAAGTTTGATGGCCTTCTGAAAGCACTTAATGGCTTCATCGGGTTCCCTTTTCAAAGAGTAAAGATTTCCAATGGCTATCCAAGTCTGCGGAGCCTGCTGGTTGATCTCATAAAGCTCATGCGAAAGGAAACTTAAATCGATCTCTTTATGTAAATGCCAAAGTAACGTGGAGTAATATTCCATGTCATCAACTCGAGTTCTGTCCATTTTTCGAAGTTTCACAAAGTACTTCTCGGCCCCTTCATAGTTTACAATCTCGAAATGCAATCTGCCAAGTTTGGCTAACACCCACGGAGTATTTCTTTCATTTTCCGGTAACGAATTGAATATTCGTATAGCTTTGAAACAGTCATATGAGCACATGGCCCTGTAGCCTTTTGCCATTTTCGAATAGACTGAGACTAAGTAATCGTCGTTTATATTCTTAAGAATGCTGTCCACCCTATCATCAGAAGCATACTGATCAGTACCGTAATTTTTGCCAGTGCTTCCCGTGACAATAGTAGCCGATGAGCCTCTGGAGTCTACTCCAGATCCTCCAAAAGTAGAGGCAATGACTCGTTTGATTCCGCTTGCAGTGTCTCTGGTGCCTATCGGCGAAGTATGGCCGTATGAAGAAGTGTTCAGTGACTGAGAGGCAGCCGATGAAATTGTAGACACACCGCTCGCAGCATTATTACCTCCTACAGTGCCAGAGAGCGTGCTAAGGGAGTGGTTGAGAAGCCTTGACGTGATAGAGGATGCGGCGCTACGCCCTTTCTTCCTTGGCATCGTATCGGAAGCGTATCTCCCAGAGGGAGCTTCTAGAATGGAATGAGTAACATGTGTGGTCCTGGGTGTTATGGCAAAGTTTGTGGGAACATATGACGACGAATTACTGGACTGCTTATCGTCTGGTGATGTCACACTTTCCAATACGTGAGTAGCCATCTTCGATTTGGCGATAGGGGTCTTGAATAGATTTGCTTTAGGCTCCGGCATATTCTTCCCCTCCATGTATCCAAGCGCCGGGGTTGCCTGGATTTTTCTGGTCAAACCTGCTAATGCCGTCATTGAATTTGTCGTATCTCCAACACTGGACCTAGAACTTCTGAGGGAATTCTTGACATCATTTGAAACCCGTGAGGTATGAAACAACTCGCCCGGTAAATCACCCATCGGATTACTCGATTTGTAGATGGAATTCACCTTAATTCTAGCGCCAAGCTTGCAAAGCTGTTCAAAAGCCTCGAAGATGTAAGGATTAAGTTTCAGCACTAGACCATAATTAAGAGCACTTCGTGTTGTGTCACCTACCACATAGTAAAGCTTGGCCAATAGCATATAGCACGCGATATTATCTGGCTCATATTGTTTCACCTCTTGACTGGTGATCTGAGACCACAAGGGCATTGTCTTCGTCAAGCTAGAGATGCCATCTGGCTCTTGTTCCAATTGAAGACAAGACTTGGCGAATATATAAGAGCAACCAACGTGTGTCGTACAGCATCGTGATGCAGCGTTATAAGCTGCCTTAAATCTGTGCTCTTTATAAATTGTTAGCGCATATAAAAAAATGGAGTCTGGGTTCTCGGAGTCTTGTGCCAAGAGTCGCTCCGCTGTAAATTCTGCCGAGGGCAGAAGCTCATGGTCCAAGCAGTAAATGACAGTAGGACGTAGCTGCTGTATTGATTGGTCTGGGATGTTCATTGAGATGGTGTCACAAAATAAATCACTAGCCCTATGGTCTTGAAGTAATGAATATATAAACAAGCGCTGAAAATCTAGATACTATACGTGAGGCTTTAGCTAATAAGATGGGAGATAGAGTGAAAAAAAAAAACATTAATTCGCGAAATGGCTACAATGGATCAAAGAGCTAACTAAAATGGAGGTACTACTTGGCCCCAGCTAGACAGGCCACAATAGCAGCACCCGCACCAGAACCATCGTCAGCCCCCACTAATTTTATTGGTGATCCATTGAAACTGTTCCAACCGTAAATATCTGCAAGGCCCTGTTGAACTCGCTCTTTGAAAAATGGGTATTTTTTGAAGACAGACCCATCGCAGGCGCAATGCCCAGATTTATATTTCAGACGCTGGCAGATGGCAGCTATCGCACATGCGGAAAGTCTTGCCGATCGAATGCCTATCAACCTACTAAATTCCTGAACTAGTTGCCGTTCCAAGATGGTACTTCTTACTCCAAAGTTTTTTCTTAGCATCGATTTGATCAGTCTCAAATCACAGTAATCGTCTTCCTCTGCTAATGCTGGAAAAGAGGTATCCATTATGAATGGCTTAGACAGCTTTTGCATATCCTGGTTCCGAAAAATAAGACCGTGGTTATGCAAGTCCATGAGAATAAGCCTGAGGATTTCTCCCATATAGTATCCTCCCACCATTTTCTCGTAGCTTTGTTGGTCAGGACGGGGTGAAAGCGTGTCAATCTTAATATCATACTTTGTTCTGGGAAGTAGTTTATGCTCGTTATCAAATGCACCATATTCTGTATTGATGGCTATATGCAGGGAAGAATAGTCCTTTTCGTTTGATAATTGTCTTCGAAGTTTAGGTATCTTGCAAACCTTATCGTAGTATGCACCGTTGATACCAGTTCCAAAAATCAACCCCATCTTTGTCTTGGGATCTGAATACTGGGAAGCAACCAAGGTGCCTGTCGTATCATTAATAAGAGCAGTTACTTTTACCGGTAAGCCTCTCTGATCAATGGCTGCTTGAAGTAAAGGAACCACGTCTTCTCCCTCAACATTACTAATGTCGAATCCTTTGGTCCATCGTTCAAGGATTCCCTCATTGATTTTTTGCTGGCGGGTAGGGAATGAGAATGTAAATCCTAAGGGAATCATATGATCGACAATCACTTCCTGGTACAAATCTTTCATAAACTCGGCTAAGCAATCTGCAATAAAAGCCCATAACTCTTCACAGGAGCACTTTCTAATTGTTTCTGGTAATGGATACTTGACATGCTCAAATTCATAGCCGCGGTTTCCTTGAAGTAGAACTGCTACTATTCTTATGTTGGTACCTCCTAAATCTATGGCTAAGAATTCCCCAGTTTCATTACCTGTAGCGTGATCTGTCACCCAAGTGGGTATCATCGGAATGCTTCCCTGTTCTCCGGAGAGCCCCTTTTCTAGTTCCAGTTCAAACGAATCTGTCAACTGTCGAAGCTTTTCCGTGGATACAGTGAAATCTTCTTTGATTTCATCATAAACTTCTTGAAGTCTTGGATTGAGATTGAGGTGTTTCTTGGTTGGAACTCGTTAATATCATGGTGGGAAATGTATTTGACGTTCTAACATACCAGTGAACTATTTCTACAGTGAACCATACCTGGGGGTGGTAGATGATAGAACTATTAGTAGTATGAGTAAACTGTTAGCGCTTATTTAAGAATCCTTTTTTATTTTGTAGCGACTACCGTTTTAAGCAAAATCTGGAAGGCTGTCCTAAGTGAAAAAAGGTTTTACCACAGAGGCAAGGGAAATAAAAAATCAAAGATATTAGATTAAAAGAACAGGCTACTGGTTGACGTCACATATTATTCTTGAGTCTCGCTAGCGTTTCAAAGAGGTCGCTTGTCTGATCTTGGCTTGACGAATTAGTAGAGTTCGGAGCAGGATTGACAGACGTTAAGGTATTACTAGGAGGTTGAGGTTGTGTGTGAGGGGGTGGTGGATTGGATCCAGGAACAGATGATTGAAGTTGGCCCAATAAATTTGCTAGCATATTGCTGTTGTTGTTGTTCTGAGGCCCATTAATAGCTACGTGTTGAGGAATCTGCATTGATTGTGGAATGAACTGTTGGTTTGGAGCCTGCTGTTGTTGCTGCTGAATCATTTGCAGTAGCTGCTGTTGAGTGTTACTGTTTTGTTGTAGCTGTTGCACCAGAGACATCATGGTTTGCATAGTGCTAGGATCCATATTATGCAGGGACTGCATCAAAGTTGTAGTAGGATTAGCAACAGGCGCAATGTTGCTGCTTGGATTGTAATAACCAGTCTGTTGTGGACGCTGCACTTGTTGGATAGGGGCAGGAGTACGATTGTATCTGTTTGGTTCATAGTAAACACGAGCCGATTGCCCGTACTGCTGTGACGGCTGCATTCGTGTATGTTCTTCATAGTATGGATATGGTTGACGAGATGGCACATTCCGTGCCGCAGCCTGCGGTTGGTAATATCCGGAATGGCCATTACCGCCATATCCAGATGTGTTCTTAACGGGGTAAGGATTAGAGCGACGTTTATTATCCCTATCTCTATCTCTATCTCTATCTCTATCTCTATCTCTATCTCTATCCCTATCTCTTTCCCTGTCCCTATCTCTGGACCTCTTTCCACTCATTCTGGCGTTACCCTCTCTTGGAGATTGCATTCTCGGAGGTCTCACCCTCGGAAGAGATGCAGGAAGGCTAGAAGAAGGAGAATCTCTCTTTCTAGAACGTTTGCCAAACTGTTTGGCCTTTGCAGCCAGAATGATTTCTAACGCAGAGTCAATTGTAATATCGGTATACTCGTCGAATTTGATTCCATCATCATTATCCCTTTCAAAAACCATTATGTTCACCAAGTTATCCTTATTCGTCAGTACAACAGCCAGAGCGCCGCCGTAGGCAGCATCCGTAACCTGTTCCTGAGGAACTTCATCAAGTTTCTCTGTAACTTTTTCTGTGTCCAAACGTAATCCATCATTCTTGAGCTTTTGCAAAATGTTCTCGTTGAAATCAGTCGTGGAAGAAGCGGTGAGAATTACTTTAATTTCTGAGGAAAGAGCTTTATGAGAGGTCTTTGCTTCATCCTCCACCTCTTTTGATAGAGACGGTGATCTAGATCCTGATGCCGATTCCGAAACAAGTCTGGTTCGTCCCTTAGTTTCTTTTTCCATAGCCTTCTGAATTTGATGCTTTGAGACCTCTAGGTGCATAAGTTTGTTATGAAGAGGCACGTTTTTCTCGCCTTGAATGGCCCTAGAACATTCCTCGGTGGTTTTGTACTGGATAAAACCAAAGCCCTGTTTCAAATTCACTTGCATGATTTTACCATAGGGATGGAAGATTCGGAAAACATCCTCTTTCCTAAGAGTATTCACAGCCAAATTTCCTATAAACAAACGCGATCCAATGGGAAAGTCGTCCCATTTACCACTGCTAAGGGAGGTATCTTCATTTTCTAAATATGCCTGATAGGCCTTCTTTTCTTCACCAGACATCGGTTCGCTAATATCAGGTCTTAGACAGAACGGATTAATAGGAACCTCCATTTGGTATTGGTCGAATTGTCTCATATGGGGCTTGTTGTAAGAAGTTGTAGCACCGAAGTTGAGTTTAATATCTGCTTTCTTGTCATGAATATCATTGTACGCTTTTAATACCACAAACTCTTTCTGTTCTGGTTCAAGATTGTTAAAGGTAGATTCTTGAGGTAAAGGACCCGTGAGGAAGAATGTCATAACATCGTTAAATATGGCGACATCGAAATCAGAATGATCGTCTTTGTGTTCTTCAGCTTCAGAAGATGACGAAGACGAAGATGATGATGAAGAGGCCGAGGAATGAGTAGAGGAATTTGAAACGGATGCATCATTGCTGTCAGCTTCGCCATTCTTCTCGCCACTGTCATTTGTTTCTTCATTTGTTTCTTCATTTGTTTCTTCATTTGTTTCTTCATTTGTTTCTTCATTTGTTTCTTCATTTGTTTCTTCATCAGTTTCTTCATCAGTTACTTCATCAGTTACTTCATTTGTTTCTTCATTTGATTCTTTATCAATTTCTTCATTTTCTGTTACCTCCGGATTGTATGTCTCTTTGCTTTTCTCCTCTGCATCGACATTTTCTTCTGGTTCGAATGTTTGCCCTATTGAAGGCTCTTCAGAAAGGGTCAAAGATGTGGAGGTATTTTCATCTGAGGAATCTTGACGTTCTATAGACTCTTCGCCTTTTTTCTCAGGTTCGGATTCGGAATTTTCTTCAGGTGTATCGTTCAATGTTGGAAGGGATTCTTCTACGTTGTTGGTGGACTCTGTATTGATAACCATGGGATCGTACTCATCTTGAGACGATCCGGAAGTATCTGATGCGGAGTAATCAGGCGGGCCTGTCTCTGAGTACATTACTGAAAAGATAACAATAAGCGAGTTTGGAAGAAGAAAGAAGAGTTCTCAGTGAACTGAAATCCGCGCTTTGAACAGAATAATAATAACGGTGGATAACCGAAGAAAAAAATTCACCAGGGAAAAGAGAAAATGGGTAGGTAGGGCGATCGGCGCAGATGGAGGGAGAACTGATTTGATACATTAACGTAAAAAGACAGGATAAGACACGGAATATAAATATAGCAGATACATAATCTTGATAGATAAGATATAAGCCCTAATAGAGAGAGGGGACAGATAAATGATAGAATGGTTTGGAAAATAAATAGTGTTGTAAACATGAGCCCACGCTGATGCCAGATAGAGAGAATCTAAACTCGGTTTTCGAACACTCAGCTGCGTTTTTCTTGATTCAACTGAAGTTTAAGCTCTCGTTCCTTCTCAATTCTCTGTCTAGTCTCCTTGGAAACATTGGAAGAATCATTACTGACGGTTCTATCGGCAGGACACGGAACCAAGCTATTAGCGACGGCCAAAGTGAACGCCACCATAAAAGTGCTGGAGAATATATACTTTGAAATCAGATGTCTGCTGGTGGCACGAATATACATCGAATGAATAAATAGAGATGATTATTGGTGAAACACTGGAGAGACTTCAGAAGAGAGAAAAGGCTATCGGTTGCAATCTAAAGGCACAAAAAACCCGGGTGATCAGCTCAGTTTTTACGCACCAATTAGAGAAAAGAATTTTGTCGCTGGTGGCATCATGCGCGAAATATAAAATATATGCTGTACATATGTAAAGATCATCATGTGCTTTGGAGTCAGGTGAAGAATGAGTTTCTGATTCTTTTCTTCTTTTCTGCTCATTATAAATTTTCGATTACATGGACGATTAGGAAAAGATCCCTATTTATCACTTTCGGTATTCAGTATGTTCGCCAAATCTGCAAAAAGAGTATGCTCTTCTGTTGGCCGTTTTGCGGCTGTAAGGGCAAAGTCATCACTCCCCGAGAAACTCCCCGAGAAACTCTCGGCTGTTCCTAACAAATACAATTCCAAATCATCAGCATTCAACCTTAAGCCAAATATGTCGGACGGTTTGTTTTATCAACCTGCACCTTCACCCCTCGATCCGAAAATTACACCAAAGGCATTTTTACCCGATACGGATCCAAGAAAAGTGTCTGATCTTTACTATCCCGAAGAAGATCGATTGATCAAAGACAACGTTAAATATATGCCAATAATATACAAAGCGAGCCGGGCCAAAAATTATTCCATGACCAAAGATGATGTTATAGAATTGCAGAAAATGAGAGATGCTGGTGCAACCAGAAAGCAGATGAAAGAGAAGTTCAAAGTGTCGGACTTCTTTATCAGCATCGCCACAGAGTCCAATCCAGAAAAGATTATTCGGGAGAAGAAATTATTGAAAAAGCAAGTGAAAAGATGGTCTGCAAAGACATCCGTTGCTCGAAAGTTGAAGGAGAAGCAAAAGCTAATGTGGGAGGCCGACCTTTGATATCATCCTGAGGATTTCTGTAAATAATAACATATAATTGTGAGTCAGTGTAGTTTAGGAGAAGATGATCCATGTTTGGCACCTTTTTCGTCAGCTTTTCAAGTTTGATGGGCTGGTTCCTTGAGACTCTTTGATGATGTCGTTAGGTAAATCAGCAGACAAGACATATGCCTTGTGCCATTACTTATCCTCAATGCTCTATAGTGATGAATAATCCCTGGTAAAAGTCTTCATCGCTATCTCAAATTTATACTCTCAACAAGAATAGAATAACTAACTTACTTGATCGATTCAATCATTTACTACAAATATTGAATTTAAAAGAGAATAAATACAACTTGAGTCAACTGAAACGTTGTTTATGGCATATCCGCAGCAGCCACAAATCTCTTCCATCTGTATCGCATAGATGTAATCGGCTTTACACTGGGATAATATAAATGTACAACAAAACATGTGTTGCGAGAATTACTTGATTCTTTTTCAGACCGCACTGGTGTCAATCTGGAGCACAAATCTACAAATTGCTGTCAAACATAAAAATAGATATCCAAGTGGTGTACCATATGAATAGATAAACATTCTAAGTCGTCTTCTGCCTGAACCACCTGGTTTGACTTGAATCTTCCTAAGAAAAACCCTCCCCACCTCTCCAACTCTGGCCCGCCAATTATGTTCCTATAATGGTCGCGCGCCTTTTCAGATAAACAGTGATAAATAAAATTCAATGCCTCAACGAATTTATTTTCCCTTTTTTCTTTTTTTTTCCTGTAAGCTGTCCCCGACTTCTCTTACTTATTCTCTCGACAGGTACGTGATCATTTTTTTGGGGTATCTGTAGATCAAAGCTCGACAACATACTGTGTCAGCGATTTCCAGATGTACTTTGGCCAACAATAAGAGGATTCTATCAATATTTACTTCAAAAGATGAGCTATAGCGACAATCAAGCTACAAGTTTTCCAGAAGAGCAAGCTCTGCGAGCACAGCAGGAACAGAAAATCCAACAGATGCTGCAAATTCACCAGATACAGCCTATTGAACAATCAGAAAATGTCAAACTACCTCCAATATCTTTTCTCTCTGGGTCGTTGGGAAACGATTCTAATGGCTCTAACAAAAATCTGGATGCTAACTTTCTTACTGCACCCAGCTTTACGCCATTTCCGGGTTCGTTTCCCGCTTTAAATACGGCTAAATCAAAAATTTCCATTCATCTCCCTTCAATATCTTCACTTACAAGCAATATGGCACCAGTTAGATCCTCGAGAGACAACAACACAGCAAGTACAAATGACCAATTGGCTGATGGAAATTCGTCAACATCGATGCGTCTTCCCTCGATGACTTATCCACAGGGGACTGTTAGGACTACTCCACCCACCAGTAACGAGTCTGAGTATGGGAATAATGGACAACAGCAGAACGCCACGTCATCGAAACCAGATCTCGAATCTGAGTACCATCGCAGAGCACATCATTCTCGCCATCGGCATCATCATCGCGTGGAAGACGGCCTTGGTGAAAAAATCAAGGAGGCACAATCCCAATTGAAAGACGGTGGCCACATTCATATAGTTCATGAACCGCACGGCGATCATCACCATCATAAAGTGTACGTTCATAATCCATTGTCTTCGGCTACAAACGAGGAAATGGCAGGATTCACATCGTCTCAGCAACAGCAGCAGGAACAACAGGAACAACAGGAACAACGGGAACGGCAGGAACAGCAGGAACAGCAGGAACAGCAGGAACAGCAACAACAGCCCCACGAATCACAACAAGAAGAACATACTTTCACTAAACCATCGGCCAACAATGAAAGTACAATATTGCAAGGGGATTCTACAATCGCTGATAATTCAACCACTTTGAATCAAACCACTATTCTTGACCAGTCAACGATTGCGGCACAAATTGCGGCTCAACCTTTTGAGAAAGGCCGAATGACCGTTACATCCTGGAATGTGCTTGAAGAAGTTTCAAAGATACCGAGAAAACATCTTGGCTCTATAGTATACGATGAGTACCCTACATACCATACTGCGATCAGATATCTAAGAAATATGAGTGTGGTGGACTTAAAACTGCTGGAAGATGATGAAAAGCGTTACTTTGAGGTGGAAAAGAAGCGCAAGGAGTTTGGAATACACCAGAACAAGCGAATAGAACTTCTTCCTGACACCATCCGCAATTATATCAACTGTACAATAGACGTGTATGTTCCTTATGGCGCATTATTTGACAATCCTAACGTGTTTGACAATCGCGTGTGGGGAACAGATATTTACACAGACGATTCCGATATAGTGGCTATCTTGTATCATTGTGGAGTTCTTCACTCGCAAGATCCTACTAGGAAGCGGTCAAAGAAAGTTCCAAGGAGGGAGCAGCAACAACAGAAAAAAGATCTCATTTATTCGTCGACAACGCATGAGTACCAGTTCACCAACTTTACCGGTGCAATTACTCCTGGAAACCAAAATAATCTTCACAATATCGTGAATGCGACATCCAATGAAGATGATGCAGCAGACCTTATTGTGACGTTATTAATATTACCGACGTTGAGGAAGTACCAAAGATGCTACAGAAACAACTACAATTCCAGAAGTTGGATTAACCACGATGGATGCTCGATTGCCTTATTTGGTGTGAGATGGTGCCAAGTGGGGGAAGGAATATACTATGGAGGTATTTCACAGCATGGATCATTCAGAAAAAGGCTGCTAAATGAGAGGCTAGAGATTGCAGAGAAAGCACGTAGACAGAAAGATCCAGAGCCTTTTAAAGGCAACGTTGAAAGGAAGGAGACTAAAGAGACCATAGGACGATGGGCTGCAGATAAAAGGTTCTGGAGACAAAACATAGGTGATTCAAGTGAATAGATAATTAAATAACTGCTTTAACTTGATTTCAGAAAAAGAAACAAAAAACATATATCTTATTTAGAGGCGGTGTTGATGTTACAGCCATCCGTCATCAGCTTGACTTGGCTTGGCATAAAAGTGCACTCAGTAAAAACAAAACAAAAAACTTGGTGGTGTTTGCCGCATACAGACATAGACAGGTTAAGAGTATATCGTGCCAAGAGCGTTTGTACAACAGATTATGTTTGTGTGCAGACCCTCCTTTGCTTATTTACCGGTTAATATACAGAGTGTATTAATAAGGAAGAGCCGAACAGTGGGTTGACAACTCCGTCTCGCGGTGTGAGAAGGAAAAAAGGAGAAAAAAATAAAAAAGAAAGAAAAAAAAAGACAAATGGTAGTTATCAGAGAGAGAGAAAGAAAGCGGAGAGGAAAGAACCTGATCGTATTACCATCTTTTCTTCCTAATAAAGCTAAGTAGGGCTATTTTTTTTAATCGATAGGATAAGCATAGAGATCAAAAAATGATACAGCAGAGGCAAGCTGATCTCGCCTGCGAAATGCCTTCTCCCGGTTCATCCACAATAGTGGGAGGAGGTCTTGAGAATAGTGGCAAAGGCGATAAGACGGCGGTTGACTCGAACATTCCTTCAGGAGTGAGAAAATTTGTACTGTCTATATGGATACGCTGGTCGAAGCTGATTAACCGAATACGTTACATCTCCGAGGCATGTATGGACTCTGATGAGATTACAGACGAGTTGTTTGACGATAGTACGGTTACGGTTACCGGATCCCAGTATAATGGACAGAACAACGATAACTGCAACTGTAAGGTATGCAGATGTCGAGGAAGTACCTCCAAATGTCAAAACAAAGTCACCACTGGTGATGCCAGCAACACTCGAAGTCTTCCTTCAACTGTTCGTGCCCATAAGATGATTACATTGGAAGATAGACTGTCATTTGGTGATACCACTGGAACTACCTCCGATAACAGGCATGCTATTAGCCTGACTTCTGAATCAGAAACCACGTCAGAACCAAGATCTAAGGAGATTTTGATGCTGCATGAGAACTCTAGCCAACCATTCATAGGCGGGGAGAAGTTGTGGGATGCACAGAACAGGGCTTGGCTTACTCCTTCTACAGAAAATGCCACTATACAGGGGCAAATGCGTTTGCTGAAGAAACAGCAGGCTCAAGAACTTAGAAATCATGTGGTTTCCAGAGATTATCCCATAGTATATCGAAATTTAGTGGTTCAGAACCGAGCGTTGAAACATCCATTGAATCTCAGAGATCTAATGAAGGTCCTAGAGGTTGGCTGGAACTGGAGCAGAACCTTTGATACCGGATCTGTATCACAACGTCCTAATCATGTTAATTGATTGATTCGGAGGGAGGGGAGGGGAACGCTTTTCTTCTTTTGTTGTTGTTGTTGTTAATTTAATGATGGGAACTCATATAGAGAAATCGCACATGTACCAATATTTTATTTATACCCTTTATTATCCAAAGAGACCTCTTTTGACCGCCAGTGCCGGTACGCTTTTATTTATTTCAACCATTCTCATGCAGTTTTCTAGAATACAAATTTGCTGATTGACGATTTCCGCTTTCCTTTGTACCAAATCATTAACTTCCTCTTTCCCACTCACACGTCCATTACTAAACGTTACTAGATGATTCTCTTGTAATCTTCTCCTAGTCTTGGCCATACTATGCTTAACCTCCTTGCTGAGTCTTTGTAATCGCTTCATCTCTGCATCTAAGTCCTCTTTCTGTTTGGCGATCTGTTTCTGATTTTCATAGATAACTTCTACTTTTGAAGACAATGGTGTTTCTAATGAACCGTCCCTGAATTGTGAGCTGTTTGAACCTTCACTGGTCTCGGATACCTGCACGGAAGATTGGGTTGTAGGCGAAGTAAATGATGATAGCGTTCGACTTAGATATTTCTTGTACCGTGCCGTTAACTGGGCATTGGCTTTTATTGTTTGGTGTGCCTGCTGAAATTGCTCTTCAAGCGCTTTGTCGGACATACCGAAGCTAATGGAGACTAAAAGGAGTAGTGGTTCCAAAATCATTAACTGCATCTTTTTCACGCGCATATTCATTTATCAACATGTTTCTAAGGGTTTTTTAATTTGCGTTTGGTTACCCCTTTCTTAACGGGCCAATGATCGAAGCCGCTATTCCAGCATCTTCATTCAAGATCAGCGAACTCTCGGATAATCCGAGTCTCAGAATTACTGCTTCGTCCCTTTCCTCTAACAACCAATTATTCTTGGGCCTATCAGATGGCAAGCTCTTGCTCTTTCAACTCCCTACCAAGCAGGATGTCGTTAACGAAAAGTCACAGGAGTCTGGCACAGGTACACTAGATTTCTCTAAAATTGAAGAAGAGGAGCCTACTCTTATCAATAGTTTACAACTAGAAAATCCAGTTACTCAAATCGAGTATCTAGAGTACTTGAACTACCTTGTGCTTCTCAGTAACAAAACGGTGCAAATTTATTCCATAAACTCCAAACATCAATTGAAATTGGTAGATAGCTTCCAAGAGTTTAACTTCAATCTTATAAAAACGTGGTCTGACACCGATAGTAACGCTATTCTTGCCAATTCATCCTTTTCTGGCATTGATATGGGGGGTGACATTAATGAGGAAGACAGCGAATACGATAACCAGGATGAAGACTCTATATCACTAGCGACTGTGAAATTTCAAAATAGACCCAAAACTGGTACCGAAAAAAAGTTCATAGAAACCCATTCCAACTGCCATTATCTTTGCATGGTGTCTAAACGGAATCTGGTAGTACTCAGATGGGGGTTGAAAGACTTCGAAACTAAGCTCGAGTTCAAACTATCTGACAAAATATGCCTTCTACAATTCCTCAACTACGAGACGCTTTTGATAGCACTGGAAAGTGGTGATTTTGTGAAGATGAATATCAATACAGGAATAACGAACCCGATACAGTTTCAGTTTCTTAGTGGCAACGGTAATCTTTCATCAATATCAAAATCCTCCTTTTTTTTTGGAGCCACTAATAACTCCATTACGGAAGCATTCAAAACCGTAAATGATAAGCAATTGGTTGTACTCAAAGATGGTAATTTGATCAAAATGAACAATAGCTTGGAACCAATAACGTTTCATCGCAGTTGCCATTCCATTGACTTTAAGAATCCAATGCCGGTAAGTCAATATTCTACGGCTGCTGCTAGAAGTGGTAGCCAGAATAAGCTCAAGGCTGTCAAGTACTGGTTTCCTTACATTGTTGTAGTGTACGGAAATTCAATAGAGATTCACAACTTGGAAGACTTCAGTCTGGTACAACGGCTAGGAGTATGGAATCCTAAAAAGCTAGGAAATGTGCTGAGGGTAGAAATAAACTCAAAGAACATGCTTTTAATTACCACCAATGGTGTATTCAAATTTCTAAGGACTAACTACAACTACCAGCTATCTCAATTTGAAGAAATTAAGGATTTCAACAATGCTATCTGCCTACTTGAGAAGTTAAACCCCATAATTCTAGACGAGGGTGTCGAGGATAATATAATTCAAACCGTCGAACATAGCCATTCGGCAAGGCAGCTTAAGTTCATGAAACTTCGGAAATTTCAGCTATTAAAGGCTCAGGAACTTTTAGAGACCGGTAAATTCGACCAAGCAATGAGGCTATTCATTGAATTCATTGCCTCGCCTAGCTATGTTCTCCAGCATCTTCCAGAAAGGATTAAAGAATTTTTAAAGGAGAAGAATTTTGAACTACTTCTTGCAGAGGCAACAAATGATATAAACGGCACCAAAGATGTCAAGCCAGAGATATCTACCATGACATCTGATGCTCAGTCAGTTACACGAAGACAAATTTCAGGGCTACACATCAAGCGCAAAGATGAAAAGATGCTCAATGAACTTATAACATACTTGACCGATTCAAGACGAAAACTCACACGGTTGCTCGATCCAGATCAACCGAAATTCCAATGGCATGGATACACCATATCGCTATCCCTTTACGAAGAGCTTCAAACGGACTCGGATTTATCAGCCACAGACAATTTAAGATTAATAGATGATCACTTGCTTGTCTGCTATATTATTACTAACCCCAGAATGATTGGCCCGTTTTTCAGAATCCCCAATTACTGCAGTTTTGAAGCCGTTGAGGATAAATGTCTGAAATTGAAATTGCATAGCGAATTAATCGACTTCTATTATGTTAGAGGAGCGCACGAAAAGGCTTTGCAACTTTTAGAAAGGCTTTGTTTTGAAAATCAAGGAATAGATAACCTCGATGACAGAAACAGCTCCCTATCGCTGATATTCAATGCCGAGTACATGGTACGGTACTTACAGAAATTAACCAACAAGAATCTCGCCTTGATTCTAAAGTATTCACGCAAGTTGATTGAACTAGATTCTGGCTACTTTAAAATGATTTTTATGAATAACTCTAGCGAATCCGTGGGATTGGACAGGCTTAATGTACTTTCCTATGCTCAAAGGCATAACTGGACTGATGTTCGCATACCATATCTTGAGTATGCTATTTTTGGGTTAGATGATCATGATGAAAGGCTTGTTAATGCTTTGCTGGGATTTTATTTCGATCAAGATCTCTCAAGAATTTACAACTCAGTTTACAAATTGTACAAATTGGGTAATTACAATACAGGAAAGACCCTGAAGAGGTTGAACGATTTGGAAAAGTCTTCTCTTGATGATAAACAGAAAAAATTGATTTTGAGGTTGAAGATAGACCCGCTCCGCAGGCTGGCCAGACACGAGGACGCTTTACATATATTTTTGGATGATTTGAACGATAATAGAGGCGCAGTGACGTACTGCTTAGATGTACGAGATGAGAATCCGGAGAAAGGAGTCAGTCTCATTTACAAGCTTTTGACGATCTATCTGGATGGAGGAGACACTGCTTCCATTCTGAGTTTTCTTAATGATGTAAGATTGAGCTTTTTGGATCCTGCATCCATCACCGAAAGACTTCCTGATACGATTCCTCTCAAAATTATTACACCATTTTTGGAGATGAACTTGAGAAACATCAACTCGGATATGAAATCTACCACGTTAGAAAGCGAGTTGTTGAAATCCCGCATGATCAACTCTAAATACAACAAACTTCGGCTACAAAATGAGCATTTCACACTCACTGCCCATTCAACCTGTCCTGTGTGCCAAAAGACATTTGGTGCCACTTCAATTCTAAATCTACTTCCAGACGGGACAGTGATTCATTACGGTTGCTCACGCAACATGAAGTAGTTTTGTATCATGCCAAAAAAATTATATTAGTATATCTAGTTCATGCAGTGGTAATAAAGTTAACAACGCCGGAAGAGTACTTGACAAGTTGGTCCATCTTATCATTCTCGGTAGAACTGACTAAAGTAAGTTCATCTATGGCCGCAACAACTCTAAGGGAATCACTGTTCTTGCCATCAACGGCAAGACTTCTAATATTATGAAGGGTGTCACCATGGAATCTCAAAAACATGGTCATTATGACAGTTAAAATTTCAAAGTTAGTGTTCTGATGGAAACCAAAGCTTAACGCCTGGAAGAACCAGAAAATTTCGTCATACGGAGCAGATGTTGACAAGGATCTCACTTCCAAGTCCGTGCTAGCAGGAGATGAGTCTACCAAGTATTCTATAAAGGCGGAGTAATTTCCATCACTGGCCTGGCCTGCGGTACGCAAAAGGTTGGTAAATTTGGATTCAAATTTGACACCTTCATTGCTCCTAAGATCGAGAAGCTTCGAAGACTCCATCTGAACATTCTGAACATTTTCATCTGCTCTCTGAGAGCCATTCCCATTCTCTTCTGCAACCTTTGCCTTATCACCAACAACGTCACCACCGAGCCCCATAAAGAATGGAACCGACTCGGGTTTCTTAGGAGGTTCAACTGGTTTGTTTCTTAGTTTGATGTTATCAAGATGAAGTAAGGTAGAAAATTTGCCTCTAGAGCAATGAGAAAGAGTAACAAGGGTCGAGTCGATCTGATCAGCCGATATATAAATGCCTCCTTGAGAACCATCTGAAGCATCATTCTCAACAAACGCACCTTCAAGCACCGAGGAGCCTCCATCACCACTGATGTTTGGAAGCATCATATTGGCAAACTCAGATTCATCCTCAATATTTTTGGTGGAAACAGGATGGAATTGGGCCTTATTGGTCCATAAGGATATACCAACTCCATTGACATGAGAGGTGGCCATATAGTCTCCATGAGGAGATATTTTAAGGCACGTGGCAACATTATCAAGCTTAATGCCATCAATGCATCCACCAGTAGGAAGATCCCAAGTACGAATAGTGCCATCAAGAGAGGCGGACACAAGCCAGCGGCCGTTGGGAGTGAAATCCATTGCAGTGATTCTATTTCGATGACCATATAATCGACGAACAATTCGTTGCATGGAAACATCAATGACTACAATAGACATATCATCAAGTGCCAAAGCAACTAGATCAGAAGATCTATGGTACACAAGCTGTGTGATTGGGGCTTCTAACTGCATTTTACCAAGGAAACGTGACTTTGAGAAATCGTAGAAACCAACAATACCATCTATACCGCAAGAAACCATTTTCCTATTCATGCCATCAACAGCAACACCGGTAACAGCCTTTTTGTGAAGTCTATACAGCTTTCTCAGAATTCCACTCTGCATGTTATAGACACCTATGCCACCCTTACTGGAACCGACAAGACCGAAGTTTCCACATTGAGTCATGGCGACACATTTAACAACACCTCCGTCTATCGTGGCAAGCTGATGTTTACCAATTTTTCTATTACGAGAGCTCCAAGTTCTGGCAAATGTCTCTTCCTGATGGGCAGTAAGAACATTATCCCACTCACCCTCTCTGGAATTTTCTTGAGCAATCATGAGAATAGGAGGAAACTTATCCTTATATTGAGATACAACACCGGCAACACGTTTACCATTCTTTTCACGAGACTGTTTTTGGGACATTTCTTGGGACTGAGCGTCTTTCCGCAAAGAAAACATCCAAAGAGACTTATCCTGTGAAGCGGATTGGATATAATGAGAATCATCATCGGCAAATAAAAGACATGTAGGCGGAGCAGAGTGACCCCCACGAGATCTAAGATGCCTAGGAGGGGACACGACGGAGCTATTAGTTGTCGAGAGAACAGGATCAAATACAAATTCCTTGATTGTATTATCGGGACCTGTTGAAACTACAATAGACTGACCATTGAGGAAAAGAGATTTCGTAGCACCACCATATGCCTCTTGATGGGCATTACGAAGAATATGGACTCGACATTTTCGAGCCAAGTCATAGAAGAAAAGCTGACCTGAACGGAGAGAGCATACACAGTGAGGAGTTCCATCCGTGCGGAAGGACAACGAAGTTATCTGGCTGCATGATCCTGTTGAGGCATGCTGCAAAATCTTATTTTTCCGAATATTGTAAACGGTAAATTCACCAACATCGTTGCCAACAGCGATGACATCAAGGGCTGGAGTGGGCTCAATACATGTGATTGCACCAAACATCTCCTTTTCAGTAGTATATAAGATCTTGGTAGTTCTAACGTTCACCACAACCAAGCAAGACGATGTAGCGACAAGTATTTTGTTGACATGGGTGGGTAAATGAGCCGTGTCCATGATTGAACCATAGCCGGAATTCAGAGGGATGGAGGAATAATAATCTGTGGCATACTTTGATTCTGAAGTCTCCTTTTCAAACACATATAAGGTAGACATCGTAGATGCAACAAGATAACTTCCAAAAACGGTAATCTTTAGGATTGATTCAGTAGCTGATTCAGGTAGGCTCAACTCATGTTCAAGTCTTCCTCTGCAAAAGATACCTATTCTCTTGCCGTACGTACAGAAAACATATTGGAAATGAGCTTCAATGGAGGTAATGCGTTCCGGTGTTTGTACATTGGACACAAACAAAAGATGAAGAGTTGCAGCATCATAAATTTGGAAAGATCGGCCTACCACAGTAGCTATGTAAAAAGTCTGTCCTAAGGTACCCACTGCAAACGGGGTACCATCAGAAACGTGACCTATGGTTCTGAAAGGAGAGAAGATATGGGAATAGCGAGTCACCTTCGAGGATCCCAAATCTGCTTCGAGCTTTCTCTTCTTTTCTTCAACTGGCACAACCATGTTTGAAAAGCTGAAAGGTTTAACAAGATTCAAGAAGATTAGGATTAACAGTTTTATTACAATGATAAATAAAAAAAAATCCTAAAAAAAAATTTCGGTGACTTTTCACTTTGAGCTTCGCACGCAAATTGTAAAAGGATTTAAAGGACGAGACATAATATTCAGAGCAGACACTTAGTGAATGTATCTCAGAAACAAAACAATACACTACAGTATAATTGAATACATATATATCCAGCAAAACCAAATGTACAAAATACATCTTCTTCGTGGCATACAGTAATCATTTAATATAACAACAGACCCGCCGATCGACTAACACTGCATGAGCATGTGCAAGAGCAGCGCCTGAATAAATATAGCTCCTACAAACTTCAACCTTCCACAGCCCTTCTTCTCAAAACAAGATCGGAAACCACATTTTCTTCCTCTTTTACTTTGAATATAATTCCAGCATCGAAAATTTCTTTAGAGCATGTCATCTGCGGATAAGGATACCAGATCCCAGAGCTCACAAGAATATACAGGCCGTCAGGCTATCCCAATCACTGGTACTTCGGGCGCTGCATCTCGAAAACAATCCAGCAGGGCTATGTCCACGAACTCTGCCTCTTCGATAGATTCGCTTAGGGAACGTACAGCTATGATCTCAGTGGATGAAAATATGGAAGATACTGGTGACCCATTAACTATTGACTCTCTTGAACAGCATCGTAAAGCTGCGGCATCGATTGCTCCTATTCTAGAAGGTTTTTCTCCTGTTCTTTCGAAATCCGAAGTAGTAAGTCCTGCACAGAATCCCTTGTCACGTACAGCTTCCAATATCAGCTCATTAAGTATATCACATACACGATCAGGAACATCTGCAATACCCCAAATGATAACGACCGGAACAACAGGAGCGCATACTGCAGTTGCCGAGGCCTCTCATCTAATGGATACCTCAACTTCTCCTCTGACATCTTCACCAAGCTCTGTCGAAGGAGGATCAAATTCAGGCAGTTTTATCAACGTTCAGCAACAGTCTGAAGCAAAGTTCGGGAAAAAGTCCAGATCGTTCTCTGCATCTCTGCCTGAGCATCGATTTCCTAGGAAACAGAAAGTGGGAACTATTGGAGTTTGTGCCATGGACAACAAAGTTCTCAGCAAACCATGCCGTCAAATTTTGAACAGATTAATCAATCATGGAGAGTTCGACACTGTTATTTTTGGCGATAAGGTTATTTTGGACGAATCCATTGAGAACTGGCCTACTTGCGATTTTCTTATTTCATTTTTCTCTACCGGCTTCCCGCTAGAGAAGGCAATTGCCTATGCCAAGCTTCGCAAACCATTTTTGCTTAACGATCTAATCTTACAAAAGGCCCTATGGGACCGTAGATTATGTCTTGAGATATTGAAGGCTGCCAAAGTTCCAACACCCTATCGCTTAGTTATATCCAGGGATGGTGGCCCTCAAGTCGATGAAGATCTGAGAAACAAACTATTGGAGATCGGTGTACCCTGCAACGAGGTCCCTGAACCAAAATGGAGAATGATCGATGACGATACGTTGGAAGTCGACGGCCAAATAATGAAGAAGCCATTTGTTGAGAAACCAGTGGATGGCGAGGACCATAACATTTATGTTTATTACCCCAAGAAAAACGGTGGTGGTGGTAGGAGACTATTCAGAAAGATCGGAAATAAGTCCTCGGTATTTGATCCAACTTTAAATCAAATTAGGGACAGTGGCTCTTTTATTTATGAGCGATTTATCGACACAGATAATTTTGAGGATGTCAAGGCGTACACTGTGGGTCCAACTTATTGTCATGTGGAAACTAGAAAGTCCCCTGTGGTTGATGGTATTGTTCGCCGCAATACCTATGGCAAAGAAATTAGATATGTAACTCGATTCTCTGAAGAGGAGGAAGAGATGGCCCGCCGCGTGTCTACTTACTTTCAGCAAACTATCTGTGGATTTGATCTATTAAGAACTTGTGGTAAGAGTTATGTGATTGACGTGAATGGATTCTCCTTTGTCAAGGATAACAACGAGTATTACGACAAATGCGCAGATATATTGAGAAACATGTTCATCACTGCCAAAAGACGGCGTGCGTTGGAATCACCGGTGGGTCACTCAGAGGAAAGAAAACAAAAATGGGTGTTCAAAGGCTTCGTTTCTGTAGTTAGACATGCCGATAGGACGCCTAAGCAGAAGTTCAAGTACTCGTTCAGGTCTCCTATCTTCATTTCTCTATTAAAAGGATATAAAGAGGAGGTGATTATTAGAGAAGTTAGAGATTTGAAAGTAGTCTTGGAGACTGTTCGTGTTGCTTTAGAGGAGCACTTGGAAAATGCCAAAAAGTTGGAACAATTGGGCACTGCATTGGAGAAGAAGATGTATTTTCCAGGTACAAAGGTTCAATTGAAACCTGCCCTTAGTGAGAACGGCGAGATCGAAAAGGTTCAGCTTATTCTTAAGTGGGGTGGCGAGCCGACCCATTCTGTCCAATACCAGGCTAGTGATCTCGGCGAACAGTTTCGTCAGGATATTCAGTTGTTGAATCAAAAGGCGTTGGAGGATGTTCAAGTATTCACATCTTCGGAGAGGCGTGTTGTGGCCTCTGCGCAACTATTTTCAAAATCTTTCTTATCAGTAGATCGTCTTCCGGATGCTTTTTTGCAGGTTCGTAAGGATTTGCTCGATGATTCGAATGCTGCTAAAGATCTTATGGATAAAGTGAAAAAGAAATTGAAGCCATTACTTCGTCAGGGCAAAGAAGCTCCCCCACAATTTGCCTGGCCTCCCAAGATGCCTGAACCGTTTGTTGTTATCAAGAGAGTTGTGGAGTTAATGAACTATCATCATCAGATCATGGAGAAGAATTTCGCCACGAAAGATATCAACAATTTTCAAACTTACTGGTGCTGTGGCGAAGATCCTTATCTTTTCAAGGAGCGGTGGGACAAATTGTTTCAGGAGTTTGTTTCCGTGGACAAAGTTCACCCATCCAAGATTTCTGAGTTGTACGATACTATGAAATATGATGCTCTTCATAACAGAGAATTCCTACAAAGAGTATTTGATGACGAAGATTATAGAGGAAAGGAGACATTGTCTCATTCACTTGTGAAAGAATATCCAATCAATGTTCTTGCTATGAATGATTTCAAGGTCAAGGATTCAGTTCTGGATCCTGCGCAGAATCCTGCAGGTTCTATTGGTTGGGTTTTGTCGTCTAGTCACAAACCTTCTTCGAGGGAGGATGGCAATTCTCCATTTGACGATCCGAAGTATGATCTTCTTAGAGAGCTTTACCGACTCTCAAAAGTACTTTTTGATTTCATTTGTCCGCAGGAATACGGTATTGAGGATAATGAAAAGTTGGATATTGGTCTATTAACATCGCTGCCGTTAGCCAAACAAATTTTACGGGATATTACCGGGATTAAGGAGACTGATAAGGCAGCTACGCGGATTTATTTTACTAAGGAGTCACACATTTATACCCTTCTCAACGTGATATACGAGTCAGACATTCCTATGAAGATAGCAAGAAACGCTCTTCCTGAGCTTGATTACCTATCACAGATCGTGTTTGAGCTTTACGAATCCGAGGACAGCGGTTACAAGAAGCATTCGATACGTCTGTCACTCTCACCCGGCTGTCATACACAGGATCCATTGGACGTCCAGTTAGATGATCGTCACTACATTTCTTGTATCAGGAAAATCAATTTGACTCGTCATTTGGACATGGATATGGTTCTGCAGAAACTCAGGAGTAGATTCAGCCGTGTTTCTCTTCCTAAGAAGTTCACACCTGTGAATATTACAAGTCCGTTAGTCGGGGCTAGTCCCTCACCTAGGTAATAAATAGCAGCTACAGCTTTTTTAAAGAATAAAATTGTACCCATTCCTCACTTGGCAAACCTCTACTGCATTAATACGGCGGATTACCATTCGCAAGGAAAGTGCGGACTATGCCCAATAAGACATATCAATATACCAATGCTCTGTTAATACTAGTCATCTGGAATGACGAATAGTACTGCAGCCACAACAGGCTGCGACATTGGATGGAATATAAGAAAGTGTGAGACATAAAAAAGAAATGAAACGCACTAAAGCAAAGGGAAAAGCGAAAAAGGATGAAAACAGGATAACAAGTAAAGATATATTATCAAAAGGCAAAGAATAAGACAAAAACAACAACAGGAATTAGACCACAGATGCAAGGGAATCAAACAAGACACTTATGGACTCACCAAAGTGATCCCTTCTGATGCACTCCGCAAAAATTGGAGAAACATCTATCACTGTCAACTTCTTGCATTTCTGGATCTTTTCCTCGGGTATCGGGTAGGTATTTGTCACAATGATACCATCAATGTAAGGACAACCGTTTAATCTCTCCAAGCAGTCATTTGAAAAAATACCATGTGTAGCCACAATATAGCATTGCTTTGCACCACAGTTCTTTCTAAGATGCTCAGCAGCGGCTATAAATGCAGCATGCTTGTCAATCATGTCATCGACGATAATAGCGGCTCTGTCCTGAACATTACCGACTAATGTGATAACTTTTTCCGAGGCATTAAACTCAGGCTCATCCTCATCATCGGAATTATTATTATCATAGTTAATTTCGGATTCCCTATGAGCAATAATTGGTCTAATAGCTTTGGAAGCCATAGATGATTTTCTAGATTTAGAAGGAGTCCTAGCAAAGGCTTCAGCAGCTTCAGCAGAAGCTTCTTCATCAAGAACATGACCCTTCACAATCCTTGCAGTTTGCACATCGGTAGAACAGATGACGTCTTCTTCCTCAGCAAGACCATCTTCTTCTCTGGTGCTAACAACAGACTGCTGATGCTGAGTGGAGTGACCATAACTTTCCTTATTTCTCTCTCTATCAGTGTGAATCATGGCAAAGTTGATCTTCAAATTGTCAGCCAACGAGGTGACTCTTTTAGCCCCACCAGGATTCTTTGAAACAACAACAGCATCCTGGTAATTTTCAATATTGTGACGAATCCATTTGGCCAAGGTTGGACCTGCATACAAATTGTCAACAGGTTTGCTGAAGAAACCTTGCATTTGAGAAGCGTGCAAGTCCATAGAGACAACGTGGTCAGCACCAGCCATAATCAACAAATTAGCCAACATTCTGGCAGTGATAGCACCCCTATGCTTCTTCATTTTGGATTGCTTAGCATAAGGAAAGCTTGGTATCACAGCAGTTATCTTGGCTGCGGATCCACCCTTGCAGGCAGAAATGAGGATAAGAAGCTCCATGATATGATCATTAGTCTCGGAAGACCCAGACTGAATAATATACACATCTTCATCCCTAACGGAAACGCCGATTTGGACCGAAGTTTCACCGTTGGCAAAATTCTTCAACGACACTGGAGCAGGCTCTATACCGAGACGCTCACAGACCAATTTTCCTAGTTTAGGATGAGAGTTTCCGACGAAAACTTTACACTTTCTCATGAGGTCGGTATTCTCTAAAGCGATAGGAACAGTGGATAAATTCCCTGTATTGGTGGATTGCGATGCGGTAGTCAAAGTGGGAACTTGGCACTTTCGAGACGCGATAAAAGCAGGGGGGTTAAGAATTAGAAGTCAGATCTTCAAGGGACGTTTGTAAGATCTAACAACAAGAACAGACTGAATACTTAAAAACAGAGATGTTCGCTCAATGAATTTTATGCAAGAAATCCGTTGCAATCAGACGAGTAGTACAGCAACCAAACGTACTTCTAAAGAAGCAACAGACCAGTGACTTAGTTTAGTTATAAAAATTTGCACCGGAAAGCTGGAAAAAAAAAACCTCAAAAAATTTTTCCCGTGCGGTTTTCGTTGATGATTCAATGCGACAATACGTGGAGAAAGAGAAGATAGAACGAGAGAAAGAGAAAGAAGATACAAAGAAAAGAAAGTATTGGTGTCTTTTGGAACCATAGAGCTGATAAATATTAATTAAAGAAAAGGAGGAGTAAATAAGCAAAGAAGACATGTTTGATCGAACAAATATATCACGTGACACGGCTGAGATAAGGCATAAATCATTTCCGCGGGCGGGCAACGGGTCCACTACTTGATGTTATTATAAGCAGGATTCAATTGGTCTCTGAAGTATTCTCGAGAGGTGAATCAGTAGTAGTGTCCATTTGTTCCTTCATCCATTGAGGTAAGTTCGTAATTTGATCACGGACATGAGGGAATCCTTTTGACTTCTCGTAAAAGAACACCGAGGTGCTCATTATGGTAAAGACAAAGAGAACAAATACAAGTAAGCGACAAAGCCTTTTATTAAATAACATGGTTGAAGAAGAGAGAGACAACAAGGTGCAAATAAAATAGGTGTTTGAAACTTGTGCGCGTGGCAGGTTTTCAACTCACTTATCGCTTAAGAAGATAAGTAAGATAATTCCAATCGAGCAATTCAGAAAGCGAGGAAATGGAAGCGAATAGACGAGACGACAGAAAACTATCTTACAGGAAGTAAGGGGTACTATAATTTCGAGAGATGGAGTTGATTCATGCCCCAATTATTTAGCCGCGATTAGGAAGCCCAGGCGACCATCACTCTAGATATGCATGGTTATCTATCTCCCATCTCCCTATGAGTAATTGAAAAAAAAAAAAGACTGTGGCGGAAACATGTTATCTACAATTTTCGGTCGCTGTGGATTTTCATCTCTCACCCCTTCCCTTGTCTTGTTTTTCTGGATTCATGACACCCCAATTCAATTATACAACTTCTGAACGTCGGGCATCCACTTCTATTGTTGGCTCGCTTGGACGTTCGGGTCTTTATATTCCTCAGGATTTCATACAACAGACACCTGAAGAAGTTGAAAATGCTCTTGATCAGATGGATACCGATGATGAAAACGATACAAATACTGATAATTATGCCATAGCCGACGACGAGGAAAGTGCATTTATGCCTGCTGCATCTCATTCGATGTCTGTTTCATCATCGATTGGTCAGTCAATGGCTAGACATCCCTCAAGAAAGCAGTCCATTCGCATCCTTTCGGACGAAGCCAAACTACTTGAGCAGAATAGAGTTCCCATACGTATCCATCCATCTACGCCAATACTGGCGTCACAGCGGACCTCTAATTTACCTTCCGACTATGACTCTGTTTCTAATTTGGAAGTTACTCCTGGTGGTGTTGATGCTATCACTGAGAGCTGGGATGAGGCTGTTAAGTCGGGGAATATTCAAACTACTTCTTCATTTGAACTTAAATCAATCACTCTTTCTTCTATTCCCTTGGTCATAACTTTTCTTCTCCAGAGTTCTCTTGGTGTTTGCTCTGTGTTTGCCGTGGGTCATATTTCACCCAAGGCCTTGGCCGGAGTCAGTCTTGGTATCATGAGTTCTAACATGACCGCAATAGCTGTCATAGCGGGCCTCGCCTCGTCTTTGGATACGTTTCTTCCACAGGCCTACGGTGCTGGTAAGTTCACGTTGGTTGGACTTATTTTTCAACGGTGCGCTGCTCTTATTCTGTGCGTTATGATTGTTGTTTGTTCGTTTTGGTGGCTATATGCAGAACAGATCCTTTTGAAAATCCTACCTGATGCTCAAAGTGCTCACTATGCATCTCAGTATTTGAAGGCCAGTTCCTTTGGTATTCCAGGTTACGTTTTCTTTGAAACCGGCAAAAGGTTTTTACAGTCACAAGGTATATTTGACGCTTCCACTTATGTCTTGTTTGTTTGTGCTCCATTAAATGCGGCAATGAACTATGCATTTGTGTGGAAGTTGGGGTTTGGGTACATAGGTGCTCCTATTGCAGTGGCGATTAACTATAATTTAATGGCTCTTGGTCTTTTTGCTTATACAGTGAATACAAAGAATGAGATCAACCCAAGAAAATGCTGGAATGGATTTCACCCAAGACGAGTCTTTCGTAATTGGGGAGAATTGATTCGTCTTAGTATCCCAAATTTAATTATGATTGTCTCTGAGTTTCTCAGCTTTGAGATCATGACTTTCCTTGCCAGTTATTTGGGTACCAGTGCTTTGGCTGCGCAGTCTGTAATCTCTACGATGGCTTCGCTCACTTATCAGGTTCCGTATGGTGTTTCCATTGCTGCTTCTACCCGTATTGCAAACTTTCTTGGCGCTCAGCTTCCTAAGGCTGCTCATACAACTTCCAGAATGGTGTTTGTCACCACTGTTTTTGTGTCTATTTTCAACCTCTCCTTCTTATATTTTGGAAAGTACAGAATTGCAAACTGGTTCTCTGATGACACTGATGTTATTGCTGTGATAGTTAATGTTATGCCGCTCATTTCGTGTATTCAAGTTTTTGACGCACTCAATGCCACTTCTGCTGGTTGCCTTAGAGGCCAGGGAATGCAGAAAATTGGTGGCTATGTTAACCTTATATCCTACTATTGCATCGGTATTCCCCTTGGGTATTTATTGGCATTCCGCGTTCCCCATAATCATCCTCTGGGATTACTCGGCTTGTGGTGTGGTGTTGGACTAGCTTTGGCTATCATTGGATCCATTCAAAGTTACTTTGTCTTGCACGCTGACTACGACCGATTGGTCGAGGATGCTATTAGAAGAAATAATACCGACTAATCTATGTATTTATTTATAAGCTTTGCTATTTTACATTTGATAGATAATGATGGACTAAGCAATGATTCTATCCTCTAGCTGTTTCACAATCCGAAGCAATATCTGCCTCTCAGTACATAATTCCACTATCTCTCTGAGAGCTAGATCCATCGATTTCTTGGCCTCACGTATTTCAGATGACACAAACCCTCCAGAGAACATTTTCAAAGGGTCTCTAACAAACAACTCAGTAGCTTTGTTCTCATCATGTATTTCATCTTGTATGGTAGGCTTTCGCTTTCTATTGGTAACGTTCGTTATTGATCCTTGAAAGTCAGATCTATCTTGTTTTGCAATATTATGAGACCCGCTGGTTTTCTCAATTCTCTCCTTCTGAGATAATCTCTTAGGTGTCAAATTATTCAATTTGAAGCCTTCATCAAAACTGATTGTCTTACTAGCAAGGCTTGGACGAAGATCCCAAAAATCTTTTCCAAATTTCATATTGATGTTACCACTCACATAATCAGCTCTTTTAATCGAGAGAATCGTTCTCTTGATGTTATTGCATATGTCTTCATATTTTCTATGGTACTTATCCAATAGTTCAAGCAAGTCAATGGACTTCTTGTCTTTATCTGTGAGTGTAATATCCCCAACGAATTCTGGAAGAATGTCACCGCAATCTATGGACATTATATGAAGCTAAAAGAAAGAGAAGAGACAAGGTTAAATACGTCCGATTCTCGCGCACATCTCGCACGGTGGAGTTTAATAGCATACATATTTTCTAGTCTAATACCTCCAAAACTAATGATATCCCTCTTCCAAAAACGTTGAAACCTTATATGAGCTCTTCGAGTTCCTACGTTCGAGTGTTCATTAGATCCCTGGAACGTAAAAAAAAAACTACAATTATGGTTTGTTTACTCATGGGTATATCACATTATAAGGTACATAGAGTGGGGGTATGAAACGAATCTGAAGTCCGCGGTGATGCAGAGTTATCATAACAAAGCACCAGGCTTGGTTAAAATGGTTGAGACATATTTAGTGCCTCATCGAACGTCTTGATGTGGCAACAGCAACGGCCTGAAGGGATCGTAGAGCCGATTCCGTCTTGGCTATAATCGCTTCAGATTCATCTTCCTGAGAGGAATCGTCGTCGTCAAGAATCAAAGACAGGAAGGCCTTATCGAGGTCCTTTTGGTGCCCAAAATCAACATTATCGAGCCCTAAATCACCAAAGAAGTCCTCAACATTTTTATCATCGTCTGGCTCTTCCTCTTCTGCGTCATTCACACAGGGATCAGTCCGTTTGCATAGAGGTGACGAACCAATAGAACCAGAAGATATAGAGTGTGGAATTGGCGCCTGAACTATTTCGCTAGTCTTAAATCTAACGGTATATTCCTTTGTAGCAGACCTTTGAGGTTTGGTCTCTGTTTCTCCAGAAAGTGTCTCCATCAAGGCAGGAGTTGACTTACTCTTTGCTAGTCGATTTGATAGATCTGAAAGTTCAAATTTCTCGAGCTTGATATCATCGTCAGATTCCGAGTCCTCTACATGCTGATTAACATGACTTTCTGTCCGCTGCCCCACATTTTTATCAGTTTTTAAAAGGTTGGAGCATAAGCTTGTAGAGGCGGTAGAATCTCGGCTCAATCGACTGTAACGGAGGGAAGAACTTCCGGAACGAGATTGTGATCCGGACGCTGATCCAGATGCTGAAGAATTTGAATGCATACTGCTGTTCATGTGATGGTGTTTATTATCACCTTCCTGGCGAATAAGAGGCAAAAACTCTTTTGGAGAAAGCATGATACCGCCTTCGTAGATTGATCTGAAAGCAACGCCGTTACTTTTCCTTCTCAATTGAACACTTTGCGCAGGAGAAGAGTTGAGAGAAGTCATGGTAGATACGGTAGTGGCTCTGGTGAAGACAGAATCTGATCTACTAATTGCCTTATTTGACAATGAAGAAATTACACTTGCACTTCTCATATGTTTGATAGAATAGGGAGAATGTCCAACAGAAGGAGTTGCGGGGATAGGAACGCCTGGAACCGATGATGCAACCGTTTGAGATGATGTGAGAATAGAGCTAGTTCTAAAAGAGGAATACACTTTGAATGGCACATTATTTTGCTGGGTCCGGGGAGTCTTTTCAGATGGCTCCTTGGCTCCAAAGCTACGAGCTCGAGAGGATTCAGCAAAAGAAGCCATGACATTCTTCTCATGAGAGGCTGTATTTTCCATGAACTGCGGTAGCACGGACAAATCGACAGTGTGAAACGAATTTTCCAAGCCAAAACTACCTTTCGAGTCTATGTGAGCAACATGATCAAAACCAAAGGGGGTACTAATAAGTTTATCGAACTGCTTGGATTTGGCGAATTGTATTTCATCGGCAGACTGGTCAAACAACCTCAAAAAATGCATCGACTTCTTCTTGCTCAAGACTTTCCTTTTGGTCTGTCGTCTAGCCTGCTTCTTGTAGTTTTCCGCCTCATCTATCCAAAGGGACTCCAACTTCGGAGACTTAGGCATGATTTTGAAAGGAAATGTGTCAAACTATTAGTTTCAAATTAATAGCACGATGAAAAAAGAGCGCAACTGCTAGCAAAGGATCTAATGAACCATCAAAGGGTATTGACCACTATTTAATTATTTTCAAAAATCGTCGTCTCATTTAACTTACAGGGGCAGTAATATAAAACAATAGCCCGGAATCTTGGACGTTTCTTGATTTTCTTTTTATTCCAAAATTTTCTTTCTCGAGCAGATCGTAAAGATTTTTATTTTTCCTATTCGGGCAATTTACTAAGTCAAGCTATCCCCTGATTGTTATTACAATTTGTGCTTAGCCCAGAATTCATGAGGAGTTTTGCGATCAACTTCACAAGTCGTTTCTATCGCTTTATGTATATCCCTAGCTACTTGGTAGATTTGATCCCTCCTTCTCGGAAGTTGTTAACGAGAAAAGTGGAATGGGTATTATTCGACATTTATTCAAGTTTGCCGAGACTTGATAACTCACGCGTTTTCTGCATTCAATTAGTCCAAATGAGGAAATGTAATCTCGCACAACGCAATGAAAAAAATTGGGGCTGAAAGGGACGCTGGGACGGGTTTTATGTAAGTGTTCCTGGTGACGATGCGGAAAGATTTGCAGGGGAGCGTCAATAGGATGTATGGGTGGATGGACTGTGGTATAGGTTTCTCGTGTAGATTCATGTGAATTCCTGAGGGTTCCTTGGATTAATGTGGGTTCCCTGAAGTTTCTTGGAGTTTCTTGGAGTTTCTTGGAGTTTCTTGAAGTTTCACTAGACTTCTGTACGCTCGTCTGGGCTCCTGTGAGGGGAGCTCACCAGGTACTATCCAATAATATTTCTCGCTTCTACGATCTTGCATTATGCATTAGTTTTTTTTTGTTTGTGTTTCTACTGCGAACGGCTTTTACACTACTGCTACGAGTTTCAATCTGGATTGTTGGTAACACCACTACAACGCGCTGATGCAGATATCCATATACGTATAGTGGCTTCGCTTAATAACTCCTTTCCATTCACTTAGATATCGTAATGAATCATATGAACTGGACATTCACATCGTCCCTTATGATTGATCCAATCTTTAATGCACTCGTAGTGAAAGCAGCATAGACATTCCAGTCTCCCTATCTTATTGCCTGGTTTAAACTCCTCAAAACAAATGACACACTCTGAATCCTCATTCAATTTAAGCTTGAGAACGTCTGCATCTTTGGGAATCGTATACACCAGCATCCTATTTCGCTTCCTTACTTGGTCTGGGGACCCGGAAAACTCCTGACTTTCAAGACATTCATTAACATGATCCACTCTGTCTATATCTTGTAATGCCTTTATATCCTTTCCACACACAGGACATAGATTCTCATCGTCATCATCAGCACTTTTATATTTAAACTTTCTGTGCTGCCGTATTTTCCTGTGTTCATTGTGATCTCCATCTATATCATCGTTTACCGTCATACGACTCGATGTATTGGATATCTCCACGGTAGTAACCAGCTCTGGTGATATCTTAATCGAGTCATCAATATCATTATTTGACTCCTCACCATCAAGATTTCCTCCTATTATGCCTCCACTTCTTCTTGAAGTTGATGTACTGCCTTCTCTGAGTGCTCTACGAATCATATCAAGTTCGTCTGCGCATTCGTCACACGTTCTGTGTGGTACATGAGGGGTCTCAAGAAATATCTGCGAAGGAGGACATACGACATATGTATTCGGGAGGTATGTGGTAAATGTAGATGAACACGAAGAACAAACTATTCGTCCGCACATTCGACAGTGATGCTTACGAAGGAAAAAAGAGAACTTTTTACCGCAGAGCGAACACTGGTCAATTTCTTCATCTGACTGCCAAATGGCCACACCTGATTCACTAAGAGAGGGTGGATTTGGCGTATATTGACGTTGAATAGGGCCTGCGGATGATTCCATAGAAACCGGACTTTGTGGAGCGTCCATGAATAGTTCCGAAGACATAGATTGTGTAGTGAAAGAAGGAATAAATGAAACAGATGCGATAAAATAATTGTTTTCTGATTAGATAGATCTCAACACGCCACATCAGATAACAACGGTTTATGTGGCTGTACATATATATTTTTATTATTGGCTAGCGATTTCATTGAATCATCAATAAGAACGACTGACTAACTCTACTAAAAGGACTCTTCCGCCCTTTGAAGGTATCTACCCCTCAGGCACATTATGAGAGTTCCTAGTGCTAATAGAAGGCACCCACTAATAAAGAAAGTTAAAGTAGAGCATATGACCAAATCAGCACCGCTAGTACTGATGCAGTTGGTGGTAAAATCAAAGCTGTAGAGGAGGTTGAAGAATAGATTTCCAATGATCGCAGAGAAAGAAAACACTCCCCAAGTTGTACCTAAGATATCTAGCCCGTATATAGATGCCAAAATAGCGGGAAACAAGGTGAACACTCCTGAATTCAACACGGCATTGAATAGTACAACAATGTGAAAATTAATAATAGAGACCGGTGTTGATGACAAATAAATATGCGATAAGCCACATAGTATGACCATAAAACTGAATACGGTAAGTCTAGACACATTAAATCTCGTGCACATATAGTCTGTTAGCACCATTATGAGAAACCTAGTAATTGTAGATGCAACAGAGAGCACTTTAAGGCTTTCATCTAGTTTTGCCAAATGGAGATTCTTCAAAATAGAGCTCATATTGGCAATAAAAAACTCAGTGGCTCCAATTGACATAAGACAGCAACATATAAGTGGATACATTAGCGGATCCTTCAAAAAAATGGCGATTTTAACACCGTACGAAAGGTTTGAATCACCGATATCTGCTACCGTTAATCTCTTTTTTCTGGATTCCGAGAGAATAAACAGTTCTGAATCTAGCATAAGTTCTGAAGATGGATCTTCTACATACCATGATCCGGGAGAGCCTATGATTGTATTTTCAGAAGATGAATGAATTATTAATCCAGCACCAGCAAGTAAAGGAGAAGCATCAAAGCTGCTGAATTCACCATTCTCAGTGTGACTGTAACTCTTTTCAAAACCTTCAACAGTATCTGTCACCTTGCACGCCAATAATGATATTGCGGCGCTTCCGGTCAAAGAGTACCAGAAGAATTTAAGAATATTGGACAAGTTTCTGGCAGGATTGGACTTGTCATTAAAAAAAACGTTCATTGCCTGAATTTGAAGAAAGCTGGAGAAAGAAACCATCATATTTGGGGTGCTAATTGAAAGAGTCTTATAATATCTACCGAAAGATTTTGCAGAATTGAGTAAGCAAGAAAACATGAACGAAGCGTGTGAACAACCCATAATGAAAAAGGAAAGGTACATCATTTTATGATCCAATTGAGTTCGGAGCACAAGAAATATCATATTGAAGCTGATCATATAACCAACAAGTGACATGACACTCAAAATCCAAATTCCTCTGGCATCAGCTATATAGCCACAGAGAGGAGTGCACAAATTCATACCTAGTGTCTGAAATATTATAATTTGATTGATAATAGCCTGGGAATAATTTAATTGTTTCTGAAATGGATCTGCAAAGACTGAAAACAAGGTTAAAATTCCCAACGAAAGACACGCTCCCACAGACAGCAGAAACGAGGCCATATAGAGGACAAACGGACCATATCGTCGATAGATTCCAACCAACAGATACTTCAATGAAAGTAATTTGATGAGCATCTAATTGTATAATTCTACTCATATGAGTGCTAGAATAATTGATCGAAGAACAATAAAGCTAGCTATATAATAAGACAAGATCCCAAATCATGACTTGACATTTAGGCACGCCGGATTAGACAGTCAATGGAGATTGTAATGCATCGAAAAAAAAAAAAAACAATTTCCCATTTAGGAAACTTTTGATAGCTGCTATCAGGAGTTCTCCGTAAAGTTTGGAAGTCTGACACTCTCGCAGCAATGCTTAATTCCAGTCCAAAAACTGTGAACTTTTGGAAAATAGACGGCTAATAGCCACAACTGAGCTCTATGTTGAAGATAAAGGTGAGATATTCAACTGCTGCTTATCTCTGCGCTGAACTTTTATCTAGCATTAATGGCCAAGGTAATGAATAAATCATCGTCCGAGTAAGACACTCATGAAAAACTTTATAAGTAGACTTCTTTTCTTACAAGCAAAGAGCCAGATTTGTTAGATGTTTTCCTAAGTGCTCCGATAACTGATGGCTCTTCTTTCTCATTTATTCTTTCTATGACTCTAATCGGTTGACCGATGTATTATGGTGTACGGATGTAATTAAATGAAGTGAGTGTATGAGGAGAAAACTGTTTCTCCGCTTCGCGATTATGTCATTTCATGTCCATTTGCAAGTCTTTGCATCTGTCGATGATTCAAAATCGCATCTTGTCCCTGAGTTTTTTATGACCTCGGTCGGTTTTCTGGCTATTAGTGCACGGCTTTAAAAATTTCAAAATTGATTTTCTTCAAATCTATCACCCCTCTTCTACTCCCTAACTGCTGCCCATTTCAATGGGATTGTTAAGTTCAAGCAAAAGAGACATAGCTGTTAGTTTTGCTTATAGTATACCTGAATATAGATGTTTCGGACCATTCGATCCAAATGTCAAAGGTACAGTGGAGGTGAAGTTTCTTCGCAAAGTCAAGAAAATACTCAACATAAGAGTTGGTCTTTCTGGTACTGTTGATGGTACCTTTATTCATGCCTATAAGACAGACGCCAATTCTGACTACGGTAGCGGCAATACTAAAAGAGAAACTTTCAAGGATTCGACGATGTTATTTGATATTGGTAAATATCTATCTGGACACGACAGCTCTGAGTCAACTATCGCGGGCGATTTCGAGACAGGAGCAGTCATAAAGAATGAGTTTGATTTCAGATTTCCTTTTGAAGGAACTTACCTTCCTTCCAGTTGCGTCAATATCGGTGGAAGTAATGATAATCAGGGTATTGTCTCTGTTATCTACAAGCTTTATGTCACGGTGACTCATAGAAAAGAGTACCGGAAGATGAATTATGTTCAAGAATTTCCGGAGGTTGTCGCCTATCAGGCTGACTCCATGCTTCCTGTTACAGGATCCGTGACTTATAAGGAATATAATATCTGCAACATCTTCCGTGCCAAGGTTAAGAAGTTTGTGTTTGATCCTAGGCTAAATATGCTCGTGCCAAGTTCTCTGGAGAAAGCCCATCGACGTACCAGAATCATACGAAGTATCTGGAACGATAATTATCGTAAAGACATTTATTCAAGTCTTACGAAAGACATCAGCATTTTTTGTGTCCTACATATCCCCGATGCCATCAACATTATGCATACATTCAATCAAATTATAAAGCTCAAGATAAGAGTCAAATTGGATGTTCCGATGGAGCCTAATTTTTGTTTCAATAATCAGAGCACCGGCCTTGGAGTATTCGATATTGAACAGATTGGGCTGTATCAAATTTACGATGTTAACATGAAAATTCAACAGTACACGGATTCACACCGTGATAAATTACCTCTGATGTTGATGACCTTCAAGCCGGGAACTCTTAGATTTGATATTAAAGACTTTATTCACAATGGAACACTCGATGTTTGGGAACATGAGATCTCTTTGGACTCGTTTTCAAGAGCAACTGCTTCGCCTGTCCTTTATAATTTTCCCATTCCAACCATGATGTATGGATCTGTCGGAGATCATTTTAAATGTGCATCCACTGCAGAATTTGAGGTAGTGATAGGAAATGCGAACGAGCGTGAACCTAAAAGAAAGACGTTCACTGCCTTAACTCATTCTATGTTTCACATGGGATACCAACTTGCTCATCACAATGCTGTGGAGGTCGAACCAGTTCATAATATAGAGGAGCCTCCCCCTTCTTATTTCAAGCATGACTTCACTGATTTATCTGGTGAGGTAGCAACTTCATCAGGCCCAGCCAGTGTTCCTTCTAGGGATTATCCTAAATAGGCGAATTTCGCGATGCAAACTTATGGGGCTTAAAAATTATTTTATATAGACGGTTCTTCATTAATATTCTTCACCTTTCTTTCTATTAACATATTGATCCAGCATGGCGTACGGTAGAAGAAGACGACAAAATCAGGCACAGGGTAGTGAAGATGTTCAGGGTCCTAGTAGTGCACTTAGTGCCTTTCTTAGAGAGCAAGGTATTAATGCTGATAGTGTTAGATTGAGATATGAGGATAATGTTCGTAGAGAGCAAGAAATGATCGAGAGGCAGCAGCAATTGGAGCAGGAGCAACAAGAGCAGGAGCAACAAGGGCAGGAAGAGCAAGGACAGTCTGGAAATATTCTTAACGACAATCTTACTGATATCGGCGAAGCCAGCGGATTAGATTCGGATGAAGAGGTTTATGAGGGCGATGACAAAAATGATACTGAAGTTGCTTTGATAAAGGAAAGAGCCCGAGCCAAGCGAAGAAGAGTTGATGGAAATGATGCTGCTGGTTTCAATGCAGATCATGGCGTAGGGAAAAACTACTGTATTGAGTGTGATAAGGAGTTTGCGATCTCGGTATATTCGAAGAAAATGGAGAAGTACGGCCGTGTTGGCTATCTTTGTCCGTCATGTACAAAGATTGCAATTCGAAGAGAGAGATTGGCCAAGAGAAATGAGATTGAAGCTCGGAAGAAAAGAAAGAAAATAGCTGCGGCGTTGCTTGATAAGCAAGCTTTTAGACTTCCATCGCTGCAGGATTTTTGCATTAAGATCATTACCGAGAACATCAATGATGTTGATCTTCTTGGTGACATTGGTGTTAATAATAGAAAGAAAATTAGTCGGATCTTGGCAAAGAAGCGGTCACTCGATAGTAAAACAATGCGATTGTTTCTTGAACCATCTCTGAGGGAACTTGAGTTTTGGGATTGCTCAAAGATTGATAAGGCTGCTCTTGGTCAGATTCCGGCAATTTGTCCCAAATTAGAATCGCTCACTTTGAACATGTGTGGTCATCTTCACAAGGATAATATGCTTTACTATGGAGAAAAGCTTACCAACTTACGGTATCTCGATTTGAACGGACCCTTCCTTATTAACGATCAAATTTGGCAGGATTTTTTCGATAGTAAAGTGGGTAAGAATTTGACAGCTTTCCATCTAAGAAACACTCATCGGTTCACATCCGACTCATTGGTTACGTTATTGGACAATATTGGGGACCAGTTAGAGGAGTTGACGTTGAGCAGGCTTGATGGATTGGATTCTAAAGGCGTATACGATCTGTTACCTCATTATCTGCATAGCATCAAATACTTGGAGATATCGTATCCACATAAAGAGGAACTTATTGATGATGATATGATTGTGAATTTGATGGCCAATAATGGTGAGCATTTGGAGACGCTCATCCTTGAGGGTTGTTCATACTTGACTGATCAATTCTTAGTGTCTGGACTGAAGCCCTTTTGCCCAAATTTAACGAAGCTTTCCCTAAAACTTTTGGATCAAATTACAGATAATGGAGTAACGCAGTTATTTACTGATTGGAATATCAATGGAGGATTGATGGATCTTGATCTTACCAGATGCATTTCTCTCACTGACAACTCTATTTATAAGGCTCTTGAACACTGCTCTCAAACTCTTGTACAACTCAAGTTGAATTCAGTGAAGGGTTTGACAAAAAAAGTATTTCTTCGACTCTCAAGGAATATCCGATTTCCTCTATTGACGTCGATGGATTTAGGATTTGTCAGAAGTGTTGACGATTCTGTCTTGGCCATATTGTCCCGTATCGCGCCTAAGCTATCTATATTGGAAATATATGGAAACAGCAGGTGCTCTGATAAGGCGATAGTTAGAGGGGATCTTAGAATTATAGGTCGCGAGACTGACAGTATATAATGACTTACTATTCTACAGGATGAATATATTCCACAGGGGTATTTGCTCTTTCCACATTACTGAATTCAGGGAGAGCCGGCACTCCTATTTCACTTAGTCTCAAAGTGTAATCAATGGTGTTGTTGATTCGAGGTCTTCCATCCCGTTTTCCAGAAGGGTGACCGTTTTCCACTTGAAGTCTCTTATTAGTTAGTTCCTCGTTGCGATCAGTGGAGAGTCGTGATTTGAGAAAGTGCTTCATCGCCGTTGATGATTCAACATCTGTCTCTAAGTAATGGCGCACGATTTCACGAGATGTCCCTATGAGCTCTGCTTTAGACGAGTTCTTAAACGCAAAGTCGTTGTAAGCAGATATCAAGTAGTTGACCTCAGCAATTGGCATCTGTGCAAAATATTTGATATAGTTGACAATGTTCGAAAGATTCTTCTTATTCCTCTGGCATAATTCGAATTTAAAGAAGAAATACCAGTACGGTATAGATGATTTGACAAGATCCTCTTTAAAGAGTGAGATTAGAAGTTGCCTGGTTTTCTTTATTAGGTGCCTTTCTAGCCAAAACACTTTTCCTGCTTCCACTATGAGCTGAGACACGTTTTTGAAGTTTAGTAGTCTATAAAGAGCTTGAAAATGCGTTGACTTGATAATTGATCCACCTAAAGAAGTGATTTTTCTGGGATTTCTCACGATATCGTAATGATCCTGAATGTAAATTTTCACAGTCGTCAATGCATCCTTCACAACTGAATCTTTGTCCTTGTTTTGTCTATATAGAAATTGAAAAGTCTCCGTAACAGGTCTACACTCGTATGGATATTCACTAACAAGGCTGAAGTATACCTCCTTAGCACCATCGAAATCGTGCAGAGTCTCTTCATAAAATTTAGCAAACATATATCTTATGTTGGTAAACTCTTTGGGGACGAACGTATCGCAGGCTCTATTAAAAAGGTAGACAATCCTATCGTTATCATGGGTCTCTGCAATCAGAAATTTGAGATATCTAATCCATATAGATTGATACGAACATGTCGGTATGAGACATCTCTCATACAACGATATTATTTGAGCAACATCGCCCTGTGTCTCTTCATAGTCAAGATACGTATTCCAGGCATCTAGATCTTCATCCGTCACGGGTGTGGCATCAAACTCTATGCGGTCGATCTTACTCTCATACTCCCACCGACTGTTAGTTCCCTTCTCGGTCTCTACAAATACACGGTAAAAATAGTCCTGGAGAAGTAAACTGGCACTCTTGTCATTTAACTGGTCCCAGTTCTCGATGCTCTTAAGTTTCAAGGATTGCATAGAGCTTATGAGAGTAGTATCTTCGTGAGAAATAAGATGCTGTTCTGGTATTAGATCTTTTATAGTGAAACTGTCACGCAAACTGCTGAATGCTTCAAAGTAGCGTGCATATTGATGCAGTGGTATCCTAATAATCGTCAAATATAGGTCAATATATGCATTGGAGTTCTTCCCTGAATGCTTTTCCTCCCACTCAAGATACAAGTCCCAAAAAGGATCAGACATATACTGTCTTCCAACATGATGAGATGCTTCTTCAAACAATTTTTTCACCTCCGAATCAATCTTGAGCTTGTTGGCAACCACAATATTGATATAATCGATCCAGAGATCGATGCACTGAGGGAAGCTTAACACAGCCCTCTCTAGAATAAGTGCCGAACTCTCAAGGCCGTTTAGAGCATATTCAACAGTGACATAGCGTTTCCAATAAGATGTTAAGTAAGGGAACTTGTTGAGAATTCTATCAAAATCGAAGTGGGCACGCTGCTGCAATGGTTCGGATTGTTTGATTTCGTCTGTATTTATATCCACAATGTCCTCAATATAGTCTAATAGACGGGAGCTGATAACAAGATTATCAGGATCTGCTAATGACTCACTCCGAATCTGCAACCATTCAGGGTATTTCACCTTTTCTGTGGACAGCGCCATTTGAGATTAGAGAATTGAATGAATAAGATATTTGTCCAAGTACATCCTTTATTTTACTGATAAAGTCTAGATAGAGGTGAAAATATTTCTATTGACAAGTCGATCGACTTTGTCGATGATTTGAAAATGCTAAATGCGACCCCTTTTTCATCTCTCTGTCGTGGAGGTGGCGAAAAAACGACAGGATAGTTTGATCCGAAAACACCTTCAGTATTGAAAGTCAATTGATTTGACTATTTAACTTGACTATGAAGGTGATCTTTAAAGATTTTAAAAAAGAGAAGATTCCTATCGATATCGATTCCGAAGACACCATTTTCTCTGGCAAGGAGAAACTTGCGTCTGTGAAGCAATGCGAACCGGAGCAGTTGAAGTTTGTGTATTCAGGAAAGATTCTTAAGGATGATAAGACCTTTGATAGTTTTAAGGTGAAGGAAGATGATCAGATAATTTTTATGATTTCCAAAGCCAAGAAAGTTAAGAAGGAAGATTCTAGAGAGGGCAATGAGGCAGAGCAGACCAGCAAGTCGAAGGAGGGGATGGCTACTTCTGCTACTGAAGGTACTCCTATAGCTGCCGCTGCCGCTGCTGAGACGCCTGCTGCCACAGAAGTATCTGTAACTTCAGACGCGCCTATTGCTACTGGCTCTACAGACACTGCTGAAGTTAATACGAGCACTGAAGAATTTGATGCCTCAACTTTTGCCGTTGGACGAGCACGCGAAGCGGCATTGCAAAACATTGTTGCCATGGGTTTTGAAAGAGAGCAAGTTGAGAGAGCACTGACTGCTGCATTTAATAATCCTGATAGAGCGGTGGAGTACCTTTTGAATGGACTACCGGAGATTCATTCTCAGAGCAACCCTACCGCTGTGCCAGCTGCTGAGTCAACTGTTACCGAAATTGGTAACTCAGAAGGAGTTCAAAAGGCAACTGACGACTCCAAGTCCTCTGAAGCTGCTGCATTATCGGTGGCCCCATCGGCATCGGGTGTGGCTTCTAATACGACTGCTGCTCCTGCTGCTACTGCTGCTATTACTACTGCCGCCACTACTGCTGCTACTACGGCTGCTATTTCGTTACCCACTTCTACCCCTAATCCCAACAACTTGTTTGAGCAGGCAGCAGCTCAACAATCTGGCGAAACCCAGCAAAGTGGGGACTATATCTCGTCACTAAGAGAGCTTTTACAGCAGCAGCCAGAGATGGCAGAGGCTGTACTCCAGCAGTTAGCAGCATCTAATCCACAGCTAGCCCAGGTGATCCGTACAAACCCAGAGGCATTTATGAGGTATCTTACAGATGGTGATCAATCAGCATTAGGAGAAGCTTTGGGAATACCTAGAGAGTACTTGGAAGGTGCTGAGGGAGCAGAAGATGAATCAGGAGATAATGCTACTCGTATTGAAATTACACCAGAGGAGAATGAGGCCATAAGTAGACTCTGTGAGCTTGGCTTCGACAGAAACTTAGTTGTACAGGTGTATTTTGCGTGTGATAAAAACGAGGAGATGGCTGCAAACTTGTTGTTCAGCGAGCACGCAGATTAGTATGTTTCTGTAAGTATATGAGTATAAGTGTGATATGAGTATCTTTAGAACAATTTCTGAAAGTCTGAAACGACATTATACCTGGCTCTTTCGTCTGCTGATGGTTGACTATTGCCTGGTCTCGTTACTATGTAACTGCTCAGACCTGCATTGATGGCTGACTTCACTTCATTTGGGTCATCACTGAGAAAGAGAATTGACGATGGATCATCTTGATATTCCAGTCGCTGAATGATCTTCTTATAGCTTTCTGTCTCTTTTTTGTTCCCTATATTCACCGTATCAAAATAGCCACTAATGAGGCCGTTGAGATCCGCACGTGACACCTCTTTAGAAGAACTGACGATCTTCACGTTACTAAATAGAAGTTTTTGTGCCCTGACACTACCTGAAGAATATATGAATATACCATTGGGAAGAAATGCAGACCAGTACTTCATAGCCTCTATGGCATCTTCATAAAGTGGTGCCAGGATCTCTCCTGAGTTGTAACCGCGCTCCCATATGTATCCTTGAAGTGTCTTGAGAGTCGTATCTTTTATATCACTAGAGACCAAATGTTTGATGTACTCGAGCAATGTAATTTCTGCTGTTCTATATTGTTCTGGAAACTTTAGTAGAACGTCTAAAATTTGCTGATCTTCTGGAGAGCCAGATTCATCAGTGAGTGGATATTGGTATATGGAAAGATATGAGGAAATGTTTTCTAAGAAGTAGGGATATAGTTGTTCTTTGACAAACGATATCGGACAGATGGTACCCTCAATATCGAGTACTACCTTCTTATAAGGAAGAGACATATTCGGGAACGTGATCAGGACAGTAACCTAAGGAATTGGTGTAGATATCTCTTTGATTAAGGAACGAAAACAAAAGCGACTCGCGGGCTCTAAAATGGGCCAATACGCGCTTTCCGAAGTATCATGAATACTTTCTACTCTTATCGAGACAGTTTGTTCTTTTCAAAACCTCAAGGACCACTTGTTCAACACTTACTTACGCTTCTTGCCTAAGCAGATGACCAGTTGTCACTTGATCAACAATTAAGTTTCTCTTACACTATCACATCTAATAGCTTTTGCCATATCTTATCAGTGTCTTCCTTCTGATAAACAGTGGGCCACAATGGATCCCCTTCAGGATACTAGAGCAGTATTACAGGATGAAGCATATCAACAGAATCTGCAACATCCGGATCATCCAGACACATGGACTATCATCCAAACAGGAAGAAGAGACTCGAGTTCTGACAATTTTGTTCTTGACCCGGCTCTTCAACTTGAATTAGAAGACTATTCAGCAGAGGAGGTCAAAGATGATGAAGTTCAACAACTACAGCAACTACAACAATTACAGCAACTACAACAATTACAGCAGCTACAACAGCTACAGCAGGTGCAGAGTTCGCAGCGGCAGCAGCAGTCCCATGAGTCCGAACAGGAACAGCCGTCCCACACTTCTTCTCAGATGCAATCGCTCCCAATAGAATCTGCATCTTCCGGCAGTAATACTGCACGGGCAAGGGATATGCTGCCTGACAATATCACAGCTTTCCCTACTTCAACTTGTAGCAGGTGCAAACAAATATTCGCACAGATGGGTGTAAAACCGTTTAGGCTATGCAGTCATTGTCGAGCGCTGCAAAGACAAAGATCACGCCGGTGGCAGATACAAACCCAAATGAAAGAGGGAGTTTGTCGGCGTTGTGGAACGAAAATATCTGTTAAGGTAAGTAGATATGTGCTTTGCGAACATTGCCGTATGTCTTTACGAACAAGGAAAGTAAGAAGAGCAGCATTAGGTAAATGCATACACTGCTCTGGCCCAAATGATGAGGACTCTGGTAAGTATAAAGTATGCAAGCGTTGCAGGGAAAAAGATAGACTTAGAAGAGTTCGATTAGAGAAAATGGGCTGTTGTAATCGATGTGCTCGGTCATTGTCTGAGGAGGATAATAAGCACAAGATTTGTAAAAGGTGCAGGTCGAAGGAAAAAAACAGGACGAGTTCTTCAGGTGTCCATCAAGCCGAATCTGATCAGTTTGTTTCTGTGCCTATCTCTGAAAAGAGTGCAAATAAAGATAAATTTGGAGATGCTGAAACGGCGGCAGCCATGGCTCTAATGTTGGACGATGATCTAATTATGCCAACTATGAATTAGAACCTGCCTTGGAACGGTTTTTTCTAAGGAAATTTTTAGATGGATTACATAGTTCAGCTCACCCTGCAGTCTAGTAATCAATTACAAAATTGGATGGAAAATGCATATGATACTATGTTTATTTCTAGTCCAGATAAGCTGCGCGTCAAGTCCAATCGAATCATTCATCTCAATAATCTCAGATTTAGTTCTGACACCAATATCCAGCCGATATGTGCTAAAAGAATATCAAACTACCTAAATTTATTCTTCTTCTTCTTTCTCTCCTATATCCTCGTATCCTGTAAAGAAACTTTTAGCTTTCTCCCATTTATTACGATCTTTGGCTCTCCATTTTCTCTCTCTGTCGGCCTTGTACACCTTCTTCTTTCGGCCTTTTATTTTTCTTTCGTGACCCTTTTTGCGTCTTCTTCTTCTCCTGTTGTCATTGGAGATTTTGGTACCTCCAAACAAGTCATCGAGATCGTCGTTATTCTCGGAATTCTCAGGAGAATCGGAGTCATCATCAAAGTCATCCAATTGCTTCTCCGTCTGTTCTTGCAATAATTCTTTATCAAATTTCAATGAGAGCGCAATATTAGTACTTGCAAGATGCACATCCTGCACAGGCAAGGGAGTTGATAAAACTCTCTCAGTAGTTATTGTTGTAAAGTCGTCGTAGTAATTTTCTACCTTTTTCGGGGCAAACTGTCTGAATTCTGATACCTCGTCAAATGTTTTCTCCTCCAAAGGAATTGCATCCTTTTGCCGAATTTTGCGTGACGATGCCAAAATTGTAGTGGTGTCATTTATATCTTTGTTATGTTCATTATTTTGTATTTGATGTTCCCTTAGTTCATTCTTTGGTGGCTTGATTGCCGGTGTAATCGTGGCATTTGAATACTTCCGGGACTGATTATATTCTTTTATGGCAACTTTTCTTGCCATGCTCTCGGCTTTCCAATAATCTGCAGTAGATCCTCTTGCAATTGTTTTAGGGTCATTTTCATGAGGCTGCTTGAAGAAGGTATACCGAGTATTGTTTTGTAATTCAGAGACCATGCATAAGCAGGTTCCTAAATAGTGATCTCTTGCCTGCAGAAAGTTTCCAAAGGCACAGTTGTCTACTAAACATTTTAAAACTTGGTCTCTTTTAGCGCAGATACTTTGGAAGTCTCGGTGGCTAGACGCAGTAGCGTGCGCAACCTGGTTAACACAGCCAAGGAGGGCTCCGGGAACGGAAAAATGGCTATTGCCAGCCGTAGTCGCAGAAACTATGGCGACTGTAACTAAAAGTATAAATGGTATCTTCATGGAAAGTTTGGAGGGGTTCAGAAGAATAAGAAAATTAACATAGAGACGCATAGTCCTGTTTTCTTGTTTTACTTTTTTGTATTTGGTTCCGCGCTTAATCTGGACATAAATAGGAGCTGCAGATTCTATTAAGGCTCGATCGAATTGATAGCGATTTGCATGAGACTCGGATATTTCGGTATGTTTGCTTTCTACCTGCTGGCACCAATTTTTGGCTAAGATTGGTGTCTTATTTTCTTTTATCTTTTTGATCATTTTTTTTCATCCTCAACATGGATACAGCTGCTAGCTCAGCCGACTATAATATTGCTGAGAAAAGGCACAGTGGCCATGATCATTTCGCCAACGTTAAATACGGTTATATAGTACTTTTCCTATCATTCGCGTACATAGTATACAGAGAATTGGCTTTGGTCTACTACGGCAGAGCATGGCGTCGTTCTGGGCGGTCCACGTCCAAAATTGGCTTGGTTGATGTACCCATGGTTTATTATGTCACTTTTCTTTCCTTGGCAGTGGTGATATTGTCTTTTTTTAACCTGAACCTCGACAACTTTGTGATTCACATAAAGCGCTGGGGTCGTATTGCTTATTCTCTTACACCGCTAGATATTTTCCTCAGCATTCGTCCATCTCCTTTTCGCTTGGATAACTATTTGTCTACGCTCAAGCTTCACATCTGGACTTCTAGAGTGATTTTAATTCTATGTCTTGCTCACAGTGTGGGCTTTCTTTGGCTATGGGGATCTGCAGAGTTGTATAAAGCATTGAGATTGGTCAACTTTGTTGGAGTAGTAATTTCTGTGCTTGTCCTTGGTCTTTTCATCATCAATTGGGGACATATTAGACGTAGAGTGTACCGATGGTTTTATTTCTTCCATAATGTCACTGCTTACGCATTGATAGTCGCCATTGCATATCATGCAAGACCGAAAGTTTGGCCTATCGCCTTCATAGATGCTGTGTTGATTGTGTATCAACTCGTGGTGAAGTTTAGAAGCATGCAAACTATTCAGATCTCGGATGTATTGTGTCGCGAAGGTTCAGATCTCAAATTGGTGAAGATTCCGGGACCCTTATCTCCAGAAGTTTATTTATCAGGTAGCCATTGTCGCCTAGGTGAATCTAGGACGAGCGCCTACTTCTGGATGTTTCCATCACACCCTTACACTTTAACAGGTGTTGTCGATACTGGAGATGGTTCGATGAACCTAGTGGTCAAGGAGCAAAAATTTCAAATTGTTCCTCTCAAGGAATATACGTTGCAACCTTATTTTCCGTCAGCATTGGGCCCCAATTTCTTTCACACGGCAGAGAATATCAACATTGTATGCGGTGGTTCCGGTATCTCATATGGTATTCCCATATTTGAGTACTTTAAGAAAAAGAAACAGGATGGTTCCAGCGATATTAAGTTGAAATTTGTATGGATTACACCGAAAAGAAATGATATTTTCGTGTTGGAGGAATTGGGAATAACAGGAGTAGATGTCTACGTAACAGATCCTGCAGATTCGGAAGAAGGTGAAAACTACGAATTGGAGTCTCTGCAGAATGTAGGAGGAGGAGAAGAACAAGAACAAGAGGAACGGGAAGGAAAAATTGATCCATTTGCAGATCCCAACACTGATCAGTCCTCTACTAATACTGAATTCCTCACTAACACTATTCATTCTTCTGGAAGACCCAACTTGGTAAACAGTTTGGCAAATAATATGGGTGCCACCATCGACTATGCCAATAATTGGGTCATTGCGTGTGGACCGGAGGGATTGATAGAAGAATGCAGAGTCCTAGCTAAGGCGCACAACAGTCGATTCTTTTCCGAAGAATATGATGTATAGAACAGGTGGGCATATAATGCGGGTGTCAGCGGCCCAAACGGGGTTATTTAGAAGGTTGAATAGCCGTCTTGCAGATATTGAGAGTGACTGACGTCTTAATCAATTTCTAACCGGACTTCCGAATGTTTAATACAGCAATGCGGCTTAAACATATGCAAGTCTACTGAATTTGCCATAAAGTCATCGTGAGTTTAGTGATGCGTCCAACGAGCTTCTAGAATTTGTGTATCGCAATGCCGCATCGTAAAAAGGCAAGAAGTGGAAAAAGTGCGAAAAATCTCTCCTCATTTGATGAAAATTTTGTGCATTAAGAGGGGAAGGAAGTTTTGTGTAGACTAGTATCTCCATACGGCTGCCTAATGTCCAATCAAAGAAATGTGTACGCACCGGTATACGCACCGCTTCAGCATTGATGCATATGGAATAGGGGTTACTAATTAACAATTTTTTCGAGATGGAACCTTTTTTATTTTTTTGTGTTCTCTTTCCTTTTATTTTGTCCAAGTGCGGAATACGCAAAATCAAAATATGTCGGGTCGATGATCAAGACATTAAGCTCTCCCAAAATAGAAATTATACATTTCCGGATGATTTAGCGCATTAAAGAGGTCATTCTAGTTACATATATTCTTTGCAGAAAGTGTGATAACGTATACAAAAACACAATAACTTTCATTTAAGGCCACTAAACGAATTCAGGGTTATGCATGAAAAGGAAAATTAACTTGCACAACGTATTCGGAGTTCTTCGTATTCCCATTCTGTTAAATTGTCGGACAAAAAGCACCTTCTGCTTTTTATTCTTTATCTTTTATTTTTTGTCTTTGAATATTGAGCTTTACTATAGTCTAGCCGTTTTTTGTTGGCAAAAATGTTGTAGGTTGCTTTCCGATTGAGGTTCAAGATAGCGGTGAAGTTCCAGATAACATGTATTTCATATCTATCGAAGGCTGAGTAATGACTGTGAACGGTCTTCGCTTTCCTCCCCTTAAAAAAGTAATTTGGAGGTTTTACAGGAATTATATGACCGGCCTTCAGCCGTATATTTAGTAGGGGTCCTCGCAGGAACACCTACCCCATTAGATGTGTCAGGCAGTGAGCTGCGCCACTGCGAAGTTCTACGTATACGCCCGATTCTGTGAGTAAGATCAATCGAAACTATGGTACGTATGTATATGTGTGTCCGGCTCTACGTATTATGCATGGAGTGGATGAAAACGGTATAAACTAGCTTAGAGGTCGATTCATTAGTGAAAAATGCCAGGAAATTTAAAGAAAGTCTGGCCATCAAAACGGCGTGCGTTTACCAACCCTTACCAGATAGCACTGACACAATTCTAAAATGTTTCCTCAACAATAGTTCTGAGTTATTTTCCTAAAGTGCGGCATTAGTCGCGGTGCATTCATTCTGTCCGTCAACTTCCAAGTAGTTTGTTTGACTTGTAAAGTTTTATACCTAAGTTCCGACCAAAACTCCGATTTGAACAAAAATTAAGAGGCGTTGCATAAAGGGGGAAACACGAATAGTAAGAGAAGGGGGAGAAGAAAGAGTCAGCATGACACATTAAGCTGTCTTTAAAAGAGGAGACTCCAATAAACAAGGAAAAATAAAAAATAAGAAAAAGAGTCAATAAGCGACTAGAATGCTGCAAGTTGCTTGACATTGCAGATAATTTTTCTGAGAGTAAAGGTTTCATTCAACAGGTATTCTCTTGTCTCAATGAAATTGTAGTTTTCGTTTGTCTGTCTGTCATCTGTATAAACATTGACTAAAACGCGGAATACTTGAATCATGCAGCTTGTTACAAATCCAGCCTGTTCAGCCGTTGATGGGAGTTGAGGAGCCTCAGATAATACATCCATGTGCAGCATAATATTTCCCTACGGAAGGCCTTTTCTCTTCTTGCATACAGTTTCTTTTTTCTGTTATCTCGTATTTCTTTTTGACCTTTTTTTTTCTCCCCATTCGTTTCTTTTTATCTTTATTCTGTTCGGTTCCTTCCTGCCTTGTGTGGCAATAACTTTCAGTGCATTTGTTTTTCCCCACTGACGTAAGTTGTCATCCTAAGGTTCTTTTTCTTTCGGCCGCCTCTCCCTCAGCTCGTGTATACATCTATATATATATATATGTATATATATGGTGACAGTGTACCGGCTGAGGGGAAGTATATATTTAAAAAGTCAATTTGTCAATATTCGTATTTGATTCTAATCAGAACGAACCTGTGTCTTTTTCCATTAACCGACAAAGCAGAACCTGGATCGATAAACAAGGACCGAATATCACTCAAGCCCAATATACTACTACTTTGAACCAGAATACCTTTTCAATATGTACAGTACTGAACAATCTAAAAAGGGTGCCTTTGAATTTAAAGATCCTTTTGCAGCAGACCAATTTGTAGTTTGCTGCATTCCGAAGGGTATTTGCTGCAGACCTAACTGTGATTTGGGAATCACGGACTATAGGAAACAGGATCTTAGGTTCTTCCAAACTTTGGAAGAAGCTAGACATCATAGCTTTATTCCTTGCAAGTATTGTTTTCCTGATATGCAGCCAGAAGCTCCTAACTTAAGCAATGGATCTCATGTCGCCATTGATTTGGATTTACTTGCCGCCACAGTTACAAGTGTTAACAAGGCCATCAACTTTATTCCTCCACTTCTTACCGAAGACTCTAAGAAGACGGATTTACTGCGTCAGTTTATCTGGCAATCCTCAAACCGAAAACTCAAACGCAAGTTACTCACAGGAATTCCTTACAAGACCTCATCAGCTTCGGCGTCTTTGGAGTTATCCTTTCAACCTCCTTCTCCTGATTCGATAAACTTAACTAAGAACGAATTTGATAGACTTAAGCTTATTGATTTGGCATTTCGTCATATAGCTCTGGCTGCTTCTTCAACGGTAGCTGAGGTGTCGAATTCTTTGAATTCGCAGAGTCCGGACAATAGCGGGGCCCATGATACCAGTGCTTCAACTAGCCCGAGTACTATTAGCCCAAACGAATCGGGAAGTAAAAAGCGTCGAAGAAGAGGAGGTGTTTTAGGCTTTAAAGAGCTCGCGGCTAAGTCCAATCTTTCACCATGGCATTTTCACCGTGTTTTCAAGAGTGTTACTGGCCTTACCCCTAAGAACTACGGTGATCGTTGTTGTGAGTGCATAAAGGAACAGGCCAAGAAACCAAGAAGCTCAAGGGTTATCCTCATAAATACCAGAGTTGCCAATCCTACTCTGGCGAATGAAGAAGAGCATCATCAGCAGCAACAGCGGCAACAGCAGCAACAGCGGCAACAGCAACATTGCGACAATAAAAGTTTACAGAATTCTAGGGCCAGTTACGAATCGAACCTTCCGCGTTCATTGTCAACGCTTAGTACTTCATCTTCGTCGATTAAGTCATCACCTATATCTGTAGCCGCATCTGCAATTTCCACTTCTCCTACCACCATTACTACCGTCAGATCTCCGGTGTATCACTTAGATGATGTCGAGTTGCCTGCCAAAAAGAGAAGAAATCTCGACACTTTCTCACCTGCAGACGATTCTCTATCCTTGTCAGGAAGTGGTATGTATATGCCACTCCAATTTACTGACAACACATCGTCGATCTCCGGATTTCTTGATGAAAGTAATAACAGCTTGAAGAATCTTATATCATTGATTCATCAGGTTGATGTGCCCGAATTACCCGCAAATACTGATTTATTGGACCAACAGCAGTTACAATCAGGCAACCATCAACAGCGGCAACTACAGGATGTGGATTTTGTGAATCAGGAATTGATGCCTTCTTCTTCTTTTCCAGGTCCTCTGTCGCATCAAATCACCACTGATGTGAATATATGGGATACCAGAGCAGACACGCCCGACTTTGATATTTTACAACGCAGTGATTCTAGATTTATGGACGATTCGATGAGCCATTACACCACTCTGCCTTCGTTTGGTGAAGATGCTGTTGCTAGTGGCATTCTTGATCAATTACAGCAGCAGTCTCAATACAAACAACAAAGAAGTATAGATGGTAGTTCAAATGGCTTTTACTTTGCTCCATCTCAGAACGATAAGTCGTCAAGTTTTATCAGTCCTCTACAGCTTGATTCGATCAATGGCAGTTCTAACTTTGCTGAACTTCTGGCTGTTGCCCCTCAAGCGGATATTGCAGGTGCGCTTCCTTCCGAAAGAGTTTACCCGCTGATATCTCAGCAGTCGCAGTGGCAACAACCACAACAATATCAGCAGCAGTAGAAGTCGCAAAGAATACATCATCACGACGCCGCAAAGCCATCGCAGCAGCCCCCATCTGAAAGTTGCATGTTATTTATGATTACAGTTACATAAACAATATAGCTTTTGCTTTTCATTTCTCTATCTACGTGGTTATATATCTTATTTGGGTAAAAATATAAATGGTTATGTTGAATGATAGCCTGCAGTTGTAGTCTAAATCATGATTTGTATGTTGTACATAACTAAAATGGCAGATGGAGACAAATGAAAATTTAAATTTTTAGGCATCTATTTAAGAATTCGAATAGTACAGTTATCAAAATTTGTGTAATTCAAATCAAAGACAACAAAACATGGTGTTCATTGATCTTTGAGAGTATTAATTAGAAACGCACATACACATATTGAACTTTGTTTTTACCTTGTGATTTTTACTTAATTCGTCTTAGATACAAAAAATCTCAAGAAGCTGACTAACTACAGGCATGGCAACGTCTTCACCTAATAAAGAGAAAATCAATGCTTCGGTACCGAAACCGACACATTCAATACTGAGAAAGACTAACGGAGGCGTGATTGATCATTTAGCCCTTTCCGAGTCGTTGGGTTATCACATTTTCAGAAAAAGTAAGCGCAGAACGTGGAGTATTACAGAAGATAACATTCTAAAGGATGCAGTGATCGATTCCTTCTTGGAAAATGAGCATTTGGAAAAATATAACAAAGAAGATATTAAAGTTGAGAAGATAAACTGGTCTCGGATAAGCTCGAAGTTACCTTCGAGAAAGCCCAAGGAGTGCAGAAAGAGGTGGACGTCATCACTGAATCCTTGTCTACGAAAGGGTAAATGGACGTCAGGAGAAGATGCACAGCTTATTACAGCATACAAGCAGTATGGATCATCATGGCAGAAGGTTGCTTCAGAGATTCACGGAAGAAACGAGGATCAGTGCGCTAAGAGGTATACTGAGGTGCTTAACACTAGTACAGAGGATAGGCTCAAGCAGTGGAATATGGATGAAGATCTCAAGTTGATTCATGGAGTAAGAAAGTACGGTACCAAGTGGAGGATGATCTCCAAAACAATTTCTGGACGTCCCAGCTTAACATGTCGTAATCGTTGGAGGAGAATAATGACAGATGTGGGTAGAAACAGTGCCAGTAAGGATATAATGAAGGCTGTGGGTGTGTTAGATAGTAAGGGAAATCCTCTCTTCACATTTGTTTCTGGTGATGGGAATACCGATTCTGACAAGAGAGGTGATGAGAAAGATGATGATAGAGATCAAAAAACGGAAAGCTGATCAGGATCAGAGTGAGGTAGCTTTTGAGGAAAAATCGGATCATACTGTAGGTTCTACCTCTGGCTTTACTCATGGTGTTTCGGTGTCAGGTTCTCCTTCCTATAATAGTCCTACATCGACATCCAGTTCTAGTTCGACTCCTGCCATGAATTTTATGGGCCATAGAATTACACAGCCATCGCGCTCGTACACGGAATGGCGGTTTGCGCTTATGAATCCACGAACTAATGAAGAGGTTTCCCAATTTTCTGGTCCGATTGCTACACAAGATCTTGCCCATCGACTAATTGAGCTAGCAAAGTACAATGGGGTCAGCCTTACCATTCATCAGCATATTCATCATCATTACTCACCTTCTTCACCAGTTTTAGATCCACAAGCATCTGTGACTCGGTTCTCTCATTTCAATTACTTGCCTCCTTTGACCGAAGTGCCGAAATTAACTTCTTCTTCTCCTGAAAATGTCGGATCTCCTAATTCTTCGCACAGAACTCCTGGTTCCGCAGCAGGTGAATCAAGTCTACTGAGATTGCTTAATACAGATAAGGCGGAATATCAAGGGACTGTCCATGATGGGAGCATGACGGAAGACGATCCTGAGTCCTCGGATCTTGTTCCTGAAAGACAGCAATTAGCATCGTCACAACAACAACAACAGCAACAACAGCAGCAAAAGCAAGGTCGGGAACAGGATCAAGTGTCAAGTGTTTTACCTGTTCTCCATCCTGCCCTCTCTTCTTCTCGGCAGATTTCTAAAGATTTACCAGATGTTGGTTTCCATCATACAAGGAGTAACTCTGCCAACGAAAAGGTTAATCCAATAAAATTTGGCAGAATTAACGGTCTGAAAGGCTACATTGATGGTGTAGACAGTGCAAACGGTGATGATGTTGACGAGGAAGTCGATTTCTGGGAGACTTTGCAATCGATTGCTCATCCGAAACCACAAAGTGGAAGACCAGTATCGCAGCATCATCCGTTGCATTATTTTGAAGCTGCCGAAAGTGGACCATTTTCTCCCAATGGCGTGAACAATCAAGCCGTAACGTCAGGAAATGCAAATGAGGGTACCGACGCTTCAAATGGTTCAACCAATCAAGGAAGGGACAATAATACTAGGGCTAAGGTGGGAACAATAGAGAACAAGTTTGGTGATCTATACTCGAATGAAGTCGAGGAGGAGGAGGAAATGGAAAGCTATGCTAATCAGTACGGAATGTATTACAACGTGTTTGCAAACAAGGGGGGTGCAGCGTCAAGCAAAGGTCCTGGAACCGATAATAGCAGCTTTGGATATGTGATGCCTTTCAATCCGTCCTAGTGTGTACAATAGAGTGTAATATTGGATATTATGAATAAAAAGAGCGCAGATATACATGTATATAGGGGTCAACTACTTTCTGATAAAGTAGGTTGATTGGCCCATCCAGTCAGTGGTTTTGTCAAACACGGTGTCGCCAAATTCCAGATACTTTTTTGCGTATTTATTAATATCTGGCTGAGAGATGAGGTCAATATTAGGTTGTATTCCAGTACTCTTCTTCACACCGGCAAGAAAGCCTGTAATCAAAGTAAAATCCACAGCTAGGTGTATGACTTTAGTAAGCTAATAGATGTTAGAAAGAGTATAAAAATGGAAGTAAATATGTAACTCACCGTTCCCATAGTATGAGATATTTTGAGAATGAATACTGATAAAATAGTAGCTAAGGGGTCTGGAGAAGTTAGAGAGATCTATGATTAGTATCTTTGTCATTCAATTAACGTCAAAATTCGAGCAAGCGAGATTTGGGTTACCATCCGTACACCAAACTTGTAAATGGTAGCAAAATTTTTTAACCCTTCTCTTTCCAGTTGTTTTGTCTGAAGTCCACTAGCTTTATTCTCCAAGATATAACGGTCGTGTATTGCTATTCAAACACATGGAGGGACGAAGATACCAAGATGAACGATCTACGGGAATGAATAGGCCAAGAGGCCCAAGAGGTCCACGGGGTCCACGGGGTCCTAAAAGGGGACCTGATATGGATTCTGACAGGCCGGAGAGTGATCATAGGGGTGCTGGTTCTAGCAGGGGGTCTGGCAGAAGATATGAAAGAGAGAATCAAAGAACTTCGGGCAGAGATTCTCGAAGAAATGGGGATCGTGATTCATCAACTCGTAGTAGATATCATGAAAGATCTATGCATTTCGATGAAGATCGAGATTCACGCTACTATGAAAATAAAGGTGCCAGGTCGTATGATGACGAAAGATATTATGAATCGAATAGATCGAACGCGGAGTTTCAAGAAGGAGGCCAAACTGATAAGAGCAGAAACAGAAATAGAAAAAAGAGACCTAGAGAACGAGATTCTCGAGATAGAGGGGAAGATGAATCATTGGCTGGACCAAGAAAGTTACCTACTGGCCCCAAGGCGATGTCTGGGAAACGAACTATGAATGAGGTGAATTTGGGACGGTCAAATGGTCCTCCATTCAAGAGGATGGCCAAAGGGGTGATGAACAGAAGTGCTATGAGAGATGCAGATGATGTGGAGGATGAAGAAGAGTTTTTACAGCATTCACAAAGGCCAATGGATCTCGGTGATGCTGGCAAAGGGATTTTCTTTATGCAGAAGTCTAACATTAGCGGTCCTGTATATGAGAGAATACAGCAGGTTGGAGAAGGAACGTATGGAAAGGTGTACAAGGCTCGGAACAAGATAACGGGAGCGCTAGTGGCATTGAAACGGTTGCGACTAGAAACAGAAAGAGAAGGTTTCCCTATCACAGCCAACAGGGAGATAGGGTTACTTCAATCTTTTGATCATCGAAACATAGTAGGATTGTCGGAAATGATGGTGGAAAGGAATCAAGTATTCATGGTTTTCCCATATATGAGTCACGATCTGTCGGGAATCTTACAGCAGCATGAGATTAAGATCAGTGATGGCGAGAAAAAAAACATATTCAGACAGTTGTTAGAAGGGATGAACTATTTACATCGCAAAAGAGTGATACACAGAGACGTTAAGGGTTCAAATATCCTCATTAGTAATGATGGAGTGTTGAAGATCACCGATTTTGGTTTGGCCAGGGCTATGAAAAACATAAATACAGAGGTGGAATCGCCAAATTACACCAATAGAGTGATTACATTGTGGTATAGGCCTCCGGAGATTTTGCTAGGCTCAACGGACTACGGACGAGAAATCGATATTTGGGGAATTGGGTGCTTGTTATTAGAACTATTTACAAGGCACGCTGTCTTTCAGGGAACTAACGAGGTGGATCAGTTGTGGAAAGTGTATGATATTATGGGGACGATTAAAACATCTGAGTGGGCAGATGCGGATCAGCTTCCCTGGTTTGAAATGCTGAGGCCTAACTTTCATACAGTTTCGAAATTTAAGGACAAGTTTGGCAAATTGTTGAGCCCGGAGTGTTTCAACCTAGCAGAGTTATTGTTGAAGATGAATCCTTCTCAGAGAATTACCGCCGAAGAGGCCCTAAAGCATTCGTATTTCCGAGAGGATCCCAAGGAATGTGGTCTAGAGTTTTTGAAGCACATAAACGGTGAGTGGCATGAATTCGAGGCCAAGAAAAAGAGAAAAGAGATAAGAGATGCCACCAAGCTTAAAAAGCAACAGCAGCATCAACCTAATGACACCCTGGACCGTGAACACGACCACGAACAAGCAGTGGTTGAACCATTGTAATCATATTAACAATAATAGCAGGCATATTTATTTTTTCATGTTAAGGATAATCTTGTATAGTTACGATTAATATAAAATGAGGGTTGGCTAATGGTCAAAATCTGTTTAATACGAATTAGGAAAAGGCTCCTGAGATTTCCTTATTTAGCGCCAAGGATTAGGGAAGAGTTACAAAGGGTCAAGCACATTACCTATTAAGGATCTTTTAGTATTATGAAGCACTTTCTTATTTGGTGTATTGGATTCTTCTATATTGCGATACTACTAAGACATGGAAAAGGAACGGAGGTAAAAGAATTTAGAAAATCGGATTTGCTGTTAAATGCTAATGATTCCAAGGATATAGAAAAAGGTGAGAGTAAGGTGGTCATAGGAACGAATAATTTCTGGTTTTCAAAAGAGAAGAAGAAAAAGGTTAATAATGCAGAGAGAGACGGAAAGAAGATTAAGGATATAGGGAGCTCAATTGTCCTACGTTCCGTTCCACCGAACTCGTCCTCTATGCTTTTTGCATCAAGGGTTGGCTGCCAATCTGATGATTGCAATGAGGAGGTGCATCATCACCACAAAAAGACCATAATAGAGACAACTACAGAAATAGACTGTGATATGGACACGGTTACGGAAACGGAAATAGCTGAAGAAACAACAACTGTTTATGAGGTGACATACTTGCCCACAACGAAATACAAGATGTTAACGAAGACAATATAGGAGCAATACACAACAAGGGAGGTTGACTATGTGACTGACACAGAGTACGATGTTATTACAGAGACGGACCACGAATTTGTTTTAAGCACAAAGACAATCCTAGAAGTGTCTATGGAGACTATCACCATAGCAAAGAAGACTGTTACCAAAAAAAAGACAAAGACTGAAACAGAGACGGAGACAGAGACGGAATATGAACCCACTACCAGGACAAAGACCAGCATTGAATACTCCACAACCACCAAATCTTATACTACCACTCTGACAACTACACTTCCTACAACCACTACAGCAACAATAACAAATGCAGGTGCTACGACAACCATATATGGCGTTAGTAGGCGCGGCTCCAGGTTCTGCGCTATTGCCAGCCGATTTGGTTTTATGTGCGTTACTTAGGCCACGCTTGCAAGAAGAGATGTCGGTTTTTATGAAGGAACACCAGGTTTGACGGGTTCATCTTATACCGGACATTGAAGGTCCTCTCTCCACACCGACCCCCGGCTGAATTGAAATGATGGAGATCGCCTGCAGCCACTTCGACCATATATGCATCGTCCACCTTCGACCGACATTTGTTCGTCGAAGATGTTCCGAAATTTTTCAGTCTCCTTTACAATATACAATCATTCATTATTGCACCAGGGGTTATATTGTCTCTCACCAGCATTCACGCCAAGAGAAAAGAGATTTTAATATTTTTCTTTAGCCTCAATAATTATTATATACACCAGCATTACTGATTTTAGCGTGGAGTTCTCCATGTAAAAACATTCCAGCTGATGCTTTAGCACGCTGATGAAAGGTGCCTTCGGGTCCTTCAGATGTAGTCCAGTACAACCAAAAATGCTTCCCAATTATGCACGGAAGACGGAGAAATGACACCCTCAGCGGGTGAATCCTTTTCCGAACGCGCCCATTTTTTTTTCTTCAATAGATCTTCCTTTGCGCCCCACATAATCCCCCATCTTAGGCCATTGACAATCCCCTTGGCGGCTACCCTGCATGATGGGTTCAAGAGATCTTCAGATTGTGTGATCTATTTTAAGGATTTTCCTGCATCTTATGGACATACTCTTTTTTTTTTACTTTCGTTGCTTTTAAATATGCCTCTTCCTAAACAATTCCGTTCAGTACTATTCAGATTCACAAGCTACGATACGGTTTCTGAAGCATTTCCGAAGATGCTTTAACGTTGTTTTCACCCGCATTCACCGAGACCCTTATTGTTATTCATAAAAATTTCTTGTTTTTTTTGTTTTTCATTTATTTTTGGTAGCACATTTTTGTTGTATTTAGCGCAACTTCAATGTGGTCTGTTGAAAGGCGCCTCTCGGTGGTCCGAAGACTGCATAAGACTGCATTAGATGTATGTGTTCCTCTGATTTGATCAATAGGTCCTCAAAACATGCTTTACTGATAGTGAAAAGTTTATATAAAAAGGCATGTAAAGAATATTTATCACTAAAAAGTTCCCCTTCATCACTTCCCTTCTTCCCCCCCCCCCCCCACCTCCCTCACCAAATCTCTAAACATAAACATTTAATCATGTCTAACTTCGTACAGCCGTCTTACATCGAGACCCAGCAGCGGGCTGATTCTCCAGATGCAAAGTATTTTAATAATCATTCTGAGCCAACTTTGAATAAAGTCTACTCGGAAGGACAGTATCAATTCGGCAATGTGTTACCACCAAGGACAGGTTATCTTAGAGTCAACTATTATAGAAGAGCAGGGGATAACAGACGTTTTCCCACATCTTGCGCTGCAGGTATTGCTCTCTTAGGAGTTGCTTTGTTCCCATTGGGGTTGATCCTCTTGGGAGCTAAAGGTGTCCAATCTACTGGTATTTTGACTAGTACGTACCTCTTCACTTCTGGTTTCACAGAAATTGTTTTAGGTATGTGGGCTATAGTTGATAATAACTTATGGGGTTCTACTTTTATGATATGTTATGGTTCTTTCTTTATGGCTTTGGGTGGTATCAATACAAACATTCTTGGAGTACAAGACCAATATGATAGTGAACAGGACTTTAACAATGCTTACGGTCTATTATTATTAGGCTGGACAATTTTCACCTTTGTTATGTGGACCGCCACTCTTAAATCAACCATTTCTATCTTTGCCTTGATGACTATGCTCACAATATTCTTCAGTGTTTACAGTGCCTATATTTTCCTAGATGTTAAAGCTTGCAAGATCATCTCTGGTGTTCTTGCAATTTTAATGGGTTTAGGTTGTTTCTCCGGAGTTTATGATGGATTAAATGAAGCTCCAAACGCGTATATGGAGTCTGCAGAAAAGTATATGATTATGCCAGGAAACCGTGCTGTTCCAAAAGATGACAAATACATCGAGGTGATATAATGATCTGATAAGTTAGAGCCAAATAAATGCTTTCCTTTTGCCGTGTAATATATTTCAGCTCCGAAATATGAACGATGAAAAGTACAGTTTATGTGACGGTAAGTGTGCTTTCATGGAGTAAATATTACTTCTCGTCTCGCTAGTTATGTTGCAGATGTTCGCATGACTCCTTTGAGAGCAAACATCTTAGAAGGGAAGTGTTTAGAGGTTAACCGGGTGGTTTATTTCTTTTGTATCCTTTCTGTACTAATATAACATGTCTATTGCGTCCACAAAGAGCAGACGATTTGTTTCATTGGAATGCAATCTTTGTACAGAGAATTTCTTTATTCTGGCCAATTCTTCTATATGGCTTTCGATCCATCTTAAATATCGGCTTTCATTCCAAGAGAATATACGCTTTTCCTGAAGTCTTCATAGATAAATTCCATAGTGAATTTTTAGTAAGTATCTTTGAAGTCTATAATTTAATAATTCCACTCTCAAGAACAACAGGAAAGTCATATTGAAAAGAAAAGAAGTAAAAAATACCAAAAATTCTAATAAGTATTGAGTAAAGCGAAGCCTTGGTAAAGAATAGAAGGACTTACTTTCAAATTTCAATGCTCCCTCTACAACAAATTCAGAGTTGTATTCGATGTTCGGATGTAAGTCGGAGAATCTTGAGAAACAAAATAAATTTTTATTTTTCTGAAAAATTTTCAGACTTTCACAGTTACTGTTAGACTTCCTTGTACTATACCGAAGACAAACTTCTCTATACTACATATAATGACTACCATTGGTATTGCGTTTGGTAATTCTACTACTTCTATTGCCTTTGTTAGAGAGGACGGCAAAGTTGAGGTCATTGCTGATCCTGATGGAGACAGATTCATTGCCTCTGCTTTGTCTTATATCGGTGATGATCAATACCACGGATCTCAGGCTATTGGTCAACTACTCCGTAACTCTGAGGATACGATAGTCAATTTCAGGGACTTCATTGGTGTTCCTTTTGATAAAATTAATGCTAAATACTCTCAGCACTCTGCCAAGCCGATCAATATCGATGGAAAAGTTGGTTATGAAATTGGCGGCGAAAAGATCACTGTCGACGAGATTGCCAAAAGACATTTGATACAAATTGTGAAGGATGCCGAAGACTATCTTGGAGAAAAAGTGGAAGGAGGTGTCATGACAGTTCCGTTCAACTTTACATCTGAGCAGAAGACATTGTTGATCAAGATTGCCGGTGACGCCGGTCTACACGTCTTGCAGTTGATATATGAACCCAGCTCTGCCTTGTTGGCCCATTTGAATGCCAAGAAGGAGTTGCTAGAAGATAAAGTTTACGTTGTTGCAGATTTTGGCGGTATCCGTTCAGATGCTGCCGTTATCGCTGTCAGGGGTGGTATATTTACTGTTCTATCATCTGCTCAGACCTATGAGATTGGTGGTGAGAAGTTGGATGAGTCGTTAATGGAATTTTTCGGTAAGGATTTCCAAAAGAAGTACAACGCTGATGCTGTGAAGACCGAGAAGTCTTGGGCCAAGCTAAATTCTGCTTCCATCATCACCAAGAAAACGCTTTCTAACGTAGAGTCTGCTCGTGTGTCCGTGGATTCATTGGCTGAGGGTTTTGACTATAATGCTTCTATCAACAGAATGAGATTTGAGGTGGTAGCTCGTAATGTTTTTTCAAAGATGGCTGCTTTCATTGAGGAGGTGATCCAAAAAGCCGATCTTGAAAGTTTGGATATCGACGGTGTTCTTCTTTCTGGTGGAAGTTCTAACATACCGAAAATTGCTAGAAACATGGAGTTCATCTTTCCAGAAACGACTACCATCATTGCACCATCGCTAGATTCTAAGCTTCAGAATCCTAATGAGTTGAACTGTAGAGGTGCTGCTTTACAGGCGTCGTTGATTTCTTCTTTCGATGCTGAGAATATTGAGAAGTCACAGGAACCTGATGTGGTGGGCACCAAGCAATTGAGTGTGCCAATCGGTATCAAAGGTTCCAAAGGTGAGTTCATCACCATCTTACCTAAGAACACTGTGTATCCAATCAAGAAGACCATTTCTCTGATTGCTTCTGCAGATGATGTTTTGATCGAACTATATGAAGGTAAGAGAACCATCAAAGAAACTTTGGAGGAACCTGAAGAAGAAGACGAAGAAGAAGAAGAAGACGAAGATGAGGAGGACGAACCAGAAGTTATTAGATCCGTCGTGTACGAGCCATCCGAATTGCTTGCTCAGTTAGCACTCAAGGCTGCTGGAAAGGGTAAGAAGGTGGAAGTGGTAGTTAACATCAGAAAGGAGGGTAAAGTGCAGATTATGGCCAGGTCTGGTAGCACTGCTGCAAAGGGAGTTATTGCTTAAATGTAGAAAATATATTCATAGAACATGAAGCAGATGTAATTTGATAGAAATATGGTCAAATAGTAAATAGAACAAAAAAAATAACGACTTTCGCGTCGGGAAAGACTAACAGTAACACCAATTTAGTCCAACGTGTGCTATCTAAACGTTTTTTTCTAGCCCTTCAGCTTTCCCTTTTGTAGCATGGCAAATGAAAACCTTATCAACAAGGCAGTGGAAATAGGGACGCGAGAGTTCCAGGTACAGAACTACTCGAGAGCTCTTAAGATATATACCCGAGGAATTGAGGAGTGCAAGATATATTATACAGAGAGTGAAGAACATGGCAGAAGGAGAACGAATCGTTATCATTCAAAATATAAGGCGCTATTGGACTGCCGAGCAGCATGCTTTGGGAAGTTAGATAGGTTGGACAAGTCATTGGAGGACTCTGAGACATTGATCTCACTGGATCATTATAGCATCAAAGGATATCTTCGAAAGGGAAAGATCCTTTGCAAAACCAACAGGGAAAGAGAGGCATTTGAGAGTATTAATGACGGAATAAACGTGCTCCGCCATGGTATTTTCAAATATAAAAGTAAATTGAAGATCAATAAGAGATTATACACCAAAATGAGAAATGAGAGAGCTCGATTAGCCGAACACCTTGGCTATGAAATAGTACGTGATGCAGACGGAAAAGAAACCAAAAAGAGAAAACAGTCGAGTTCAGACCCAGTGGTAAAATTGCCGGTAGAAATAATCATGGAAGTGATGTCATTATTGGATCAAAGCGATGTTCTATCTGCTATGGCTGTGTCCCGACAATGGCATCTTTTGCTCACCTCTATAACAGAAATAGTGGAATGCCCCACTTTGAAGAAAAGACTTACCCGAGAACAGTTTGAGAAATTCCTCGACTTCTGCCATGATCGTATTCATATCAAGAAGCTGTGCTTAGATTGCAAGCCTGTTGATGAAATCTACATATTGACACGGCTTGCTAATTCCGGGATTGTCACGGAAAACCTAGAAATAACGTTGAGAAACGTTACTGATGAGAACTTGGCAAAGCTCTTGGGACAAAATGTGCACGCTAGAGAGCTCTTCCAATCTTTGAGACAACTAAAACTAGCACTTGAGGTATATGATGTTGAGAATGGAATCAACAATATTATGGCGTACCTTACGCGCTTAGAAACCCTTTCAATAACTGTCCTTAATGTCAGAAAGAGCCTGACTATCAGGCAAGGAGCGAGTATTAATGCTGTGGCTCGTAACTACGCAAACAAGTTTCATAAACTCAGTGAACTTCAATTGCACTTTCATTTGGGTGATCCCAAGGGACAGACCAATACTTCTCTTTACAATAACTTTTTCAGGATGAACCATTTCAGCAGGCTAACAGACTTGGAATTGAATTGTTCCAGCTATGACAGAGCCTCTATTAAAGAACTTTTGGAAAGAAACTACAGTTTGAAGAGACTTGCTCTTTACTCGATTTCTCCTAATGAGATTTCATGGATCTTTCGGGCCATTTCAGAGGCAAGGATCAGGCTCGAAACCTTTGAGATTCAAGAGGTTTGCACGAAACGACGACAACAGGAGGAGCCCATAGAGGGACAGGACGAAATGGACTTATCATTTTTATCAGAATTGAAGAACTTGACCCTTATAAAAACGTCTATAACCGTGAGATCGCTAGTCCAGATACTTGAAGCAACAAATATGCAGCTTCAAGTGCTAAAATTGGTGGAGAATGATTTCATAGCGTTTGGTCCTGGACCTATACATCAGTTTGCTCCATATGTGATCTTCCCTTTAGAACAGCTTGTCCGAAACTGTCCAAACTTAAAATCCCTGAGTCTAATGCGTTGTTCTAATCTTGATAATGCGTCTATAAGAATGCTCTCAAAACTGATAGAGAAATATTCCCAGCCAAGAAAGTTAGAAAGGCTCGATCTTTCTTACAACAATATAGATGGTTTGGCTTTGGTTGCATTGTTCGGACCCAATAGTCTTTTAAGACTCAGAACGTTATTGGTGACGGGATGCGATATCAGTCTCGAAACACTTACATACGTAAAGCGGAAAGGGTTTGTGGAGCATATCGTTATGTAGGCAATCAATCCTTTTTTTCAATACCCAATGCCCCATATTTAGCAAGCAACTGCCTTCGTTTGGCCTCTCTGACCTCATCGAGTTCCAATTTTTTTTTCTTTGTAGCTAACATAACAGCGGTAGGTGACGCTTCTTCCGTATAGGTCAAATCTGCCATTGATGTGACGTCTTTCTCTCCATTTTCCCACTTTTCTTTTCTTTGCTGTTGAATTCCATGAGTGAACTGCTTCATTTTCTCAAAATCGGCAGCTTCACCATTCAAATACGGTATGAACTGTCCTCTTGAATTGAGATATCCTTCTTTCAAGTCCTTATAAACTCTTGATTTGGGATTGAACCTTAACTCTTCCCCACTATCAATCACTTCCAAGTATCGGGGTTTCTCGTCCAGCGATCTCACAGAAGCTCTGGTATTTTTCTCGGCAGCTAATGGATTATTTTCTATCACTGCTTTCAGAGTAGCATCTTTCTTCGCCTTCTTGATATCGTCTATTAATCCCAACTCTTTCATTTCTTCAAGCTCATCATTATCGAGCTCTTCCAAATCGACATCTGTTGTCATCTTATTCCTCATATTTTTCTCCTTTTGCTTCATTTTCTTCACTTGCTCATCATATTCGCTATCAACATCAAACCCATGCCATCGGTCTCTCTTTTCATCATAATTATTAGTTTCTTTTCTAACTAGATATCCATCGTGCCTGTTGGAGGTATCTTCGGACTTTGAGTGCGTTCGATATCTATACTTCACTCTTCTAGGTCTATCAAGACAATCCTTTGTAGCGTGATTACTACTCCCACAATTCCCACAAACCGATTTCTGTCTTACAGAACGTATTGATCTCTTAACTTCCACCTTTTCAAACTCTTCCTTAATACCTTCACCTTTTCGAGGTTCATCATTAGGCGCAAGATCTGCTTCCATATCTTTTCTCTGATGTTTGAATCTCTCTTCTGTTGTCATAGCTATCCGCTCTTCTTCTGCATTTCTCTTGCGTATATTCGAATTATTCTTCAGTGCCTCTGATTCATAGTACCATGGCTTCTTGGAAATGTAGTATGGGATATAGTCATTAATTTTGTTACCACTAGCATCATAACGCGGCTTTTTAGAATGATCCTCAAAACTCATGATTGGACGGCATATATCCACTGAATAAGGAGAGGTACTCAGTCACAAGAACATCTATAGATTAGATATAACTAGAGAAGTAGTTGTGGTAATGCATCCCTGCACCAATAAAAAATTATAATAAAAAGAAACTAATCAAAATAAGTAGGGAAACTGAAAAATTCTTCCTATTGGATTGTCTTTTGATCTCCAAGTCCTTGTCTTGTCGTTTTTTTATTTAGCAATCATGAAGACGAATACTTTTGTGAGAAAACTAGCATCGAATGATCGGAAAACGCGTGTGCGAGCCTTCGAGACTCTCACGCAGTATATCTCGTCTAGATCGCATACCCGAAAGCTATCTCTTTTAGAGCTTCAAAAGTTATGGAAGGGTCTTTATTATGCCATGTGGTTCAGTGATAAAGCTTTACCTCAGAAAAGGTTAGCCACACAGATGTCATCTTTATTTTCTGAATGCGTCTCAGATGAACAATTTGCCCTGTTTGTTACTGCCTTTTGGTCTATCATGGCTAGAGAATGGACTGAGATTGATAAATGGAGAACTGACAAGTATCTCCTATTAATGAGATATGTTATCAAAAGAATGTTTCATCAAATTCAGAGACTCTAAATTTGACAAAAAACTTGTGGATGCATACATTTCAGCTTTGGAGGAAGGCATATTAAGTGGAGAGCTTAAACTTCCAAGTTATATCGTAATGCATATCGTTGATGTGTGGCTCGATGAACTGGAAAGAGTTATATTTGAACTGGATGATGATGAGGACACCCCAGAAAATGATGACGTTAAGGACGAAGAAGAGGAAGAGAAGGTTTTACAAGAGAAAAAGGATCTTGTTTCCAAGATTCCTATAGATAAATTGCTTGAACCGTTTGCCATTTTATTGAAAAAGACCCCTCAGAAGGCACTCAAGAACAGAATAAGAGAGAATATCTTTGAAGATCAAAGACTTAAAGACTGGGGTGTAGATACCGATGGATACGTTGATAAAAAGACAACATCGGCCGAAGATTCAAAGGAGGAGATCAACGATCAAGACGAAGGACAAAAGCAAGCAGATGGTGATGCAGATGAGGCTTGGAGTGGTTTCGGGGACAATTAACTTGGAATAGTTCATATAGAGTAAGACGACTTATATAAGGTCTTATATTATTATATCGTTTGTCGCTAATGTAATTGCTTATATAATCATCTGTAAAACACTTTTTTTTTTCGCCGAAGGTTTTTTTTTTTTTTTTTTTTTGATCAACATCGTCAGCGCAGCATACGTGCCTTAGTAAAGGTTTAAGTATCTTTCGTCAATCTTGTATTTGAAAGCATTTCTTGAATTTTGTTGACATAATGGCAGGAAAGGGAAAGCTCACAGATGCTCCAGTGGAGTTTGTTAAGGAAGGTGTACAATTCGTTAGAAAGTGCAGAAAGCCAACACAGAAGGAATATGCTCAATTGATTAGAGCTGTTGGTATGGGCTTTGTGATGATGGGTATTGTTGGATACCTAATTAAGTTGATTCATATTCCAATTAGATATTTGATTGTTTAAGCATCGTTTCTCTGGGACGGCGTAGTTGTGCCACCCCTAATGAGCCATGCGTGTGTTATTACATATATATGTATGAATGCTCACTTTTCTTGTATTGTTAGTCTCTAATAATAATCATAATGGGGATAGAATCTTTATTTAGTCTGCAAATAGTGCATAGAGTAACCAGCCTACTTAGGTAGATTGGAATGACCTTGCAGAGGAACACATCGAATTCTCCAACATTCGCAGTCGCGACGATCGATTCCAACCGTAGATCATTTTTTTCCTTACATTGTTCGTATGGATGCCTATTAGAGGGCTGTAGAAAGCACATAATGCACAGCTTCAAACTCGCCCTCCCCTTAAGAAGTTGTTCTTTAGAACTTTATTTTAACTGCATATAGACCACTTCAGGATGAATTTCACCTCCTTGTTGGCGCAAATAACCAAAGACAAGAAGCTTGAAGAAAGGGCCAAGCAGCCGCCTCGGAATACAAAAGCTGTTGATCGACTCTCCAGGCCAAAGCCGAAAAATATTGTAAAGCATTCAAAACGAGAGTCTCCAAACCACTTGCTACATGGACAACGCGGCCATTTTATAAGCGACAATAAGGACGATATTGCAGCTGTTAGGAGACTGAAAGAAGCGAGAAGGAAAGAACGTGAGAGACTACAGACGCTTAAGGATGCCAGAAAGGGCACAAAAATATCAAGACGGGGAAGAAAGCCAAGCATAAGGGGGAGTGCTGGCGTCGGCCATTCATATTCAGGATCACAAGGCCGAATATTATTCAGGTCGGACCCCGGTGCAACAAATTTTGGCTTTGTGAGGTCTGCACCAATAAAAGTTAGTGCTGCAGGACCGAAAATGTCGTTTAAAGAGCTGATGAAAAGGGCTGAGTCCATAGATAAGTCGCAACTTGCGTTTAATCCTATCAAAGCGGTGTCTTCTCAAGGTTTTCTAAAGAGTAAGGGCCTCATGAAGAATCGCATGAGGCATGCCTCTGCTCCTCCGGAAAAGAGACCATTAACTGTCTCGTTCCGAGCAAAACCAACAACGGGTGCCGGTCAGGATCTAAGGCGCCGACAAGAGAGACAATCACCCATTTATACTGGTACGTCCAACGAAAAGAAGAATGACAAATTTGGAATTGATGTCGATGAAGGTGATGAAGAAGAAGATACGGATGATTATGGTTATGACAACGGCTATGATTACGAGGATGATGATGGCTTCATAGTGGATAATTATGACAAAGATGGTGATGAAAAGTTAAGAAGCATCGTCAAGGATAAAGGTTATGACAGGGATGAAATCTGGTCAATATTTAACCGGAGAAACCCAAAGAGAAATCGGTTTGATGATTATGATGTCGATGATATGGAAGCTACAGGAGGCGAAGTGTTGGAAGAAGAAGATCGAGCGCTTAGGCAAGCTAAGATTGACGATCGTAGAGAGGCTGAATTATTGGAGCAGAAACGCGTTGAAAAGCTCAGACGACATAAACACATGAAATCCCAACGATAGGTAGAATATTACTACCTCATTAAAGTCTTTACTAGTATTGTATAATGTATAATTTAAGATATTATACTTTTGCATGCCTATGTAGAATAGTTCACTCATAATATATCTAATCGCTGTATTCGAATTCGTATCCCTCGTCATCTGCATACTCTTCATCAAGGTTGATAACATCGGAATCACTAGGAATTTCTATAGGGGCATCAACGCCTCCCACTACCGAAGAGATCGGCTGTTTCGGATGATTATCGGCCCTTATAGAAGTGTTTCCAAGTTCTTTTTCACCCACATCCATCGAGACGGCCTGAGCAGGATGATCACGAATTGAAATCGGATCGACATGTTTCGGCGGGATCATACCTTCAACAAAGGTAGAATTCACATCATGCGGAATTCTTTCTGGAGAACTAAAATCCTCCGGAGAATTGCTCTTGGTGACCGAACCTTCTGATATAACCTTTTCCTTCTCTGACGATGTCTGGTTGGCTGGAAAGTTTTCAACAACGAATCCACCAGCCTCATCACTTTCATTTTCCGGTTCCCTGTCGTGTTCATCCCCGAACCCCACTTCATTCATGAAATCTTCGAATTCATTATTGTTGTCATTTTCAACTTCAATAACAGGGGAATCAGCCTTTATTTTGGGAGTCCCAACTTCGTTCTCCTCAGTGACAACTAACCTGTCATCCTGTTCTTCATGAAAATCGCTGGCATCAACATCACCAACTTCGTCATCAACCCTTCCATAATAAATATCTTCATTCACATTCTGAGCATCCGCACGCATAAATCCTCCATCCTCTGTATGAACTATTTCCTCTCCATCATCATCTTCTTCTTCTTCTTCTTCTTCATCACCACCTTCATCGTAATTCTCCTCTATCATATTAATTACTTTTCCATGCTCTTCATTAAGTCTATTGGCAATTCTCAACTTGGCAAGCAATATCTTCCAAGCTCTTAGTGCTATTAAGTCTTGTCTTCTTCTAGACTTCTCCGCCTCAAATTCTTCAAGGCCCTTGCAAACTACGTTCACGGCTTCTTGGTACTGTTTAAAAGTCACAATACCCTGAATTTTCACTGTAGCACTGACAGAGTGTGATCTCCTATCACCATCAAAATTGAATCCAACAGCTGCGGGAGCATATTCGATCTGCATGAGTCTGGCCGCATTCACAGCATTATCGTCCATAATATGAACACAGCCTTCAGGAACCATCCACGGTTGATACACATCAATATTACCAAATGCGTTTCTTGGAATCTCGCCATTCATAACCTGTGGAGGGGTAAACCTTTCAGTTTGAAAATCGGCGTACAATCGAACATCATCTTCCTCATCTTTATCTGAAAGTTCAAAGTCGTCTTCGTCTCTCGCTTTTCGGGGCACTTTAGGTTTGTTCTTTATTTTCATTGGCCTCTCTCCAAGTTTCAACACTCTACCGCGCATATACCATGCTTTAGCAGACCTCACTGTATACACATTGGCTCTCTTGTACACAGGAATCAACTTCCCTTGCTTGTTCGTCTTCGATTTCTTCCTTATGGTACCACAAGACAACTTTGGTTTTAAGATCTCATTAGCCTTCAACTGACTCTCCAACACATATATTGGGTGATTTCTAAAATCCTGTATCGAGTTCGGCATGCCCTCTTTCAATGATAACTCCTCAAACTCAAGTTCCTCAAACTTATCTATTTTATTAGGCCTAATTCGATTCACAGTTGTGGCTCCTAGTAGTACATTTTCATACCATTCTTCTCCTTTTGGATCCCTCGTAATTCTCTTCTTCCTCACCTTGGCATTATAAGTTTCAGCATATCGTCTAGTTATATCTCTAACACCACCCAACCGATCAAAGCCTATGACATAATATACATTGTTTCTAGTTTCTGAGGTGGGAGGTTCAAGTTGAGACTTTAGTCTAATCACCTCAATTGTCTTCTTGACTATCGGATCGATTGTAATAAACCTCTTGGCATCCTTGTCCCAAACTTCAGACCAGAAAATGGGGAAATGACCATATTTATCTTCGATATCTTCGAAATCACTAGCTCTGAAGTTCGTATAAGTGGGCCTATTACCTCTCAAAGAATTAAGCAATCTATCATGCTGAGTCAACGCCCTTCTACTTTTCCTTCTCCCCATAGGTAGTGTCATCTGCTCTGTTTTCCTTCTCTCGTCAGCCTCGTGCTTCTCAGCGATCGAGCTCAGTTGTGATAGATTGGTAAAATCTGGGGGTTGAAGCGAAAATACCAGCCGAGCTTGAATACCAATAGATCTGAGCAAGCTAATAAATCCTTGAGCAGCAATATCCCTTGATCCGGATCGCTGCTCTACGCTCTCGCTGAACTTCTTCTTGCTCATTCTCTGTCGGGGTATATGTACATCCAATTCGTCCCAACCTTTTTTGTATATGACGGGAGCATTTTTATCTATGGTCCACGATGTGTACCAATACACCATCAAATCCTTCAACAAATCCAAAAGCTTTCTGGTTTTAGATGCTGTAGTGACATTAGTCTTCTTACGATGTTGCAGGTAAGTCGCGTACTCATCAAGAATCCTCGCCGGAACATCCCTCTTTAAACTATTCAATAGATTTCTATCGGAGCACCAAGAATTCCGAGCCACTCCATGGGCTACCATCGTAAATATATACATCATATGAAGATCTTTCCTGAACATTCGTTCTTCCCTTGGCACAACAGTCTTCTTCTTCCTTTTCTGAGCTAAGATTTTATTCGTCTTCAAAGGAATCTTGATCTGTTTGCTGTCTTCTTCATAATCGTGAAGTTGCAGGTCTGGTGTGGGAACATGCTCCAAATCGACATCTTCGAAATCATCCGAATCGAAGTCCTCATCCTCATCCTCATCTCCATCTTCTTCGTCACTGTCATCATCAATATCAATCTCCACTTTCGCTTCTGTTTCGGGGCCTATTTTTGACTCCTTCTTCTTCAAATCCCTATATGCATCCCCTACTGTATCCTCATCTGACGATAGAACTATAGCGGTAATATTACTGCTGCCTTTATTTAAAGCGCTGCTAATACAGTGCTCTCTCGACTCTACTCCCTTGCCGAGCTTATCGGCATCATCAGATATGTCATCAGTTGTTGGACTTTCACTTCTATGTCGACGCCTTTTCTTTAGAGGCCTTGCAGAAACTGGAGGAACAGTACCATTCTCAAATGCTTCATGTAATAATTCTCTATACTGACTTGGAATCCGATGATCATTCATTACTAATATAGCATACTCGGGATATAGAAAAACCTCGAGAATAAGTGACAAAGGTCCGGCCGATCAGATAAGACGGAACAATATAATGCTTGCTTGCCCCTAAATAAATGTCCGGCTGATGTACGGATGCACATTATTGCGTGGGGTCCAAGAAAATGCTGTATTTTTTGATGTAGGTTGAAAAAATTCAGCCCTAACATGAACGTGCAGAGCCTTGTCTCGGAGATCCAAGTCATCTTCTGCTTAAAGTTTGACTTTATTCTGCAGTCTGCATGATCTGCTGATTTGATGCTGTGCAGGAATAATGAAATGAGAGTGGTTTCTTGCGTTCTTTTTTCAAATTCTTTGGGAAGAAATGTTCCAATTGTTGCACGAAGAACAAGCAGTCGGAGATCGAGATTAGCACTAAGATCCGGTAGATCTATTTTTTATGATAATCTCCATACCAACACATATAGATTTCAGTCCATCCATCTTTACTCTACATTAGCGCGACCTAGCAATCTGGGACATAAAGCCACTTCAATTCCTTCCTGGATCGGGAAGCTTCAACTGAAAGAACAGCATACTCCATTTTATAGAAACTATAACCTTATTATACCAAAAGATGACCCTCGTTTCATGACTAGTTCGGGAGATCTTCAAGATTTACTCATGTGCATACCATCCTTATTTAGTGGAATAACTCGGACAACTCATTCTCAGTTAGACATATTAGATCATGTGAAGTTTAAGAAGTTAGAAGGATTGAAGGACGTTGAATCTGTATTTGTTTTGGTATTACAGACAGCTTTAATGGCGACAGTTCCATCTTATAGTAACCATGATGTTGATTTATGTCTCCAAAAATTTGGCGAGGGTATCGAGCCAAGCCCGTTACTGATAAGCCAAGAGGTTGCCGATGCATCGCCCTTCCCAATAGAGACAATAGTGAACGATAAAAGGTTTCAAATTTCCATACAACTACTCAAATACAAGTTGGACGATGAGAAAGGTTGGCAGTCCAACGTAGAATGCAGAGATGACAACGTTATATCATGGATCAGTTCGATCCTTGAACCAACGATATCCGCATCTATTAGGCATTTGACCAAGACGAGTGCCATTCCAGAAACGGTACTCTTCGATCTCTTGCTTAGGAAGCCTTCCAATGAATTAGAATATATGTCTTTGTTTGAGATTTATTGCAAATGGTCGGAAGGAGTTAACTTGAAGGATCAGGAGAAGTTGTACTACCTCAAGCAGTTTGAGAATTTCTCCGGAGAAACTTACAAGAACCGGAATCTTATTATTCCTCCAGCATTTGCCAATCTCTTTGACTACGCTTTGCGTTATAAGCTGGAGACTCTTCCCAGATTGGTACAATCTTTTCTAGACGAGAACAACACCAAGTCACCTCAGATCTTGGACCAAGTTAGTGAGCTTATATGGAAGCTTTGCTATGATCATTCTGGCAAAAATACTTCAAGACCATCCCGATTTTACAAAATATCACAGTCAAGGATTATCAAGGTGATCAATAGACTTATTTCTGAAAATGAGAACTTTGACATCAACGTAACAACCCTTCTTGGCGTGTCAAACTTGACCTTCTATACTGATTTTCGCAAATCATTCACTCTATTTAAGGAAGCTAAGAAACGGTTTGATAGATGGCAGCTTGAAAGTTTTGATATTGATGGTTTTGAAAAGATTGTTTCCACTGTTGGTGGTGATATCTTCCCTAAGTCTGGCACTTGGAGTTTCGAAGAAGTTCGTATCATCAGAAAGGACTATAACATCAAGTTTCTTTGCAATTCAATTCTTCTACTAGCCGTGAACTCCAAAAATCGTAATCTGGTCTATAGAGAGTTTTTCAATGTTTTGAAAAATTCTGATGCTGAGCTACTTTGCCAGTACCCTGAACTGTGGAATTTTGTGCTGATCAAGCTGAACCACCATTCCATGTTGAATGACGTTACTTGTAAAGAGCTATTTGAATTGTATCTTCAGAAGTATGATGGCCATATAAGAAACCATGTTGCGCTGGATCTCATTCTCAACAATATTGACCATCCTAAGCTCTTTTTTGATATTATTCGCAAGCTTGACTTTAGAGAATTTGATGACTTGAACTTAAGCCGATGTATATCCAAACTATACAAAATGGCCAAAATCATTGGGGAATCAGATGAGGGAGATGTCTCCTTGCGTTCACACGAGGACCCACTGACGTACCCGCTGGGTACTGATTACGACAGTTCGTTTTATCAGCTAATAGATCATTACACTGACGTCGTCAAACCTTCCAAATCGAAGAAAAAGAGAGTGTGTGATAATTATCGATTGGAGAAATTCGATATTATGGGATTCAAAACCCCTATAGACCTTGCTAGATATTTGTATGATAGTGCCAAGTTCAAGTCAAGCAAGTTAAACTCAAGCTATCTTCTGGGAGAATCCATAGTGACTCCAGCCGATACTTATGAAAGATACATGAAGATGGATGCTTGTACTAAGCTCACACCAGTGACAATTTCATCTTTATTTGTTTCTGTGTTGAGATTACGGGAGATGTCATCATACAGTTCCACAAAATGGATATCTCCAGTAGAGGAGAGAGTTGCAAAGCATCAGATAATGAGTAAGATGGCAAAAGGAGAAGAAGACGACAATGATGAAATAGAACTATCCTCGAAACCAATAGATGTCGCTCTTAGAGAATTCGATAGGCATGTTTCCAGATCCTATGGTGACTTTGTCAATGGCAAGGTGTACCCTGATGACAACTTGCTTGCAGTTTACTTGAAATCCGTCAGCGAATTCAGAAAAATGAGTAGAATATATGAATTTTTGGATAAAATGGTGGATATTCGATACCCCATGAAGCTTCTGGTTTTTCGGTTGTATTTGGGCATTATTCCAGAGGCAGACAAGCAAGAATTGTTAAATTGCTTGAATGGCTACCATAAACGGTTTGAAACGTTGAGAAAATGTCGCAGCGAGTATGAATTGAAGATGGTTAAGAAGAACCTAGAACCAATTACAGCTCGAGGTCGTTTTAAAGACTTTGTTTCCAAGTTCGAATTCACATGGGATGTGATCAGAAACTGGGAGTGGCCTGGTAAGTTCTAGAGTAGAGGACATATACATATACATATATTATTATTCTGTAAGTACATCAGATAATGACTTAATTACACGATACTTTCAACACCTTTGTCGTCAGCGTAGGTTAGCTGATTGGCTGAACTCCGTTTCTCCCTCATCGAGGTCGCGGCAATGCTCGAGTCTCTCGCCAGATCATCTGTTTGATCCCCTTGAGTAGAGGAGTTGCCAACAGAATTGTTGTCACCATTAGGATTGGGATTTTCGTCTGCTTCATCTGCCTCTCTCTTAATCACTCTGAATCGCAACCACCAGATAAACTGGGAAAGAAATATACCAGCCTCCATGATCACCACAAGTATATACAAGATCATAGCCATGATATCAATTTTGTCGACACAGTTACTTGCCATAGAAAATATTGCACCCGAAGAGTCCATGGCTAGAAACACAAAGTTGATTCCTACCACGCGGCCTTTCCGCTTGGCCAATTCGAAGTATGGAGGAACAAGTCCGGCCACTAATAGGATGGAGGCAAGGATTCCAAACACTAGCATAGGCCAGTGAGTTCCATCTCTATAAACTTTTTTCAAGGGAATACTAAATCCCAACTCCAGAGCTAATGAGACCGTATAAAATACCACTGAATATGTGATCCATCTCCTTTTGGAATAACTGTAAGGTGGATAGTACATACTTTGAATCCACGCAATCGAGCATAACAAGGTAAATACTTGAGGTTGGACCTGCATTGGTATATATGAATTTGATCCCACGAAATATATCGAGAAAGGTACCCCGGACAGAGCCCAAAGAAGCATGAAAATGGGAGGGAAGCCCGTTGCGTCTTTATTCTTCCATAGAAAATATATCTGCGGACAAAGTTGAACGCACCAAAAAACGGTACCTATTGTTCCCAAAATGTTAGCAATGGCCACGCTGTCTGTCATTCTATAAAGAGAGTGCTAAGGAAAAGATGAATTTTTAGACACTATACAACTCCATTAAGAAAAAATCAAAATATACGGGTCCAACATACTTATATATGATGCATCTCTAAGAAATTGGCGCACATTGATAGTGAGCGGCTTCCGACTTATCTTTTCCGCGCGCAATTATAAAGTTCGCAAATAATATCAGAATTCCGAGCACGAAAGCCTCACTATTATCTCTTTACAACATTGAAGGTGCTCAGAATGATGACTTAAAAAGCCGAAATTCCCAAGAGTTCTATCTGCTGGCCAGATCTACCAAATCTTCCAAATATGGATCTCTACTCCGTTGTTGGCCAGTGGGATCCAGGTTCTGTAACGAGTCATTCATTGCGGCTAAGTAGTCGATATTGCGACCCGAATCTCCCCGGCTGATCTGTATAATTTTCGCGGTATCCTTCACATTTTCCGGTCCAACAAATGACTCGTTTTCCGTGGTGCCTATGTAAACGATAGATTTAATGACAGGCTCTCCAAGATCATTCCGAGGCAACTTGGACACGATGGATGAAATATGTTGATTCTTTTTTTCTTCGTTTGAAAGAACCACATTGAAATCTACTTTGCGAGTAATGTAACCATCCTTCTCTCTAAAATCCAAGTATTCAGATGCTTGTTTAGAATACTTTGAAGGAATATAGTATATACAACCCCACACTGTCAAGGCTTTGCTGAGTAACTGTAAGTCATTAATAATCCTCTCGGTACATTCATAGTTCCGAAGCTCGTATTTTAAAATGTCCGGTTTCAATTCATCATTCTTCACTATATCATCAGCCGGTATGATGGTAACAACACGTCCCTTGTGCTGCGGTGTGCCTCGGTTATCTAAACTGCTCTGCCAGAATTTCCGAGCAAATCCTGTCAGATACCCTGAGAATTTCGTAAAGTTCTGTGAAAATTCTTGATCATGCAACGGACGTTTGAATAAGAGAGATCCATAACCCACTAGCCACAGGGGCTCAACGTATTTTTCCACTGTCATTGTAGTATAGAAAGATAAAGTGATATTAGACTAGTTTATTTCCGCGAATCTCGAGTCGCTTATATATGTCTCGTATTCTGCCTCTATATAATTTCTTATATACAAGCGGGGATCTTCTACTCTTCTTTAGTTCCTAGTCTTCTTCCTTGTCCTTTGAATGTATTCCGACCAGCAGCGTTCCTTAAGAAGGAAGCGGCAGAAGAGCCTGCAGTTCCGGTGGTGGTACTTGTAGTGCCGACTCTCTGAGAAGGTGGTGTCACAGTAAAAAGCCCTCTATTAAGTGGGGCAGAATTGTAATCGACACCAGTAAATCTCGAAACGAGTATCCGAAGCCATTGAGGTGAAGACAATTCTCCTGTAGAATAATACCAAGCAGTATAATTGTTGGTACCCGTTCCTAAGCGGTTGTTACTACGAGGATCTGGGTCACGTGCTCTAAAGAGGGTAGTTAGAGGGCCAAGCGAGTGCGTCTCGATGCAATTGTAGATATATGCAGCGCACATACCGATTAACGAGAGTAGGAAGGATAATTGACCATCAACAAGAAGCCTGAAGCCCAAGGAAACAGCCGGAAGTAAAGAGGCCTTGAGGGGCATGAAGTAAAAGTTGACTCGCTGGTCATAATTGGCGACAGACCAAGTGAAAGTCAAGGCAGACATCAAAGAAGGGGAAAGAGAAAAAACCGGAGGGAGAGTAAAATATGAACCCACAAGCATTGTAGGCAGAATTATCATGAAGTAATACAAATAATCTGGAAGGTTTCGCTTGAACTTACCCACCTCCAACCCCTTAGAGAAGGTATATAACATATAGATCTCCATCAGCCCCTGCATTGGCTGAGGGTTAGGTATTAAAAAGCCGGTGAGAAGACGGTACAATTCAAATTTGTGAAATACTTCGGGAAAGAAGCAACAGAATGAGGTGTACGGTATGATTCCAAGGGAATTCAACCCTGCCATCACAAGGGAAGACAGGGTGAATGTTCTGGTGACTATAGGAATAGACGCAACGACTCTGATGAAGCCCTAAATGTTAGTATTCAGCAAGGAATGGAAAGACTGTCCATAAAATTTACTTACTCTCCGAGTTCAGACATAGACGAGGCTAATAAAATAGGGGATATAAAGAATTTTGAGTGGCGAGATGAATAAACCGTTGGAATTGAAATCGAAGACGCAGAAAGGCTGGTTTAATGCGAAAATGCGCAAAAATGCGCGAAACGGCTGCGGCAGCCCTTAATAGACCATGCACAGCCCGCATCGAGATGGACGATCATCTCGTACATACGGTGAGGTAAATCCAGCCATTTGGTCCGGAGTAAATGTGGGCACTCATTTTTTCCCGTCCAACAAGTTAGGTCTTCCTGTGTTTTTTTGCCCTTGTGTTAGTTACTTCTTGTATACTGTATTTCTTCTTTAACAAAAATTAGAACCTTTGGTACTCTGTATATCTGACTTGTCTTTTATGCCATGGAGTATACTGACGACTATGACGAAAAGGATCATGATAAACCTTCTGGTGTTACAACTCCAGTTGGTGATCGAATTGCGTTACAAATGAAGACTCATAGAAAAAAAATAGGTATTTGCGTGGTATTTTTGTGTTTTATAGCCCTTGTCAGAAGGATCTTTTTGAGTGATGGTAACAATTATGTCTCTAGGTTGGGTATGCAGCAGTCGTCCTTGTGCCCCAACTATTCGGATTACTCGAAGGTTCCCCATAGACCCAAATCCACTGGGAGACTACACCTACCTTACATGCGACCCCGTAGAGAGTGCAGGACATTTGGCAGTAAGGTTGTTGAACAGGTTATCGAGGATCTTCAAGCTCGTATAGAAGATCCTGATCTGTTTAGATTGTTTGAAAATGCTTTTCCAAATACTTTAGATACTACTGTTTGGTGGTACGAGCCTTCTGATAAAAAGACTGGTACTCCTCGGGCATTCATAGCTACGGGTGATATTGCTGCCGAATGGTTGAGGGATTCTGCCCATCAATTGAGTGTATACATACCTTTGATCCCCTACGATGAAAATCTTCAAAAGCTTGTCAAGGGTGCTATTGTACAGCAGGCACTGTATATACGAACTGCTGCTTATTGCAACGCTTTTCAACCTCCAAAGGAGTCACGTATTGAGAGTCAGCCTTCGGCGATTGATTTTGTGGGACCTAGACCGAACTGGGATACTGTTTTCGAGTGCAAATGGGAGATTGATTCTCTAGCGTCATTCTTGTCCCTCACAAATCAATACATTGAGAGTAGTGGAGACACGTCTATTCTTACTCAAGAGGCCTGGGTTTCCGCTTTCAAAAGTATCATATACGTTCTTAGACGACAGATTATGTCTTCATTCGATAAGGTATCTCAGTTAGAGCCTCCTTACTACGTCTTTCAAAGGGACACAAGTTCCGGAACAGAAACTCTACCACTAGGGGGACGTGGTAATCCAGTAGCCCGAGATATAGGATTAATTAGGTCTGCGTTCCGCCCCTCAGATGATGCTTGCATTTTTCAATTCTTTATTCCCGGAAATGCACATCTTGCTGTGGAATTGGTGAAGCTCAGCCCGTTAATGGATGCCGTGGGCCTTGATGCTTTAGCTTCGAAAGCCCTTTATTTTGGTACCAAGATCAAAAAAGCTATAATGGAACATGCGGTTGTCGAAAGCAAAAAGTACGGTAAGGTGTTTGCTTACGAAATAGATGGCTTTGGAGGAATAAACATGATGGATGATGCCAATATCCCATCGCTTCTCTCGTTGCCAGATTTGGGATTCATTAAGAAAGACGATGAAATATACAAAAATACCCGAAAGATGATTCTCAGTGAAGAGGGTAATCCTTACTATTTGAAGGGTAACTACTTTGAAGGTATTGGAGGTCCCCATATTGGTCTCCGAAGTGCCTGGCCACTGTCTCTTTTGGTGCAAATTCGTACATCTGATGATGATGATGAGATTTTAAAGCTACTTGATACTGTACTAACCACAACGGGTGGATTAGGACTTATGCATGAAAGTATTCACATCAATTCGCCAAGTCATGCTTTCACAAGGTCTTGGTTCAGTTGGTGCAATAGTGAATTTGCCAAGACCATTCTTGACTTAGCAGAAAGAAAACCAAAGCTAATTTTCAGAAAGGATTATGCCGACAAACCTTACAAGTTTGCCGGCTTATAAAGTATCTTTTAATGGAGTAATGGAGCATGTCTATGTTTAATTTATGTGATTTAATTTTACCCGCGAATAACCAGAACGTAAAGTAAACTGTTTGTTAGCACGATTTTTGATTGTGTTAATAGTCCTATTTCTTTTATCACTACTTTGTGAACTTCCAAAAAGCAATGGTTAAGAAGGTCAATTTGAATTCTGCTGTTGCTCTAAGAAATGAGTGCGATGAGCATCTATCGGGTGCTTTGTCGAAGGTTGGCTACGAGCAGTCATTCTCGTTGGTGGATACTAAGCTTGTCATCGGTTACTCTTGTGTGATACTTGCCGGCCTAATGTACTATGTGGAGAAGAAATACAAGAATGATTTCAATAACCCAGATTACGTCATGTACACAGAGTTATTTGTAGTGTTGTTCTTCGTATTAGAGTTCGTGTGGTATTTGTTCAGTAAGTTTGTGGAGAAATCTATCAAGTTTGTGGGAACTAAGGGACATAAGACCCTCAAAGTGTCGTCGCATCTCAAATCGAAAGAAGATCCAGTCTACTATCTTGAATTCGACCTTGATGGTACAGTGGATGAGGAACAAGTCGAGTTTACTAGGTTATTTACAGCTGACGGATTTTTGGATTTTGCCGTGTTTTCTAAATTATTAGTGGATGTGGTCAATAAGATTGAGAAGGATATATGATATGAAGCATTCTTTGTAATAATAGCTTGATCAGATGGTGCAAGTACATAAATGAAATGTGATCTGAATTCCAATTTTTCAGTTTTTCAATTTTTTAGTTTTTCAATCTTCCTATTCCTCGTGCCGCGTGGCCCTCGTTCCTAACTCTGCTCGCTCTTCACGGGGTCCTGGATAACTGTTCCCCACTAAATATATTAGAGTGAAAGAGCTCTTTGCAGAGTTCCAGTGTATCAAGTTTTAACTATAATACGGTTTTTCAATCATGGCAACGGCTACTGCATCCCTTATCAAACTTAGAAATGCGTTTTGGGGAAGACCACCGGAGGATCCGAAGGAGAGGAAACTACTTCTCAAGATTGACTGGTTTGTCTTATCGTTTGTGTGCTTAAATTATTGGACAAACTATCTAGACAGAAGCAACTATGCCAATGCTTACGTTTCTGGCATGAAAGAGGATCTTGGCATGAAAGGCTTTCAATATAATGTGATCAATACTGCCTTTACCTGTGGTTATGTGGTAGGAATGATTCCAAACAATATTGCTTTGCTTAAAATCTCTCCACGATATTGGCTTACTTTCTGCTCGGCTGCCTGGGGACTCTTGACATTAAGCATGTTCAAGGTGACTAACTACAAACAGCTTTGCGTCATTCGATTTTTTCAGGCTGTATTCGAGTCCTCCACTTTCAGTGGTACTCAGTTCATCTTGGGTAACTGGTACAAAGAAACGGAACTTACTAAAAGAACTGCCATTTTTACCAGTTCGGGCTTGATGGGTTCTATATTCTCTGGCTTTATGCAGACATCTATTCACAGAAGTATGAACGGTCGATGCGGGTTGGAAGGCTGGAGATGGCTATTTATTATTGACTTCCTTATCACTGTTCCGGTGTGCATTTATGGATTTGTGTGCTTTCCCGACATTTCAGGTAGATCCAGTTCTTTGTTCTTTAGTGATGAGGAGAAGAAGCTGGCAATAGATCGATTGCCGCCTAAGCCACAGACTAAATTTGATCTGAGTGTCATTAAAAGGGTCCTTGGAAGATGGCATTGGTGGCTCTTCTCGTTGCTCTGGGTCTTTGGCGGTGAAAACGAATCATACGTCACCAACACGCTTTTTGCTATATGGCTACAGGACCAAGGTTACAGTATTTCACAGAGGAACAACTATCCCATGGGTATCTATGGTATTGGTGTGCTCTCTACTTTATTTACCGCAATTTATGTTGATCTTACCGGTGCCAAATACCATTGGCACGTCGCCATCTGGATCACGGTAGCGCTTTTGGTATCTACTGTGCTTCTTCTCTGCAAACCTCTTACTCCTGCCTACGTATTTGCTGCTCAGTACCTAGCTGGTATATCTTTCTCCGGTCAAGCTGCATTTTTCGCATGGGCCAATGTTGTATGCTATAACGATCTTGAGGAAAGAGCTATTGTTTTAGCCTCCATGAATATGTGGAGTAGCGTTGTCAATTCCTTTTGGAGTATATTATTCTATAAGGCCAGCAGTGCTCCTAAATTCGCTGAGGGTTGCTATGCTATGCTCGGTACCATCTTCTCGGGCTTGTTTGTAGCAGGCGCAATTCGGTTCCTCCAAATCAAGGAGGAGAGACAAGATAAAGAAATTTGATTATATAATATCGTCCATCTTACTATACTTTCTTAGTGCTTCATAGATCCCAAACGGCATACACCTAAGTGCGGGTACTAGGCGACAGTAGAACGGATACATAAATAATCCGTTATACCCTTCATCTATAATGGACATAATTCTCATGGCAAGTTTCTTGTGGTTGACCAGAGGAGCAAGAAACGGATTGTCTATCTTAACATCTTGAAACATAGACGTGGATAACTGTCCGGGAGCCACTACACTCAATGCGATGGACCTGCGAAGCTCATGCCTTATAGAATCTATCAAATCAATTAGGCATGATTTTGTGCCGGAGTAGTAGCAAAGTGTCTTTGGCGCTATGAAGCCAAGAACTGAGGCAACTACAACAATATGTAGTCGATAGGCCGCTTCACATGATGTATGGATGGCTTTTCTGACTAGTTTCACGTGAGAAAAGTAGTTAATTTCAAATATACTTCTCATTTCTCCCTCTTTGGTATTCAGAAACCTCTCTCGTTGTCTAACTCCAGAATTGCAGATTAATACGTCTATCCGCTTGTATTTGGCAAATATTTCGTCGTAGGTCTTGTCTACGCTTTGACTATCAGCCATATCACAGCAATAAAAGTGCAACTTTGTGCCATTTTCCGACTCTAATTGCTCAAGATCCTTCGACTTAAAGACATCTAATACAACTATATGTTTGCAGTTGTCTCTTTTCATCCATTGTGATACTAGCTCAAGCCCCAATCCTTTCGATCCGCCCGTTATCATCACCACTAGATGTTCGGGATCGGCAAATTCGCAGCTGCATCTTCTGAACTTCATATTAATGGCACGAACAACCCACATAAAATCAACAGCCAAACAGTATTTGTACACTGCCGGCCAACATTGCAGATGACACAATTCTACTGTCGTCAGCAAGAGTGTCGTTGCAATAGGATTTCCAATTGTCCAAAGCAAAATGTGTATCACTAAATCTATCGAGACTATGCAACTATCCACCACTAGAGAGCTGGGAAGTACATATTTCCTTATCTTCTTAATCATTGTAAGGGCACCCGAAAGAAAAATGAATTATGGGTTCGTTAAAAGATGGACATCAAGTGATCGTTTAATTACAGTGAAAATTTGGCAGTTTAAGATCAATATATTTCTTTAAATACAGTAAATAAATACATACCTACATATATATATATATGTATATTTTTAGTTTATCACCACGTTCATTTACCCCGATTCACACTCTTGTTGATCGAGAGCCCATTCACTTTCGAGTGGTGAGCGGAATTTGACACGAACTTCCTAGTAGAACGAATCTCATCGGCAGCGTAGCCAGGTATCCGGATATTCCAGTTTCTTTCCAGGTGCAACTGCACATCTCGGACATCCAGCGTGTCTGATTTTCTATGTTTTGCTAATCTGCAAGCGAAGGAAGTCACGGAGGTGACGAACTCGTCCGCCAGATCAAGAAGTAAGTCTTCAACATCTCCGTCGATTGTCACCTCTGTATCACCTTCTTCTGAGGCCACGTACCGAACCAATTCCCGAAGTTTTCGCTTGTTCAATACTCTTTCACCTTCTATATCAAAATGTTGCGGTCTCACAATGGTTGGATTGGTCAATGCAGGAGCATCGATAGCATTTCCACCGATAAGAGAAGGACGGTTGTTCAGCTTAACCGATGCAGGTTCCGGTGTTGGCACTTTCAATTCTTCAGGAATGGAAATGTTCTGGAATCTCGGTCTCGTACTATAACTACCTGATGGCGATGCAGTCATGCCAGTACTGGCGGCAGGAGTAGTGATAGGCTTTGATGCTGCCGCATTTACGTTAGTGATAGTTGTGCTGGTAGTATTGGCAGACTGGGTGTCGTTTTGCTTCTGATCAAGGATACTTGGTGTTTTATCCATCTTCGTTTTGCTTCCTTGTGATTTTTTTATCTGATTTTTTCTCTGTGTCTTGAATTTTGCCATCTTTGAGGCAGCTGAAGAAAGAGTGGAGCCAGGAGTTTGAACTGACGATGGAGTCCCAATAGGTGTCTGCCCACCAGTGGAATTTTGAACAGGACTTTGCGACTGTGCATTTGATTGTATTGCCTGCTGCTGCTGCTGCTGTTGTTGCAGTTGTTGTTGTTGTTGCTGCTGCTGCTGCTGTTGCTGTTGCTGTTGCTGTTGCTGTTGCTGCTGCTGTTGTTGTTGTTGTTGTTGCTGCTGCTGCTGGCGTTTTCTTTGGAAAAGTACTTGTTGCTGCAAAGCCAGTTTCTGCTGAGGAGTCAGTTGAGATTGGAACTGTTGAGAAGAAGACTGCTGTTGTGATTGAGGAGAAGAGTTCGAAGGCTGAGACTGCGATTGCTGTTGAGACTGTTGAGGCTGTTGTGATTGCTGTTGTTGGATTTTCTGTTGCAGAAGCCGAAGTCGGCTGGAAATCTGCTGGGAATAGTGTCTGCACTGATCCATCCGCGTCTTTATCTCGTGCTCTTTCTGATCAAGCTGGCCCATTACATTTGGTGCTATGTTAGGTTCGCTCTTCTTGCTTTCAATAGCCCGTAACTGATTTCTGAACTGTTCCGCCAGCTTCATTACTTGCCGATACTTGGCCAGCTGTTGTTGCTTCTGAATCAGCATCTGTTGAACAAGGGTCATTGATGAAATATCTGGATGACCCTGCTGGCTTCCCTGACTGTTCTGAAATAGATTGTCGCTAGAACCCTGCATCTGAACCATTGGTGAACGCATGGTTGATCCAACCTGGCTGCCAACCGGATGAATCTGGTTCTGTGAGGCTATTCGGTTGAGTTGGGTATCCCCCTGCAGAGGCTGTGCAGTACCCATTGATTGAGGTGGCATTCCTCCCGTAACAGCAGTTGTTCCTGCTGCTGCTGCGTCTCGTTGTTGCTGCCTTTGGGCCGCAAGCATCTTCTGTCTTCTATTATAACTAATAAGAATGGCCTTGATCCTCTCAGCCTTTCTCACGTGCTCCCTACCTTCGGGGCTTTGTGTTCCAGCACTATGCGCACCTTCCTTCTCTATATTAAACTGTATAAGCAATTGTTGTGCTTGTTGACGTGTAATATGCGGGAACTGTCCTTGTCCTTGCTGAGGCTGCGGACTCGTTGAAACAGGAGTCGCAGCAGATAGTGTTGGCGTCGAGAGATTCATCGGCGTGTTACTCGTCTGAGGAGATGATTGTTGAGACATGTTACCCTGATTTGATCTCTGACCTTGGTCCATGATGCAGTTAATGCTAAGATAGCTAGAACAATACTTTGTCGATATTTGTTTTTCCGTAAGAAGGTAATGTTTGTTGTCGCTCGCGACAAAACTTTTCTTGAGTCGCCAACCAAACAGAAGTCGATAGTCCCCTCTTTTCTGCATCATTACAATTAATTCACATTAAACATTACACATTATATCTCTATAGTACAGGGTATATCTAACTTGGGGCTTTCTTTCTACCATCACGTCTGACACGAAATATCAGCCTATTTGTACTATCGTTGTTTTCACCCCTCATCAAACTCACAATCACTTTCTCTGGGGTCTTATTGAGTAGTTTGACATTATGTCCCAGAACAATTGTCACCAACTCTGGCCGAGCATCTCCATCACTACGGATCTCTTTTCTAGGTGGAATTCTCCATATTTCTAAACTTCTAGAGCCACAAGCGAAAAGGGCATTTTCTTGCGGATCAAAGGCGGCTTCTTGACACTCGAAGTTGAACCTCATAATCTCGTTTCTTGACCTCAGAAATGTTCGACTATTCGAATCATAGCTCACAATGATGAAGTAGCTTGTGTAGACTAGTATCATCTCGTAATCCTTGGGTGTAACACCGCCAAATTTGAATACACCAACAGGCTTTTGATTCTTTTGACGTATTAGCATCTCGGTATCGCCATCAACTTTCGGCATCTGAGTATTAGTGAAAGCGTTTAGGTTCGATAGATAGAATATGGGCATATCTTCTGTAAAATGCAGAATGGAAAAGTTGTCAGGATACAGAACAGACATTCCCACGACATTGAAAGTAGCTCTCATTGATTTGAAAATCGGTAACCATTTGTTTTCCCTCGCCATCGGAGAATACCTTATCTTTCTATCTTTCCAGCAGAATAAATATCGAGAGCTTGCCACCACCGGACCGTTGCGCAACTTCTGTGGCCCCAATTCATATCCTTTGCAGTGCTTCTGAATTTCAATCAACAGTTTATCGCATAGATTCAACCCGGTGTATGCAGTCATCATTTCAGTTACCGGACATTCATATAGCTTCTCGCCACAATGGCATAGCATCATTTGGTTGTCAAGAACGTCAAGTTTTCTTACCCTCGCCACTTCACATACGCGTCTCCAAGAGGCAGGATTATTCTCTTGACCAATGTAAATACCATCATAAGCTCCAACTGCAATGAAACTCTGTCCACCGTATGAAAATATGTCGGCACATGATGGTTCCGTTGTTGAAAGTGGGCGCGCAGATTTCGATTTGATATCTGAAGCTTCATTTGACTTATCAAGTGAACGCTTCACCAAATCGTGTCCGTCAGAATCCGATGGCAGTGCATATTCGTCCTGCTGAATATGAGAAACAAAAGAGCATCCGTTGATCAACTCCAAATGATAAGGAGTCGCATCTGTAAGCTTTACAAACAACGCATTTCTGTTTCTATTTAAATCTCTGGTAAACGTCTTCAACATAATTGAAGCCATTTTTTGGCTTCTTAAAGCACGGAAAGTATGAGTGATCTTATTACCAGAATCTATGATAACCAATTGCAAAGTATCTGATTTTTCCTCTGGTTCCAAGACTTTGTATGAAAGGTATTGCAAAGGAATTGGAGGTTTAGAAAGAAAGAGATTGGTGTCTTTATGCTTTTTCTCAAGTAAAGGGAGCAAATAATTATCGCAAAGAACCAACTTGCACTTAATCCATGTGACACCGTATTTGGTCTCCATCTCCAGATTGGCAGGATTGAGACGTCTTTCCTTATCAAATAAATTTACCATTTCAAGATACAAGTAGTCCGCGCAGACCAGCTGCTCGTTTAAGGAAATCTTGTTATCTAGATCAGCGGTATAATCCGACGTGGTATTGATCTTGCCAAGTATCTCATCCAACTTCTTAGCCAGCTCTTCCAACTCGGTTTTGTTCATCTTGGCATATAATTTAATGAGATCTTTAAATATGAGGGCTAAAGGTGTGAAGAGTTTGATGAAGTAGGAACAGAAAAGTTCTTTTGCAGATGGTGCAAATCTATTCGAAATGGCAAGTTCATCTGTCTTCTCCACATCTGCGATCCATTCTCTCACGGTATCACTTGCTGAAAGCCTTGCCAAGTACACCACGCCCCTTGAAATGTAGTCATACTTTGCAGCCACGTTTGAAAACCATTTAGTTGACACCTCCAAAATATATTGATCATTGACGAACATATGGCCTTCGTAGGCTGGCTTGAGCTTTTTTAGTACGAGCTTATCGATATACTCGTACAATGCTTTTATGGGTGTAAATGTCTTTTGGTAGTCGTCTGATTGGTTAGGAGTACGATCCTTGTATCCCTCAAATGCGGGTCCGTAATGAAAAACCATCCGTTTCATGTTGAATCTTATCCTCTGAAGGTTAATAAAATATTCAAACAATCTATTCTGTCTTTCAAATTCAAGTTTATTCCAACTTTCGAGGGCCAACGCCTCTTCGTCAGATAGAAGCCAAAAACCTTTATATGTCTGGCTATCAAAGCCATCGAAATCGTGGTGGATAGACTCGGGTCTTGATTCCACAATGATCTGGATGTCCATGGGTAGCTCTGGGTCAGCCACCACAGAGGATGCAGAAATACTGGATCCCGTTGTCCTAGTACCATGTCTTGACATGCCAATTGCCGAGACGGAAATTGTTTTATCGGTGCCATTAGATGTCCTTGGAAGACCGGTTTTATGCGCAGCAAATCGTAAAGAAGAGGACAAGTTCTTTCCCCGGTATTTAGGTGTGGTCGGTGAGGATGGAACACTCTGGTCGAAGAAAAGTGTGGAACCAGAAAACCTTGGTGTCACTGGAGTTTGTGGTATTTTTTCCGAGTCCTCATCTGCTGTGGTGTCATCAGCGGTGTCGGTCGCCGGACAGAAGAAGAAGGACGGTTTAGCCATAGCCGGAGTTTGGGGTGAGGATATCTGGCTACCTGAAAAGAAAAAATCAGACTCCATATCGGAGTTGTCGCGGCTAACAGTTCTTTGGGATCTCAACGGAGAAGAAAAAGGTGATTTAAGATTTGGAGAGGTTGGAAGAGGAGGGAGTGGAGAAGTTGGGGACTTCAAGGAGATAGAAGGCCGCAGCATTCTATTTGGAGAATCAAAAAACTCATCAAGGCGAGGAATCAACAAGCGCGGTAAAGGAGAACTGCTTATCACCGAGTCCTTTGTTGGGGACGTGGATCTTGAAGAGGACATAGATCTCGTAGGAGACGGGGTCCTCGGAGGGGATGTGAATTTGGACAATGTATACTGAGTTTCAAGCTTAGAGATACTCTTCATATATTCAGATTGTTTTGACGGGCTGCCAGATCGCGACCTTATGGGTGACCTCTCAGGAGTATGCACCGGATTCATTGTATCAATTTGCTAAAGCTTATCATGAATCTATGATTTTGAAAAGGTAAACAAACTTGATCAACTGAAATTAATCCGTCATCTTCGCGTTTTTCTCCAGCCACAGGAGAAAAGAAAGTGAGACTCAATACATGTGGCTAAGTTATTCCGGTCACAGGTCTTCGTCTCAGTTCTCTCTCAGGACTCAGTCCCAGTCACACATCTCTGATCTCAGTTCCAGTCACACATCTCTATGGTTACAAGTTACCCAGATATTGAGCTAGCGTGTCTACATAATTCATGTTACTAGCCTGTAATAAACCTTCTTTTTCTGAGCTATTGCGCCTTCCTCTAAACAGTGTTACCGTGACAATCGGAATTATTTATGTAAAGCCTTTGCAGCTGACGCACATACGTATTGGTGACTCCATTCAAAAATGCATCTCAAATTCACCACCGGATTGTATTTTTTATTCAGAACAATCAAACCCAAATTAATCATTGAATATTTAAAATTTCAATTTAGCTTTTTTCACTCAAAAAGAAAAGAGGGAGGTTGGAAAAAAAAATTTTGTTTTTATTTTTCTCGGTAAATTTTTCACGCTTAGGGTCTATAAATATGGGAAGTATTTCCCAGTTATCGGTGAGGCCAATACATTTAAGGGTCTTCTTCTTTTGGGTTTTCTCTTTTTTCTGGCAACCTTTTGCCCTATTAAATTTCGGTACATTTTTTTACTGAAAAGCCCCCCTTGTAACAGGATATTTACTATTAACTGATTATACATTTAGTACGATGTCTTCTCCCTTGGATTGCTCAAAGGCTCTTTCTTACCTTTCTGAGTACGAACATATGGACGGATTGTCTGTTACGGAATTGATGGATTCCAAAATCAATGGAGGTTTGACCTATAATGATTTTTTGATCTTGCCTAGTAAAATTGATTTTGGTTCTCACGAGGTTTCCTTGGACTCTAAGCTTACCAAGAGGATCAGTTTGAAAACCCCTTTCGTCTCCTCTCCTATGGATACTGTTACTGAGGCAGATATGGCCATTAAAATGGCTCTTTCCGGTGGTATTGGTTTCATCCACAATAACTGTTCTTCCGATGAACAAGCTGAAATGGTTAGAAAGGTCAAGAAGTATGAGAATGGTTTCATCAACGACCCGGTGGTCATTTCCCAGGACCGCACTGTTGGTGAGGTCAAGGTTCTTGGTAAAGAATTAGGATTCAGTTCCTTCCCTGTTACCAGTAATGGTAAACTGGGTGGTAAATTGATCGGTATCGTCACTTCCAGAGATACTCAGTTCCATGAGGCTGATCAAGATCCAATCTCTGAGATCATGACAACAGAACTGATCACGGCTAGAAATGGTATCTCTTTGAAAGAAGGTAACCGTATCTTGCAGAAGTCCAAGAAGGGTAAATTACCTATTGTGGATGATAAGTTTAACTTTGTTTCGATGCTTTCTCTCACTGATTTGCAGAAAAATCACGATTATCCATACGCTTCGAAGTCTCCTCATGCTAAGCAGTTGCTTTGTGGTGCCGCCATTAGTACTTTGAGATCCGATAGAGAACGTCTTACAAAGCTGGTTGCTGCTGGCTTGGATGTTGTTGTGTTGGACTCTTCTCAGGGTAATTCGACTTTCCAGCTGGAAATGCTTAAGTGGGCAAAGGAGACTTACCCGGAGTTGGAGGTTGTCGCTGGTAACGTTGTGTGCAGAGAGCAAGCTGCTGAATTGATCGCCGCCGGGGCTGATGCTTTGAGAATTGGTATGGGTTCTGGATCCATTTGTATTACACAAGAAGTGATGGCCTGTGGTAGACCACAGGCTACCGCAGTGTACAACGTCTGTGAGTTCGCCAAAAAATTCGGTGTGCCATGTATGGCCGATGGTGGTATTCAGAACATCGGACACATCATCAAGGCTATTGCATTAGGTGCCACCACTGTTATGATGGGAGGCCTTTTGGCAGGTACCACTGAAGCTCCAGGTAATTACTTCTATAGAGACGGCAAGAGATTAAAGGTTTATCGTGGTATGGGATCTATCGATGCTATGCAGCAGACTGATAGCAATGCTAATGCCTCTACTTCCAGATACTTCTCTCAGGACGACAAAGTTTTGGTTGCCCAAGGTGTTTCCGGTTCCGTCGAAGATAAGGGATCTATTGTCAAGTTCATTCCTTACTTGTTCAATGGCATGCAGCACTCTTGCCAGGATGTTGGTGTCAAGTCTTTGACTGCATTGATCGACGAGACTGCTAACGGTAAAGTGAGATTCGAGTTCAGAACTCCTTCTGCCCAGTTCGAAGGTGGTGTTCACAACTTGTACTCTTACGAAAAGAGATTGCACAACTGAGCTTAGAGCCAATAAAAAAAAAAGGCTTATTTGAAATCAACCATTATACTATTATAAATATTGTTCTTTAATTAATTAAGCTAGTCATTTTAGTATCTTTCACTAATGCCTTGAGAGGCAATAGCAGGGAGTGAATGATGGCGCTCGCAAAAATGTGGACAATCTGTGGACGATCTGTGGCCAGCCGTGGACTTTCTGGATATGGTAGAGAACAGGAGTACAATTTATCCGCAAACGAGATGGCTTCTGAAAGCCACTGAAAATTGCAAATCTACATAATTTCTTGCGGTGAAAGGACCGGTAAAGGATGCAGATTAGAGCAATCGAATCGGATTTTTTTCACTGTGGCACCAGGGGATTTCCCTTTCTGGTAAGTTATGTCAAATTTTTCAAGAGATGCCCATCTGTGGCATCCCTATATCCTATTTTTCCCCAGGCCTATAAAGGGAACGGCATTGCAGGTGGAAAATTAGTGTAGATGCAGATCCAGCTGTGACTGATAAGATAGGTTTTTTGTTAGGTGTATATTATAATACTTCTCTTAGCTTTTTCGTTCTATAGTCTTTACACTGAATGGTCGATAAGTCTGGATCGAAGAACGAAGTCGAGACCTCCGAATGGGAGGTGGCCTCAGGGCAGGTGGCTCCCCTTGATAGAAATAAGAAGGAGATTGGTACTATTTCCGCAATAGGACTCATTTTTAATCGTATGGTTGGTACTGGTATCTTTGCCACTACCTCAACCATTTTTGTGCTTTCGGGATCTGTGGGTTTGTCGCTTATTCTCTGGTTTGTGGGTTCCCTTATATCCTTGGCCGGTTTGTATGTATACATGGAATTTGGTTCTGCCATCACCAAGAATGGTGGTGAGAAGAACTACGTGGAGTACGTCTATAGAAAGCCAAAATTCTTAGCCTCTGCCATGTACGCTTCCTATGTGTTCTTCCTTGGCTGGGCTTCTGGTAACTCCATCGTTTTTGGTGAGTATATTTTAACTGCTGCTGGTGTTACCGTCACTAGATGGAACGAAAGGGGTATTGGTATCGCCTGTGTGACCTTTGCATTTTTGGTTCATTCTATCAACGTTAAGGCTGGTGTCTACTTGCAGAACGTTCTTGGTTTGTTCAAGTTGGTGATTATTCTTATCATTACCGTTACTGGATGGGTTGCTTTGGGCGGTGGTATAAGTGGTGCTCCTGGAAAGGCCAATTTCCATGATTCATTCAGCGGTACTCCAGTTACTGGTTACGGTGTTGTCACAGCTTTATACAACATTATCTGGTCCTTCATTGGATATTCCAATGCCAACTACGCTCTTGGTGAGGTGAAGAATCCCATCAAAACTCTCAGGATCGCTGGTCCCTCTGCTGTCATCTGTTTGGCGGTCATCTACATGTTGGTGAATATTGCATACTTTGCAGTTGTGCCGTTGGATGAGTTGGCAGGATCTGGACAGATTGTTGCCTCTAACTTCTTCCGAATTGCATTTGGTAGGAAATCGGAAAAGGCCCTTTCGGTGTTTGTGGCCCTCTCTGCTTTGGGTAACGTTATGTCTGTGATTTTCTCTCAAGGTAGAATCGTTCAACAGTTAGGAAGGGAAGGAATCTTACCTTTTTCCAAATTCTTTGCTACACAGAAACCGTTTAATACTCCAATGGTTGGCTTGTTTGAGCATTGGGTGGTGTGCGTCATAACTATCGTTGCTCCTCCACCGGGCGATGCCTACAACTTTATTTTGAACTTGATATCATACCCTCTAAACATTGTCAATATGTTTGTGGCTGCAGGTTTACTTTGGTTACATTATAGAAACAAGAAGGGTAAAGAGAGCTGGAATCCTCCTATCAAAGCTACTATACCTGTCACCATGTTTTTCCTTTTATCATCGATCTACTTGGTGGTAGCTCCATATGTGCCACCTAGCGCAGGTCAATCTGTGTATAATAGTCTTCCGTATTACCTACACTGTGTAGTGGGTATCGGTATTTTTGCATTTGGTGCTTTGTACTGGGTGGTATGGGCGTGGGTCCTTCCTGCAATTGGAGGATATCGCTTGGACTCCAAGGAAGAGCTAGGCGATGATGGCTTTTGGAGACATCGTATTGTTAAGGTGAAGAACGGACAGGATATTGAGGAGGCTGTCGAGGAAGAGCAAAGCAAGGAAGTAATTCCTTCTGTTGGTTCGTCAAGTCAGACGGAAGGTTTCGAGACAAAAGAATCAACCAATAGTGTGGCATTTTAGTTTATTAACTGAGCCTAATTAGATTTTAACTTAATATACGTCATTTCTACGTTTTCTCTAAAAGTAAAAGTGCTTATTGTGTATACAGATTTCACATTGCATTTAATTAAACAATGAAAAGGCGATTATGGTGGTGGGAATTAAACAGTCTCCAAAACAACATCTTTGAAGCCAGTAGCAACCTTCTTTCCCTTGTCATCGACAGAAGCCTCGCCGTGCAAAGCCAACAAGTTACCCAAATCGAACTTAGGCTGTTTCAACAACTTAACCTTTCTGATATAGACGTTCTGCAATGGGAAGGTTGATTGAGCGGCCTTCTCGATTTCTCTGCCAATAGCCTCTGGAATCAATTTTCCAGTAAGCTGAGCCAAAGTACAGTTGGAGACCTCTCTAGACATGATCTCCATCATCTTCTTTCTCACCTCCCTCAACTGAGAAGACTGAGCATAAGTAGTCTTTTTGACTTGGTTAGCCTGTCTCTTGGTGAAACCAATGCAGAAAATTCTCAAGACGTAGTCATCAGCAGTCTTCACAGTAACATTAGCTTCCACCAAAGATTGCCACTTTCTAACAAGAGATTTCAACTTGTCACTTGTGAAGTCCAAACCATGGAAGTTGGTCAACAAGTTCTTACCTTGAACTTCATCGACTCTTAACTTAACCTTCTTGAAGGCATGATCCTCAGATCCTTGCAAATCAGCAAGATTGAAATCGAAGACTCTGCCTTTCAATCCATCAGCAGCACTCTTCAAACCAGTAGATCTGTTAATCAAAGTCTTACCAACGTTTCTGTTCTCAAACGTAGTTGGAGCCTTGATGTCAAACCACTCCTTTCTAGTGAATGGGTCAACAACCTTCTTCTTAAGACCTTTCTTTCCCTTGGATAGTCTTTTATTCTTTCCGATAGCCATCTTGAATTGCTGTTGAAGATCCTAGTGAATAAGTATTAGAAGAAACCGAAAAGAACTTTTAATTTCAAAGAGAACTTTGTCTGAAAAATTAAAAAAAAGACGAGCTTCGTAGGGGAGGAGAAAAATTCTTTTGCTGTGGCTTCTCCCCGGTGGCATTGCCGTCCCCTAGCCGTCGTGAAAAAAAAATTTCTTCAAATCTGTGACTGTAACCCTCGCACCAAGAAAAACCTCGCAAGTTGGGCACATGTGTCTTATCACCTGACTCAATTCTTAACATCCGTACATCTGTATTATTGAATTAGACAAACTTAGGAAAAAGTAAATAGAGAATTAATCAAAGAAATAAAAAGGGGGATATGATAACATGAATGAGAGGAACCTGTTCAAGATATTGATTGATTCTTTCAAAGTCTGTGAAGATCAGCGATATTTTTTTTTTGGGGGAACTCATTATGGATGCATACAGAAGTGTTAGTACGAGAATACCTAGATCTCACAGCACATCAGAGGCATTGAGCGAAGGTGTCGGTGGTGGGAGGTCAATAAGTAGTGCTGTGGATGGCCACAGTCATTACGACCACCAGCGTCACCACCAACATAATCATAGAGATCAAACATCACAACTTCAACAGTCACAATCCCAACAGCAGATTCACTCGAGGACAAGATCTGCTGAGAAAAATACTGTGACTCTTAAAGTTGGACTTATAGGTGATGCACAGGTCGGTAAGACATCACTGATGGTGAAGTATGTTGAAAACTGCTTCGATGAAATTTATACACAGACTTTGGGAGTGAATTTTATGGAGAGAACGATCCGTATCAAGAACACGGAAATTACCTTTTCAATATGGGACCTTGGAGGAGAAGCTGAGTTCACTAATATGCTACCACTGGTGGCTAGCGACGCTGTTGCTGTACTATTTATGTTCGACCTTTCACGAAAATCAACACTAAATTCCATCAAAGATTGGTATCGTCAGGCTAGAGGTTTCAATAGAACGGCGATACCATTTCTAGTGGGCACTAAGTACGATTTATTTGTGGATCTGCCTGAACCGGATCAAGAAGAGATTACGAGACAGGCCAAAAAGTACGCAAAGGCCATGAATGCTCCCCTAATCTTTTCTTCAACCTGCGCTTCCATAAATATCCAAAAGATATTCAAGATAGTCATTAGTAAGACCTTTGATCTTCGGCTGAAAATCCCGGAGATTGTCAATACCGGTGAGCCAATTCTTCTCTATCAGAATATATAATTGAAATATATATATATGCGTATCGGTTTATGTAGATTGTACCATTTCCTTCAAAAGAGAATCTTTTTTGAAGCTGCTGAGGATTTCAGCTTGACTAACGTTCAACCTTAACAATCGACTCCGTTCCAACTTCAAATGCTGCACTATCAAGATTCCATTCTCTTCTAGGTCCTTCAGAATAAATATGATACCCGTAGGTCTCAACTGAGACCGATTATTGGACTCATACAAGACTCGGGCCATTTCTAGTTGTTCCTCGCTCAATCTCCGATTAAGCTCCGTGAAAAGTACCACATGGAACTGGTTGTTCAGCTCATCAATCACATCCCCAACTGTCACTTCAGCAACACCTGTTCGTTTCGTCCGAAGTAGAACGGCCGCCAAAAGCATCTTCGACATGAATGGAAGTGAATTCAAGTAGTTTGCAATCGGCGAAGATGCCGTTTCATTGACAGCCTTCATAATATGCATAATAGTTACAGTATACCTACTGTCCAACTTATTTCTCTCCTCTATTGGCTTGGCCAGAAATTCCATCTCTGCAATCTCCACGGCTCGTATACAAATCATAAGAGCCCTCCTCGCATCTCCCGACACAGAAGCTACTTTCCTCGAAGCAAAGGCAATTGCATCGTTGGAAATCACCATTCTCTCCTCATTCAGTCGGCCCAATTTTTCTAATCGACTCTTTATGATCTCACTTAATTGAGTATAAGTATAACTGGAGAACTGAATTCTCGTTAGACCGAGACGGGAAGAAATCTTATTAGTGAGCATTCTCTCGGGAAGATCCATAGTATTAGCCACAGCTATTACTATAAGTTTTGAATGAGGATATGATGGCCAGTTGAAGAAATTGTACATGACGCTCTGGTTCTTGGTGACAATTTGGTCCATTTCATCTAGTAAAACCACCAACGGCTTACGCTTCGTATCGTCCTTATTAAAGTACTCTTCTAGCTGTGTTAAAGAGTTTGAGGCAGTGGCCCTTTTACCACTCACTTTCTCCCATAACGCCTCATAGGATGCCTGCGGTGAGACCACCTTTAGTCCATTGATCTCCACATAGCTGAACATTTTATGATGAGTCTCAGCGATAAAAGAAGCGGATAGTTGTTTAATGACTTCACGAATAGTGGCTGTCTTTCCAACACCCGGAGTACCACTGACGTAAATGCATCTTCCGACCTGTGACTGAACGGCACTCTCCAAGCTGAAAAACAACTGATGGAATTCATCCTCTCTACAAGGTAAAGAATGAATCTTTGCCGATGTATGAAGCACTTTTTTGGCCCTGCGAAATGCTTTGGACGTCTTTGTACTAGATATGTCTACTTCTCTGCTGTCCTCGTCACTAAATATGGCATCAATATCGAGAACCCTTCCATCTTCGTTAATATCCAGTCTTCTAGCAACAGATGGGAGCTTTGGGAGACGGTCACTTCGCTTTCCACGGCGCGATGACCTGGCTTTTCTTCTCGGTCGGCCCTTCTTGCGACCTTTAGCAGGTTTTGAGCTGTACAAAAAGTCATCGTCATCACCTTCCTCGGTCTCGTCAAAGGCATCATCCTCTTCTGCATCCAAATCGTATATATAAAATTCATCGTCGTCGTCATACTCATCATCTTCGCTCTCAGTGTAGTTAGCCTTTTTCTTTCGGGTCTGTTGTCTTTGCTTTTGCTTGAGCTTTTTCTCCTCGTTCTTTATCGATCTGGGATCAATCCCTTTCTGCTGTAAGGTCTTGGTGAATTGCTTCATCGTAGGTTTCACCGTCAAATTCTTGACGAGTTGATAGAAATCATCACTATTCTCCTTGAATCTTTGATACATCTCGTCCCAATCAAATGCTTCAGTAAAGTATTCTCCATCGCTGTCACAAAATCGTCGGCACACAAATGTAGTGTCTGTAGTAGACTCGTCTATCACTATTGTCGCAAGACTTTTCTCCGATATCACTGCACAGCTGTCTAATATTGTCCCCAACATTATCCTATCAACAACAGGTGACAGAAATACATCGTTCTTTGTGAATCTCTCCTCTCCTCCTGGTAGAACGCTTGAATCGATCTCAGACATTCTATAAAACCAAAATACTCTAACTTCAAGAAAACTGTCTGTGCCGAAAATGATATCTTTCACTAGTCCTATGGAAGGTTGCTCGTTGTCGTCATCTTCTCGATCTTCATCTTTGTCTTCAATCAACAAAATATCTCCGGCTTTCACCTCCATATTATCCATCTCCCTTCGAAGTATTATTCGAGACTCGCCTCTTTGTGATCTCCTTCCCCGGCCACGAGTATTTCTCGTGGTCCTTGGTCCTATCGTATCCTCAACTCTGGATCCCTCGTCATCCAGATCCTCAAGACTATACTGCCACCCCTTCATCTGTCTCATTGATTTGGCCATGATGATGTTTATAGAAACCTAACACCAATGACGTAAACGAAAATTGCCAAAAATCAATATATAAAAAGATCTGGTCTCGCGCAAGTCCACATTTGAAGCCTATCATTATCTGAAGCTATCATCTTTATCTCAGCTCGCTCGCTATCATCAGCTCCATTAGCCATGAAACTAAAGGCCCTTTGGTTCAAGTTGGAATCGCCCTTCCTGAACCTAACCCCGCGTGCTAGGCTGCTTCAAATTGGAAGGTTTTGCTCATCTTTGTTTGTGGTAATATCCATCTACCTACTAGTGTCCGTTCCTAGAAGCGGTAATCACTACTATATGGGTAGATTGGATTGCAGCCATGTCGATGTTAGTAACGGTATCTTTGCCTCTTTGCAAAGTTCTTTGAATCATCCGCATAATAGCAACGGTGATGATACTTTTACGACCACCTCAGAGATCTCGATCTTAGCTCAGTATATAGGAAAGGAGGTGTCAACGGCTGCTCAGTTTATCAATACCAATATTTTGGGGTGGTGCTCTGGAACCTATAGTTCTGTGGAAATGTATAATCCTGCAACAAGCACTTTCGAGCTTGTCAGTGAGGATAGTGCTAATATGAGATGCTCTCCCCTTAGTGCCAACTATGTGTTCGATTACAGAGGCCAGCTGTCAGATATTGGATTAAACATTGTGCTTTCTTACGCATATTCCTCGAACGATTACTCTCCAGAAGCGAAATATGTTCCCGACAAGCAGTATCGAGCGGATCTAAAGGAGCGTCGCCAAAAGAATCAGGCTGTCATATACATGTTGTTGATAGCGATGGCTGTCCATATTTTGATCTTCGTATTGGGAATAATATACTATGGTAGAAGGGGAGTCAAAAAAAACGATAAGTCTCTTCCTGCCTTGCCCAAGCATATCTTTGGTGTCGCTGCCATTGTTGCTTTTCTTCTCATGTTTGTGGCATTTTTGATAGATGTTTCGGTTCTTGAGGAGATTAAAAAGGAGATTAAAGGAGATTTGGGAGACTTTGGCTTGTCCTTTCACTTGAACCCGGCTTGGATATCTGTCTTTTGTATTGCTATGCTTCTCAGCTTCATCAGCATCTTCGTGTGGGGGGGTCCAATATGGTGTGCTGCAGCTCCAATTAATGCCCTTGACGATGATAATGTTGAAGAGATGTTAGTTCATTCATATTCTCCTGATGCAGAACTTTGTCGCTCGTCTGATTCTGAAGAGTCCATTCTTAATCCTTTTGCTGATACTGTAAGCGAGGATTATATGGATATGTCCAAAAATTCGCCTATGGAAATGACCACGCTGACTGACACGGATTCTCTTAGCAGCGAGGACTCATCCACGAGGCGTGTTCTCTGTGGCCAGCAAACTCAAAGTGATTTACTCCTAAATAGTAAGAGGTATCGAAGGCCTACCTTACCACCAATTTAGAACTTCGCTAACTATTCTCACGAGCATTTGCGTATCGATACCAACTTTTCTATATATGCTGTAAGTCTAATAACTTAGAATCTCTTAGCAGGCTCATTTGATAGTTAAAAATTCCTCTACTCTACAAGAATTTATGAACTGAAGACAAGTTGGCGGAAACTTATTATACTATAAAAGGGAATCGGCAAGAAACTACCCATAATCTGTGTAGTTTCGGTTGCAATATCTTCTATTTTGCCTTATTTCCGCGCCTAAGGATTTAGCTTTCTTGATGCGGCGCTAAATTGTGTTTCAGTAAATATTAAAGGGATTTCATTTTTATACTTTTATTTTCTCTTCTACTATTTAAAGTTCATTGCTTATATATACACACTCTTTTCATACTTGTGTAATGCTGGGTTTGATAAGTGATCCGTGTTTTCCCAAACGTTTTGGAAATGGAGGTAGAAGTCTTCAAAAACCCAGCTTTTTTACTGAACCGAGGGAAGAAATGGAAGAACAGGCCAATAATGGAGACACCTACAGAAAAGAAGATTCTGAAAATTTGGGAGGGGATGGAAGTGAATGCTCTGACGCTATTAACAGCAAGATCGGCTTTTCAACAGATACTACGAGTACATTTGTTTCCAAAGCTTTCCAAACAGCTGTCAGTCCGTTTAGCTGGCAAAGAACCCATGGTCAAGCTGAAGAGCTATTCAACAATACAGGCTCATATCAAAAAAGCCAGCCCAGTTCTGTTAAGGAAACAATGAATAGGTTGCCGGAAAAGGCTTTTTCGCCTAAAAAGAGTACTTCCAGCTCTTTGAAGAATAACAAGTCAAGCAGCTCTACCGGTGTCAGTTCCATTTCAGAACTAAAATCCATAGAACATGCAAGGAAACAGTTGCGTGAGAGGTCAAGTTACACAACTTTCAAAATCCTTTCTATAATTGCATTATTGCTGTTTTTACCACCCATATTGTCATTATTCGTCGATCTCTCCTGTATGGGCTCTTCGGATTATTGTGTGTCTCACATGGAGATGCATATGGACAACATTGCAGCTAGACCAGAATTCGGGAGGCTTTTAGTCAAAATTGCCAAAGGAATTGAAATTATCTCCGATAATGCTTATGGTGGTCCCTTAAAGGCAGAAAACATAGGACAGTTTTTGGGTAGCTCGTTGAATAAAACCGGAACTGTCTATAAGCTGAACCACTTTGGATATTGTCGGCTGGAGAAGGGGAATCCTACTATTGAAGAGAATCCAGAAGACTGGTTTGAAGAGTGTCATACCCTATTTGATGCTACGGATGTTCCAAGTGTTCTTCTCAAAGATATTGCTTTTGAAGTGGAATACTCGGAGGGGTTGGACTTCACAACTTCTGAAAGAGTCTCCAGCGACATGGTTTCTCTTTTTAGAAAGCAGCTTTTTAAATCACACACTTCAGAGAGTAAACTAGTTCGGTATGCTTCGATGGGACTTTCTTTCAGTATTGCATTTGTTATTCTTAAAATTGTGGCACTTGTGTTTGACACTGCGGCTCTATTCTTGGTCTTTGGAATAGCTGTTCATATTAAAAAGAGAACCGGTCAAATATCCAACAGCAAAGTGAAAGGCTGGTTAATTTTATCCACGGGATGTATTATATTTTCCACTCTGGTACAACTCCTGACAATGATCTTTGAACGCGCCTACCATGAAGACTTGAGTCAACATTTAATTGAGTCCTCATTGCCCATTGTTCATCATTTCAACTATTTCACCTCAGGTACTGTGCTCCATATTATTGGTCTCTCATTTCAGGGCATGATAATAATTAGCATGTGGCTACTTATCTCTGAAAAACCGTGGATAGTCAACGTTGTTCTTTAACACAAGATATATATCAACTCTATATAAATTTACATGATAGTTGGACACCTAATTAGTAGAGAAGGAGAAATGTAATGCAATAGTTATATAGAAAAAATCGAGTTTACCGGCTTTTCCGTCATCCTGTAGTCAAACGAGCTGATACATTCAGTATTGAAGCCTGAGTTAATCTTTTCAGACACCACCATGTTTAAGGTAACGCCAAACCAATTAGAAAAGAGTGACCTACTAGGTCTATTCAAATTGTTGTCTGGAATAGGTAGCACATCTGCAGTCTGTCCAAATCTATTTTTTCCTGATTCATCGAATCTGACCTTGAAATGGGCCAATACTATGTACTGTCTCTCTTCTGGGGTGGGAAGAAGGTGCGCATCAAAGCTAGTTATCTGATGTTGTGTGGCCGGAAGTGTAGACCATAGTTCCTGAAACTGTGCCTTGGATCCAAATGGCTGTCCATTTATTATAATTCTAGATTGGGGTAGAAGTTGTGGTAATATCATCGACTTGTAATAATCAGCAGCTTCGTTTCTGTAAGGGGAATCGAGGGTCTCTGTGATAGTTCTTAGGAATTCTTCGACCTTCATGTCAGGATCTTGCGCTTGTGATTGAGGCCCAGTAGGATACTGAGGAGTCATCCTGAGATTCTGCATGTTATTATTATACAAATGTAGAACGAAAGAAGTAAGATAATGGGTGTATTATGACGGGTGGTGACAAGATATAGAATTTTTTTGGATATTTTGGTCGTGTGAATATCAAATATACGACAGCACCGATTGTTGTCACCAACAGTACATATGTGGCCTAACCTATATGTCAATGAATATGGCTGGAGATGAAGACACAAGTTGTTGATTTAAAACATAAGTAATTGTGTAGAGGTAAAATTGGTTTGCAAGGGTGTGAACAATGGGATCATGATTTTCCTCTTTCTCATTAGCCTGCTTCCGTTTTCATTCATATTGATTCCTATCTGTTGAACCCCAGCCAGCCTTAAGATTAGATCGATTATGCACTAACTTGTTAGAAGAGATTTCAGTTAACTAGTCTAGAGGTCAGCACACTAGTATCCTTCTTTAGTAATTTCATTCATTCCAGAAAATCAGTTTTCCAAATTTTGGAAATATAAGTACCTTTTCAACATATTTAGCCCCCCGATAGAGAAAATAATTGGCTTGGCTTCCAAATGGGGAAATTTCACGAACCATCATTTACAGAATAGGAAATTAAATTAAGCTAGCCTTCACGATGGTGCATATTCTCTTGCAGTTTCGCTAAAGGAAAAACAATACGGAGATGTGCAGATGAGAGCAGATGCCATTTATTTATCAATGACAAAAAGGTACGATGAATTCTTCGTGCATATATAGAAGTACGAAAAGTCAGCCATAGACGTCGAAAAAATCTGTCAGCCCCCCCTGCCATTAGAGGCTAGTTACTCTTCCTTGATCTGGCAAACCCTCGAGCCTCTTTTGGAATATTACCTGCCTGTTCTGGTGTCTATATAATCAACCATATCTTCCCTGGATAATTTCATTGGGCTCCTCTATATATTAAATCTTGTTCTAATCACTCAAAACCAAATAGCTGAAGTACTTCTAACCCTGTCACTCATTACAAGGTTTCAACAGACTATACATTCGTTAAACAGATACCATACAATTACGGCTGAAAAACCCTCTCTCGTTCGTTCCTTTCCAGCCACTTGCATTTTTAGATTTTAGACGTTCTGTTTCTTGAACAACAACCACAATCTACCACCAGATAAATTAATTACCCATTGACTGCCATTGCTTTTCTACCATGTTATCCACATCTTCTTACGAGGCTTTGAATCATTCAAGATCTCAATCCGATACCACAAACGTTAGATCATCCTTTTTCCACAGAATGACCAAGCCCAGATTCTTGGATTCTGAAAGTGTTGCTTCAGCCGCCACAGCTCTTCAGGATATGAAGAGCAAAAAGAGATCGTTCGAAGAATCCCAATTCTTTGACAAGACGACCACTTCTCCGGAGAACTTCTGTTATTCGAGAAGCTTAAAGCTTTGCTCTCATCAGAGTAAGCGTGCCAAAACTGCACCTTCTTCTCCTATAGCGTATGCACCTCCAACCAAAGTGCTCTTTCCAGTGACACCAAATATGAAATGTCCCGAGCTACCAATAACACCACCTTCTATCATTAATCAAGGATCTACCATTGCTTTCAATTCATTCAAAACAAATCCTATTACAGCCCAGGCTCCTACTACTGGTGCTTCCAATAGCTTTAGTGAGCTATCTGCTGCTTCTTCTGCTTCACAGAGCCCTGCCACTCCTCCTCCATCGGTCGATTCTTCTCCAAGAGGTTTTCCAAAAATTATGAAACTCGGTAGAAAGCCTCTGACAACTATTCCTGAATCTGCTTATTTCTATCCAGATACTTGCTACTCTTTCAGCCTTTTGAACACCTCTGCCAACATTCCAGATCGGAACCGTAGAGCCTCCTTTCTAGAGCACCAGAACCAAGAATGGAGAGACTATTATAAAAACGAGATTAGCCACAGCAATGCTCGACTTTACAAGAAGTACAGAAGTTATTGTGAAGGCTTGAAGATGACTGAGTCTGCGGTCACTAAGATGAAGAATACTGGCTCTTCTAATTATAGAAGTCTCCTTCCAACGGCCTCAAAATTGACTACCTTTGTGGACTCCCAATACAACAGATATGATGGATTGGTCAACTATCCATACGCTTCCAATTACAGATACCAGTCAACAGGATACTTGCACGATGCAGAAGTCTTGACAAGATCTCCGGAACTTTACGGACAACATTCTGCAAAGGGATATTTTGCAAGTGGCGATTACCAGAGCCAAGAACCACGTGGTTATAAACTTCCGCCATTAAGTCAGGTACTTAAAATGCCACACGAGACCATTCCTCCTTTGGCATATTCTCCAGAGAATATGCCCATGGCTGTCAGGCCCCGTATCAACATTTCCTCGCAAGCATCAAGCCCAACGAGACACGTTTCCAAGTTTATTAACACATCGCTTACATCACCAAAATCCTCTGGAAGTATGCCAACTGATACCACTACCACGACAACTATAATTACTAGTCCTACTGGATCAAGCACTAGCAGACGTTCCTCTTCATCGCATCGTCGTCATAGTCATTCTACATATTCACATCGGATTCAAAGACGCTGTATTTCTTGCCATTCTACTCAATCGCCATGCTGGAGACCTTCTTGGGATCCCGAGAAGGGCCAACTTTGTAATTCATGTGGTTTGAGATACAAAAAGACCAAAGCGAGATGTATGAATCCAAATTGTCTTAGAATCCCAGCTAAAGGAGAATGGACTCTAATGAAGAACAGAGGAAAAATTCTCCTTCCTGTCTATAACGATGATGGCGACGAAATTAACAAACACCATACTTATAAATGCCTTCACTGTGACGGAGAAGTTGCTGTTGAGGAGTAACCCTTTATTGTTTAATGAATCACTAATAAATATCACTGAAGTATATACAGTACTATTTTTATTAAGTCAATCGTCTATATTTGTGATCAAGTGTCGTATTTCCTCGTCCTCTTTTGATTCCTGCTACATGTCCTCCATCGAGTTCTACATCCATAGCACTGTTTCCCTCCGGACTACCAGCATCTATTAGAATATCATTAGTTTCATCATCAGCTTGCCCACTGTCGTCGAGCATCACCTCTTCGGGGAGCATACGCATTTCACTACCACTAGTGACACGTACATCTTCATTATCATCCTCATCGTCGGCTCTTTTACTACGATATTCTTGAGCAATGCACTCAGATATACCAGCATATGCCAGCTCCAAAGCTTGGCGAGTGGGCATGTCAGAAAAGGGTAGGAAAAGGGAGTACTTAACTTGACCATCAGCCCGCGGGTAGCATATGAATTCACAAGTTCCCAAAGGACCATTGTCGACAGAAAGGCAAAGCTTCGTCATTTTATCGTTGAGTTCACACGATACCACGGAATCATAGGAAACAGATAAAGTTAATCCGCTAGGAATAGAATGGAAATCAAAATGAAGCAGAAGAGACTCATTAAGCACGAATATCCAGATCGGGAAAGTCATTAGTACTGCGTCATCGCTCTGACGTGAGACTATGACAGTGCCATCTTTCTGAAGACTTTGATAGGATATCTCTAAGTGATCAGTGAAGGGAAGTTTTACTGAAGTAATGCTGCCATTCTTTGATACAGCACGACATTCTGCAGAAAGATACCAAACATCGGAGCCGTAGTGTAGCAGAGTTTGATCCTTGTCTCTATAGAACCGAGGAGAGGTTGCTCTGTAAGACTCTACAGGTTGGGTATTCTCAATTGTGGGAAGGTCCGAAATCACACGAAACCCATAGGCCATATCCAGTGGATTGATCAAGGAACGCACAAAAGTGTGGGGCACTGTCGTATGATTATCGGACAAAGTGAACCGGCTCAAAAGAAAGAAGAGGAAAAAAAGGACGTGATTGTAGAACTTTTCAAGTTTGATGTACGTAAAGCGAGTCGTTATTAGTAGAAGTCACGTGCTATGCGTGAAAAGGGAAAGAAAAATAGCTTCAACAATTGCAATGATTGCGAGATCGAAACCAAGCTCTTCCCATAGGGCAATTTTGATAAACGGCTTTACCAGAAGTCATCGCATATAAAAGGGAGCCCAAAATGAGACATATCTTTGTTGTATGAATTATCCCTCTATTCTGTCTCTATAAATGTCGCTTTTCCCTGAAGAACCTAAACTGGACCCAGAAACCACCCGTATTGTTGTTGTTGGATGCGGTGTGTTTGGGCTTTCCACTATTCTTGCATTGACCAATAAGGGATATAGAGAGATTATTGGCTTGGATGTGTCGAAAGTTCCTTCTCCTAGATCGGCTGCCACTGATTACAACAAAATGCTTCGTGTAGAGTATGCCAATATTCTGTATGCCAAATTATCGGTGGAAGCATTAAGATCGTGGGAAAACGATCCCCTTTTCAAACCCTACTATAAAAAAGTAGGCAGATTGGTTCTTTCCCCGTATAAGGAAGAGAATAAGGCACGTCTCATTTATGACAAAATCGGTGCCGAGAACGTCAAGAAACTTGGGGTTGACCAAAGAATCGTCGAATTGAGATCCTCCTCGGAAATAGGTAGATTGATACCCGGGTTTAAAGATAACCAATTATCTAACCCATTAGTTGCCAGATACAAAATCGATTCCGCATTAGGGGAATCCGGAAAATCCTTAGCGGGAGTTTATCACGAATGTGCTAAGAGAGGTGTCAAATTCATTTTTGGAGACGGCGGTCACGCCATTAAAATTGAAGAAGGAAAGGTGATTGCTAAGAATGGAGATGTCTACTTGGCGGACAAGATCATAGTTTCCTCAGGCGCCAACACTTCTGCCTTGGTTGATTTGAATGCCAGTGTGACAGCCGTGGGTCATTTCGTCTCTCATGTTCAATTGAACGATGCACAATACGACAAGTATAAGAAAATTCCGATTTTTTTCAGCTCCGAATATGGATACTTCTTCCCTCCTGATCCCAAGGATCATGTCATCAAGATTGGCCATACATTTGCCGATGCTAGAAACTTTATTAAGAATCCATTTAATAAGGCTCAGACTACATCTATTCCGTCATACATTCACGACGCACCCACTATTGTGGAGGAAGCCACAAAAAGATTAATGAACTTGGTGATACCAGAATTGGCTTACAATCCAGTGGTTAACTGTACGATAGGTTGGACAAGTCTTTCTTATGACGAGAATTTCATAATCGATTATGCAACCCAGTCGAAATCAATTATTATGTGCACAGGGGACTCTGCCCATGGGTACAAATTCCTTCCAAACATTGGGAAATACATAGTCAAACGGATGGAGGGTACTCTTGATCATGAGCATGCGTCGGCCTGGAGATTTAGGCAAGCCACATGGTCAGCAATGACAGTGTCCGAACGTACAGAGAGAACCTCATATGATGTTAGAAACGTTCGTCATTGGATCAGAGGTCAACCGGAGCCACTACCTGCCTCTGCAAAACTATAGCAAGGGAAGATAATAGAATTTCGAAATCTTAGATTTACCAATAAAAAGTACTAGAAATGAGACAACGTAGATTATACAGAGTAAATATCAAATCCGGAGTTTCTGACTAACACAGATCGTCGAGGATCGGCAGGCTAACGTGTTTCTTCTCTTGCCAGATACTGAGGGCCCAAGAGCTCTATACAATTTTCAGGGAGAAGATTTCTCGTGACAAAAAAATCGAACGATGGGAATGTCTGATTTTCTCTTTTTCCTGTGGGGTACGTAACGGTGGTTGTACTCTCTTCTCTTGGTGATTCCTGTTCTTAATAAGAATAGTTTAGATTTGGAGCCTCTTTTCAGATTTCTGGTTAGCTTCATCTTGGTCAGCTTGTATTCGCTCGTTTTCAATACAAAAAAATGAAATCTATCAAATGTGTGGTGGTGGGAGATGGTGCCGTTGGTAAGACCTCGTTACTTATCTCCTATACTACAAATCAATTTCCAGAGGATTACGTGCCTACTGTGTTTGATAACTATTCTGCCAATGTGATGGTTGATAACGAAAAAGTTACCATTAACCTCTGGGATACTGCTGGACAAGAGGAATATGATCGCTTGAGACCTCTTTCATACACCCAGACTGACGTTTTTTTGATTTGTTTCTCTGTCGTGGAGCCCTCCTCTTTCTCGAACGTTAAGAACAAATGGATTCCCGAAATACGACACCACACTCCAAAGGACACTTTGGTTATTCTTATCGGTACCAAGTCTGATCTCAGGGAAGATCCTCACGTTTTAGATCAACTAGAAGAAAACGGCGAACAGCCAATCAATGCTCAAGGGGCCGAGGCCGAGGCAAAGGAGTTGGGATGCGCTGGTTACATGGAGTGCTCTGCTGCTTCCCAACAGGGTGTTAGAGAAGTGTTTGACTTTGCCATTAAAGCTGTCATTTCTCCAGAAACGGTTAAAGGAGCAGACAAGGTGGCCGAGAAGACTGTCGATAGTGCTGCCAAGCCTGGCCGGGCTACAGGTAATGAAAGGACTTTGGGACATAAGAAGAGAAGCAGACTCTCCAGAGTCGCTCACTCCAAAAAGTGCCTTATCCTATAGAGAGTTCTTAAAACCTGTTCACACCTTTCACTTTCTTTACAATATGGTGGTGCTTTCACTCTTTTACTTTTTTCTGTCCATTCCTTTGTTTCTCTATCAGTTTTCTTAGTCTAATCTACCATTATTAATTATTGTCGAGTTTTAATTGTCCTTTTCTATCATGGCCAGCCTTGATGGATGTATTCCATTGTTGGCTTCCAATGCAGCTTTAGTAGCCTCCTCATCTTCATCATCTCCCTTTTCATTACTCTTCTGCTGCTTGGCCCTTTCTTTCTGAATCTTATCAATACGTTCTTTCATCAACTTATCGTTCTTGGTCTTAATCTTATCCACTCTGTTCACCGAATTTCCACCACCTCCAGCGGTAAGTTCCACATTGATCTTTCGTTTCTCCAGCAGAGAATGATGAAGTGCTAAACAGGCATCAATACGTCCTTGAATGTGCCCATTCTCTCCGAGGAATTCAAGGAATGCTATACCCTTATCTTTTCTCACTCTAACAATATCCGGCTTTCCAGCTTTGAAATGCTCCCTTAACTCCTTCTCTCCAATATCATAGGGTATATTTCCCACAAATAAAAGGAATCTGGACCCACTATTGGATCCATTCTTTCCTTTACCGTGATGTCCCCTTCTAGTCTTTCTCTTCTTCTTTGGTTTGAGACTAGCCTCCTCGGCCTGCTTCTTCTTAACCTCTATTTCTTCAAGTTGACTAGCAGCTTTTTCAGATGTCTTCGACTTGAATTTCAATGCTTTGAGCTGCTTTTTGGACAGCTTTGTAATTTGGGGCATTATCAATATATAAGGATATCAAGTGAAGTAAAGAAGTATCAATTTACTCAAAAGAAGTTTGATCGATTTTTCACTCGATAAAAAAAAAACCTTAAAATTTTCCGTTATCAGCTCAAAATGGAAATCTCCTTCAACTCGGCTAATAAGTCTTTCCAATCTGAATTGCTAACATGGGCAAGATCCGAATTAATTTGAAACCTAGCGAAAAGGACGAGGTAGACAAAAAGCTTGAAAGAACACCAATAAAATATAGAGAGCGAGAAACCAGAGGGAGAGGTCGAGTGAAAGAGACTAACCTTGAGAAACGTGGACGAAAACCTCCGGGAGAGGACAAAGATAGGGATTTGATAGACGATACCTCTAAGATAGATGAAATAAAGAAATTAATGGGATTTAGTGGGTTTGGAACTACTAAGAATAAGAAAGTGGAAGGAACGGATTGCTATGGAGTGAAGAAAATTCAGAGGGCCGAGTATAGACAGTATATGAATAGAGAAAAGGGCTTCAACAGACCCTTATCTCCTACGAGAGAAGACATAAAGGGAAGGAAACTTCATGAAAAGAAGAAGAATAAAGATTAGAACTTCTTTATATATATATTATACATATGCTTTTTCATTGCTTGTTACGTCATTAATCATGGAACACTGAGATCGTTATGATTAGGTGCATTCTCAATGATCGCATTCTCTGCGTAGAGAGCAGGAACAGAGTCAGTAACTTCAACTTGTTTGTGCTGCTGTTCTTTCCTCTTTTCATCATCGTCCTTGTCTGATCCAGTAATGGCACCAACGACGCCAATCTGCAAAAACAAACTGAGGATCAAAGAAATTCCAGACAATGCAATACCAAAGTAAAAGGCGTATCTAATAGCATGCCAGAATTCTTGCTTATGGTCATTTTGCTCAGATGTACCATAAAGACTATATTTTGAAGAAACAATAGTACTTGAAAGTCCCAAACCCACCGACGAGGCCAATTGAATGATAGTATTAAAAGTACCTGCAGCTCTGCTCTGCACCTCTTTTTCAACGAGGCCCAACGAGCAACGATTGGCAACATTGTATATGAAATCAGCCCCCAAAACACAAACAATGAAAGCCCAAAAAGGCCCCAAGAAATAATTTCTATCGATTGGAAAGGTTGCCCAGATAATGCTAGCAGTAAGAAAGCCAAGACATCCAACAAAGACCAAAATTCTACCAGGAATCTTGTGCATGGTTAAACCGGCAAATATGTTGACGCAGACACCGGCGATAGGCTGTGGAAGCACACAGCAAGCTGTTATAATAGCCGAATAGCCACGGATCATCTCAAAGTAGACAATAGAGTAGTAATTCAACACACCTTGAAAGTTTATCCAACAGAAAGCTGAGATGATCATACATAGATCAAAATTCCAACTCTTGAAAAGAGCCATTGGCATAATAGGTTGACTGGGAATGTGCATCTCGTAGAGCACAAACACTGGAATCAACGCTATACCTACAACAAGAAGAGCAATAATGTAAGGAGTTCCCCAACCATCTGTAGCGGCATCTACCTGAGTAAGAGAAAAGCAAATGAGAGTAAATGCTGTTAACGAGATAAACGAACCACCATAATCCAAATGCCTAAAAATCTGGCCAGCACGGCCCCATTGCATGCGAGTCTCATCATCAGGCATGAAGAACACCACACCAACTGAAAAAAGACAAAAGATAATCGCTAGAAAATAGTGCACAGCACGCCAGTTGAAGGCCGCTATACAAACGCCGGCAATGAAGAAGCCGGAAGCACCACCAACAGGAGCTCCGAGCGCAAAGATACTCATAGCCATATTCTTTCTTTTGGAATCTTTGTAGGTAGAGCCAAGGAATCCTGCAGCTGCAGGGGTTGCACATGCAACAGCAGCACCCATAAGAGCGCGCAGTATGCATAAAACAGCGAAGTTCTTCATGAAGCCTGCAATCAACGAGAATAAAGCATAAGAAAAGAAACCAATAATCAACGAGTTACGTCTCCCAAGAGCATCTGCAACTCCTCCCATCAACAACAAACAGCCACCGTTAGCAAGTGTAATACTGTTGACACACCAGGTCAATACACCACCATCTACATTGAAGTATAGAGACGTCGCTGAAAGCGCCGTCTGAAAAGCAGATGAACCCATTGAAGCGGCCGCTGGAGCAAAAGTGACCAAAGCAACACACATAAACTCTTGAAAAGTTGATTTGAAAATTGGCGGACGCTGCTCAGGGTCAGGGTATAGTATTGATTTGTTAGTAGGAACTCTTCCTATATCGGATTCTACTGACGCAATAGATCCAGCGACAGTTGGCGAGAGATCCCTCTCACCCAAAACGGTTTCCGAAGAAGTATACTCTTCTGAAGAAGCTTGTTCTCTTTGCTCCAAAGCCATAAGTTCCTCAAAAAATAAACGCAACCGAATGAAAAAGATAATGGAGTTTAATCAATTATAAATCAATCACCGAAAGTTGAACTGTTCCCTGGGCCTTCTTTTTTTTCTTTTTTTCTTTCTTTTTGTTATGTCCGATGGTAGGAGATCGACAGACCAGAATCGGAGAGGTCGCATGTAGTTAAAGTTATCTATTTCAAATCATATATAATTAATGTTGGGCGCAAAGCAGAAAGGTTAGCGAATATGGTTGTAACAACAACCGATAGGGTTATTTGATAACTTCTACCTTTATTTGGGAAGTCTTGGATTGTATTAAAATGTCCGAATGTAATTTACCCAGTGTTGAGACCAAAATTAAGTGATGAAGGCTTACCTGACGACTCACTGTGGTTATCATTTACTATGGTAGAGTATCTCTCTGTATCCTTTGGGAAATAAATACTCGTAGCGCACTTCAATAGACTTCAAGTCTTTCTATCCCATAGAAATGTCATCGACAACGACAAAACCTTCAACTAAAGATGAATCCATTATTAAGCCAGATACTGATACTGAAATCATCAATAACATTGTCTTGAAACAAAACATATCAAAGAGTGCACGACATTATCATAGAAGATATTGAGAGAAATAAGAAAAAAACGAAAGAAACCCTCTATTAAGGAGCGGTTCTTTTCAAAGAATGACTCGCTTTGCGCATTGAGCTAGAAACGAAATACATTCGTTCTGAGTTAATCAAGATCTCAAAAATGAAAGAAAACCGACTATTAAAAACAATACGCTGTACTCATTCTTGATTTCTTTACCATTGGATAAGATTCACACGTTTCGTCGGAAATCATGGAGCAGTGTGATTGGTATGATTAGGTACATTTTCATTGATCGCATTTTCTGTGCAGAGAGCAGGAACAGAGTCAGTAACTTCAACTTGTTTGTGCTGCTGTTCTTTCCTCTTTTCATCATCGTCCTTGTCTGATCCAGTAATGGCACCAACGACGCCAATCTGCAAAAACAAACTGAGGATCAAAGAAACTCCTGACAATGCAACGCCAAAGTAAAAGGCGTATCCAATAGCATTCCATAACTCTTCCTTGTGATCATATTCCTGGGCTGTACCATAAAGACTATATTTTGAAGAAACAATTGTACTTGAAAGACCCAAACCCACCGACGAGGCCAATTGAATGATAGTATTAAAAGTACCTGCAGCTCTACTCTGAGCTTCTTTCTCAACGAGGCCCAACGAGCAACGATTGGCAACGTTGTATATAAAATCCGCTCCCAAAACACTAATTAAAAAAGCCCAAAAAGGTCCTAAAAAGTAGTTTCGGTCTATCGGAAGGGTAGCCCAAATGATACTAGAGGCAAGGAAACCTAGACATCCGACGAAGACCAAAATGCGACCAGGAATCCTGTGCATATTTAAACCAGCAAATATGTTGAAAAGAACACCACAAAAAGGCTGCGGAAGCATACAGCAAGCTGTTATAATGGCCGAATAGCCACGAATCATCTCAAAGTAAATAATGGAGTAGTAGTTCAATATGCCTTGAAAGTTCATCCAAGAGAAAGCTGAAATGATCATACAGAGATCAAAATTCTTACTCTCATAGAGGATCATCGGCATAAGAGATTCCTTGGGAACGTGTATTTCGTAGATCACAAACAATGGAATCAACGCTAGACCTACAACAAGAAGAGCAATGATGTAAGGAGTCCGCCAACCATCCGCAGTGGCATCCACCTGAGAAAGAGAAAAGCAAATGAGAGTGAATGCTGTCAGAGAGATGAGAGCGCCTCCATAATCCAAATGCCTAAAAATCTGTCCGGCACGGTCCCACTGCATACGGGTCTCATCATCAGGCATGAAGAACACGACAAAAATCGATAAAAGACAAAAAAGAATTGCAATGAAATACTGCACAGCACGCCAGTTGAACGCCTCAATACAAACGCCGGCAATGAAGAAGCCGGAAGCACCGCCAACAGGAGCTCCAAGTGAGAAGATACTCATAACCATATTCTTCCTCTTGGAATCTCTGTAGGTGGATCCAAGAAACCCTGCAGCTGCAGGGGTTGCACATGCAACAGCAGCACCCATAAGAGCGCGCAGTATGCATAAAACTACAAAATTGTTCATGAAGCCTGCAATCAACGAAAATACAGCATAGGAAAAGTAACCAATAATCAACGAGTTACGTCTCCCAAGAGCATCTGCCATTCCTCCTGTCAACAACAAGCAGGCACCATTAGCAAGCATAACACTGTTGACACACCAGCTCAATATGCCACCGTCCACATTGAAGAATTGGGACGTAGCTTGAAGAGATGTCCGGAAAGAAGAAGAAGCCATTGTAGCAGCGGCAGGGGCAAAGGTGAGTACAGCAACACATATATACTCTTGGAAAGTTGATTTGAATATCGGCGGACGTTGCTCAGGATCAGAGTATAATACTGATTTGTTAGTAGGAACTCGTCCTATATCAAATATATCCGAAGTGAAAGATTCTGCATCTGAGGTTTGTGGAGACTCTGCCAAAACACAGGGATTGCCAAGATCGACTTCTGAACCAAACTCATCCAAATCTGACAATTCTTCCAGCTCTGGATACACCATTCTTTAAGGCGACATACGACGTGAATAAGGAGAACTAATGAACTGACGATGTACAAATATTGTTAACGATCTGCGCTTTCGGCCCGGTTTATTTTTTCTTTCTTTTCTTTTTCTTTTTCCTTGGCCATCTCTTCTTGGCATTTTCTGCCTGGCTTATCTTGAAATTAAACATCAATACTTTTAAAAAGCAGAGATTGATAAATTCTGAGGGAAGATCAGTGTATCGAGGATGATAAAAATTGAAGGAAGTCGGAATGTGTATGCCTTTACAAAGATGTAGACTCAATCTTGGTCTATTGAGTTCGGATTTAAAAATTTACTATCTATTAATTACCTTATATTATTATTTCTTCTATTCTGCACGAGTGGGCAGCATGTTTTTTTTTTGGGAATGAGAGCTTATTGATGTACTCTTTATATCACTGCTCATACTTCTGCTTCCTGCTGCTCTCTCGATTTCGAGGGAACTTTCGCTACATTCTTCCAACACTCTACGATCAATGTCGCTGAAATCAGTAAATCACATCTGCTGCACTTGAACATCATCAAGAAATGATTGGTCATATCAAGAATCTATGCTCCAACATAGAGAACCCGAAGTCGCCCAGCATTTTTAAACCTCACGTCTCTTAAAGGCATTGGGATCAGCAACAGTTTTTCAACGAAGAAATCACCTTCAAAAATAGCTTCATACATTTCGTCATGAATCAACGAATCAGTCAAATCGTGTCATTGAGCATATTTTGACTGGCGGCTCCTTCCTCGCTGGCGTTCTTTCCTGAGTAGAGGGCAGGAACAAAATCCGCCACTCTATCTTGTTTGTGCTGCTCTTCATAATCGTCCTTGTCGGGTCCACTGATAGCACCAATGACGCCAATCCTCAAAAACAGGCTGAGGATCAAAGAAATTCCAGACAATGCAATACCAAAGTAGAAGGCGTATCTAATAGCATTCCAGAATTCTTGCTTATGGTCATTTTGCTCAGATGTACCATAAAGACTATATTTTGAAGAAACAATTGTACTTGAAAGTCCCAAACCCACCGACGAGGCCAATTGAATGATAGTATTAAAAGTACCTGCAGCTCTGCTCTGAACTTCTTTTTCAACGAGGCCCAACGAGCAACGATTGGCAACGTTGTATATAAAATCAGCCCCCAAAACACAAACAATGAAAGCCCAAAAAGGCCCCAAGAAATAATTTCTATCGATTGGAAAGGTTGCCCAGATAATGCTAGCAATAAGAAAACCAAGACATCCGACGAAAATAAAAATTCTACCGGGAATCTTGTGCATAGTCAAGCCCGCAAAGATGTTAGCAAAGATACCACAAATGGGTTGTGGAAGTAAACAGCAAGCTGTTAAAATAGCCGAATAGCCACGGATCATCTCAAAGTAGACAATAGAGTAATAATTCAACACACCTTGAAAGTTTATCCAAGAAAAAGTAGAAATGATCATACATAGATCAAAATTCCAACTCTTGAAAAGAGCCATTGGCATAATAGGTTGACTGGGAATATGCATCTCGTAGAGCACAAACACTGGAATCAATACTATACCTACAACAAGAAGAGCAATAATGTAAGGAGTTCCCCAACCATCTGTAGCGGCATCTACCTGAGTAAGAGAGAAGCAAATGAGAGTGAATGCTGCTAACGAGATAAACGAACCACCATAATCCAAATGCCTAAAAATCTGGCTGGCATGAATTCCTTGCATGCGAGTCTCATCATCAGGCATAAAAAGTACCACACCTATGGAGCAGAAGCCAAAAAGAATAGCTAGAAAATATTGAACTGCACGCCAGTTGAATGCTATTATACAAACACCTGCAATTATGTAACCCGATGCACCACCAACAGGAGATCCGAGCGCAAAGATACTCATAGCCATATTCTTTCTTTTGGAGTCTTTGTAGGTAGAGCCAAGAAATCCTGCGGCTGCAGGGGTTGCACATGCAACAGCAGCACCCATAAGAGCGCGCAGTATGCATAAAACAGCAAAGTTCTTCATGAAGCCTGCAATCAACGAGAATAAAGCATAAGAAAAGAAACCAATAATCAACGAATTACGTCTCCCAAGAGCGTCTGCAATTCCTCCCATCAATAGCATACAGCCACCATTAGCAAGCATGATACTATTAACACACCAGGTCAACACACCTCCATCTATACCAAAATATTGAGATGTCACTGAAAGAGAGGTCTGAAAACAAGCTGAACCCATTGAAGCGGCCGCTGGAGCAAAAGTGAATAAAGCAACACATATATACTCTTGAAAAGTTGATTTAAATATTGGCGGACGCTGCTCAGGATCAAGGTACAATATTGATTTGTTAGTAGGAACTCGTCCTATATCAGAAGTTGTTGAAGCAAGAGATCTGGCGACGGAAACATCCCTAAAACTTGCCAAGAGATCTCTCTCACCGAGGCCAGTTTCCAGGTGAGTAGACTCTTCTGAAGTTGATTCTCCTGCAGATGATTCTTTCAAAGTTACCTCTTTACCATATCCTGAAGTCATCTGTTCCTCAGAATGTAAAGACACCTAATATGCGAAGAGCACAACCGACCTTGGTTAGGAAGCGAAGCCATTCGGATCTGGTTTCTTTTTATATACTTATTTTTTTTTTTCTTTTGATATTCGCTTTCTTTTTATCCTTTTTCTATTTTCTAAAAAGCATTCTATTATTTTTCCGAGTCGATTAACGCCAGGATTTCACTTCAAAAATGTGAAGAGCAGAAGATACAATATTGATAAGGTAAGAGTGATTAATAAGGATAATAATAAAAAAACAGACTACGTAATTCCAAATCGATGCACCCACATACCACAATTATCAGATTTGACATCGAGGAGTCGGGCCCGGATTTAAGAATTTCCTCTTTGGTAATTACCTTTTTTTATTGATTCGAAAAATTTCGTACGATCAGGGCGCGAGGTTACAGCCCATTGATGTGCTCTTTATATAACTGTTCATATTTCTCTTTTAGCGTGGTGTAGGCAGCATTCTTCTGTTCCAATTGAGTCTTCAACACCGTCAACTCTCCTGCTGCTTTCCCATTTGCGAAAAGATTTTCGCTACCTTGTCTAATCACTGTAGAATCGATATCACTGAGATTAGTAAACCACATCTGCTGCGTTTTAACATCCTCAAGGAATCTGTTCATATCAAACTTCTGTTCTCCAAAGTAGGGAGGCTGGAGTTCGCCCAACTTTTTCTGAATCTCATGCTTCTCAATGGCATTGGCATCAACAACAACTCTCTTCAACGTAGGAATCACCCTTACCATATTCTTATCATTGTAATGTCTGTCAAGCTGCTTGTTATCGGCCTTGGTGTAGGCAAGTAGAATCTGAGACACGGCTCCTGCAAGAGGTTTGAACTTGCGCTGAATCTGTTTTGTCGCTATATCAACCACAAATACGTTACCTTTAGAGTCTCCAGACACCAAATACGTACCATCAAGCGTCACCTGCAATTTCGTAACAATAGTTTGACCATTTCCATCATCTTTATGGCAAACGAAAGTCTCTTGTAAATCTAAGTCTGGCTTCAACGTTACTATACTGCCCATTCCTCCCACAGCTTCAAGCACATGTGTTTTGACATTGCCTCGATATAAAGGAATCATTCTTATGAAGCCATCATCCTGGCCAGCATATAGGGCTCTATATGCTGGATCAGCAGCCAAAGACTCTACCTTGGTAGGTAGAACGAAAGTAGTAATCAATCTCTTGGACGCTATACTATAGCATCTCACAGTGCAATCTCTGGAAGCTGTATACACTTTCAAGTCAGAGACAAGGCCATTAGTGATCACCAAATCTGTGACAGGAAGAGTGTTATCTGTCAAGATTGAATACGGCTTGGCTGGATTGATGCTGTCATTAGCCAAATCGAGGATTCTCCAAATGACCACTCTAGAATCAGCACCTCCACTTACCAAAAATCCCTTATTATACCTGATAACATTTACAGCCTGATAATGGCATTCCTTAACAGCCAATAGAAGTCCAGAATCAAGTTCCCAAACATAAATTCTACCGGACTGCCCTCCTCCTACTAGTAACCAATCGTCGCATATTTCCAAACAGCTCAACGGCTCTGGAATAGGGATTTTCTGTTCAGGGCTCTCTTTTCCATAAAGATAAACTTGTATTATGGCACGATCATTGCACGCCGAAATAAGCTTCGTTTCTTGACCTATACCAGTCAAAACCGAGCCATTTCTTCCACTGTAGCACTGTCTATACTGCAAGTATTGTTTAGAAGAATGCAAGGAAGAAAGATATGCAAACGAATTCGCATCATGCTTATCAGTAGCATCACCACTGCAACAGTAAAATGCAATTTCATCCATGCTGCAATCGATAGAAGAGAGTAGAAGGGGAAGTAATGCTAAGCATGCTCAAACTCAGTCCTGAATATTCCTTAAAATTTTTACACTTGTTGAACATCCGTACACCGCAACGGAAAGAAGAGATGTTAGGAAAGGATCTGATCTCAATCAAGACTTACTTACACGTTTATCGTTTTTCTTGTTCATCTACAATGCCTTTGAATTACCTTGGCACGCTTCTTGTAGATGGAACTGATAAAACACCTGGATGGTTCTATATCAAGAATTATGGAACCCCGTTGTTGGCGGCCGTCCTTGCAAAAATGTATCTGAATGGATCTTCTAATACGTGGCAAAGAGACTTACACGGCAAGGTGTATATAGTCACAGGAGGTACCTCAGGAATTGGTGCGCCGTTGGTCAGAGAACTGGCATTGCGTGGTGCTCAGTTGGTTTTACTAACGTCACAATTAAAGTCTGATAATAGTGGAGCAGTTTGGGTAACAGACTATGTAGATGATCTACGAAACTCAACCGATAATCCTTTGATCTACGTCGAAGAGTGCAATCTCTCGTCATTGTATTCTGTTCGGAAGTTTGCTACAAAATGGTTGGATAATCGAACTGCCAGGAGATTGGATGGCGTGATCTGTTTGGCTTCAGAGAGAATGCCCATCGGCAAATCAAGACAAGTCAGCGTTGATGGCGTTGAGATGCAGATGGCCATCAACTACTTGGGCCAATATCATTTGCTAACTCTTTTAGAGCCATGTCTTAAGGCACAACCTCCTGATAGAGATGTGCGAGTGATCCTGGCTACATGCATGAGCCAGTCTATAGGAACTCTGGATTTAGATGATTTGCTTTGGGAAGTGAAAAGATATCCAAGTGGACGGCCCTGGAAGATGTATGGAAGTTCGAAATTGATGCTACACATGTTTGCTAAGGAATATCAGAAGCGACTGGAAAATGCTGGTCGTAAGGACAAACAGCCATGTAACATAAGGGTGAACGTGGTTAATCCAGGTATAACAAGGACACCCTCTACTAGAAGAGCCATTTCCATGGGTAGTGTGCTTGGATTGCTTGTTTATTTGCTATTATATCCTTTTTTCTGGATAGTGTTAAAGCCCTGTGAATATGGAATGCAGTCGTTTTTATACGCACTATGTTGTCCGGATTTGATAGATATAAGTGGTGGACAGTACATAAGGGAATGCTCTGTGGTTAAGACCAAGCTTAGAAAAGAGTTGCAAGACGACGAACTACAAAAGAACTTGTATGATCTTACCGCACGAAAGATCAGTGAGTTGGAAAAGAAATCTGCCATTGAGAGAAACAGAGGAAAGCCTGATGGGAATAAGAAGAAGGACAAAAGGCAGAAGAAGGACGAAATGCAGAAGAAGGATAAGAAAGGACTTACTGAAGAGGATAAGAGGGGCATTTTCATGTCTGCTTTTGACACCGAGGATGAGTTACAGAATTATAAAGCCCGGAACGCGAACACCGACGATGCACATAGTACGCAGTTGAGGAGATTGGACGAGAAGTACGAAGCTACTCACAAGAAATCATAATGATACTTATTGGTCTTTCCGAAAACGGGTGAAAAAAAACTCCTGTTAACGGAGAGAGTGTTGCAAAAGTTTGGGTATGGGGAACGTCGGTCCCACGTACGATCCATAGTGATAATCATAATCATAGTCATAGCATAGTGATAATTATAATCATAGTCGTAGCATACTGATAATCGCTGAGGTAAATGCTGTATTACACTGTATTACGCTGTTACTCTGCTGACGGATTGTATATTCTTATCGAGAGATTGCCAACGATAATCCCTATCTCGCTAGAAATTACTCTTTGTACAATATGACTCAGGCAAGGACCGGGGAAAAAAATTTTCTTCTGCGCATTGAGGGCCTTGAGCATGAAGGCCTTTAAAGCGCGAGGACTCTGCAAAAAAGAAGAAAAGGAAATTCGAAAGCTTAGGAAAGACTCACCCAGTCGCGGCCCACACGCATATTTAACTAGGCTTGTTTCCAGGTTTTTCCCCAACTCTTGCTTCCTTGTGATGTTTTCAGCACTTCGAAATAACTTTGGTTTCAAGAAGAACAGTTTGAATTTTATCAGAATGTCCTCTACTACTACTGCTCCTGCAGCGCTTGATGCCTCTAAGTTGGTGATCCATAAAACCAGTACCCCTAAGGAAAAGCTTCCCAATGAAAAGTTAGTCTTCGGTAGATCATTCACCGATCACATGTTGACTATCCCATGGAACAGAACTGCCGGATGGGGTACGCCTGTTATTAAGCCATACGCTCCTCTTACTTTGGATCCGTCTGCCGTTGTGTTCCATTATGCCTTTGAGTTGTTTGAAGGCTTGAAGGCTTACAGAGATCCCAAGGGTCAGATCAGAATGTTCCGTCCTGACAAGAACATGATCAGAATGAATAAGTCTGCCGACAGAATATGCTTGCCTACGTTTGAAAACGAGGAATTGATAACCTTGATCGGAGAGCTCTTGAAGGTCGACTCTTCTTTCATTCCAAGCGAAAGGGGCTACTCTCTCTACATTAGGCCAACCATGATTGGTACTACCCCGGGTTTGGGTGTGCATACACCAGATGATGCTCTTTTGTACGTTATATGCTCCCCGGTTGGCCCTTACTATTCGACCGGTTTCAAGGCTGTTCGTTTGGAGGCCACCGATTACGCCGTTAGAGCCTGGCCTGGTGGAGTTGGTGACAAGAAGTTGGGTGCTAATTATGCTCCATCTGTTAAGCCACAATTGGAGGCAGCCAAGAGAGGTTACCAGCAGAATTTATGGTTGTTTGGCCCTGAAAAGCATGTCACGGAGGTTGGTACTATGAACTTTTTCATTGCTTTCAAGGACTCCAATGGTGTCAAGGAGCTTGTCACTGCTCCTTTGGATGGTATGATTTTGGAAGGTGTTACTAGAGATTCCATTTTGGCCTTGTGTAGAGAAAAACTTGATAAGAAAGAGTGGAAGGTCAACGAGAGATATTGCTCGATCTCTGAAATTGAAGAGAGAGCCAAGAAGGGCGAGGTTGTCGAGGCCTTCGGTTCCGGTACCGCCGCTGTTGTTTCTCCAGTTAAGGAGATAGGCTACAATAGTGAGCACATCAGCATCCCAATCCTTCCTGGTGAAGAGGCCGGTGCCTTGACCAAGCAGATTGCTGAGTGGATTGCTCAGAGACAGTATGGTATTGTCGAGAGCGATTGGTCGAGAATCGTTAAAGAACAGACTTCTTAGATCTATGCAACGTAATTTAGAACTCCCTCCTTCTCAATAAATGTAGTACGTAAGCGACGAGACGAAACTTTTATCCACTTTAATTTCTTCCTCGAAAGTTGATTTGGTTTTTGGTTTATCATCACTATTTCTTCTCCTTCATGCTTTCGTTTGTGGATCAATTGAAGTCGTTTGTGGCTTCGAAGGCCAGTTTCAAAGTCATATATACAACTGCACATGGACTGTTAATATCCCCACTTACTTCTCGAATTCTTATATTGGATTCCTCTTTTAACCCACCGCATAGTGGTCATACATCATTAATTTCTAAGGCAGTTACCTACAGATTTCCATCCAAAGATGGCTTAAATGTGTCAACCATAAATACAAATTCGGTGCTACTTCTACTATCTTTGAAAAATGCCGACAAAAAACAAGCCAAGTTGCCCAGCTACGTGAATCGGCTGGAAATGGTCAAGCTGCTAGCTGACCGCATATTCAATGAATATGGACTTTCCTGTTCCATTGGTCTTACCGACAGATCATTATTTGTGGACAAGTTGAACGCAATAGGGGAAGTTTTGAGGAAGGCGTATCCTACCCAGTTCGATTCACTAAGATTGGCATTTCTATTGGGCTTCGATACGTTAGTAAGACTATTAGATCCCAAATATTACCACGACCGGAGTATGAAAGAATCCCTCCACTCGTTTTTCGTCAATTCCGATTGTTTCGTGCTCAGTCGCGAAGATGAAAAATATTCCCAGGCTTATCAGGCCGACTTTGTCAGTCAGATAAAGAACGGCCAATATGGGGACCAGATCCCTAAAGCGTGGGCAGACCATCTATATTCATTGAATGGAGATGATGGTACTCTCAAAATCAGCTCGTCTCAAATTAGAGCCCTTGCCGCCACTGGGGATAAATCTTGGGAATTGTATACCTTCCCGGAAATAGTAGACTATATAAAACAGAAGAATCTATATCACGAGTAAGCGTCACGTGATAACAATTATTTCGTCATTCTGAAAAAAGTTTTTCTTTCCTCTTTTTGTCACACTATTTTTACGCTTCCGACCACCAGACGGCTCCGCCCCCCTTTGTAAAAGTTTTTTGCTACCTTCTTCTTTCTTGTTTTCGCCTGCCTTCAAGCACTTGCCAGGCTTCAAAGTGCACCAGTTTTCATTTTTCAGGTAATTAGATTGCTCTATACACGTGTCTATACTGCAAAGTAACTATTACGGCTTTTAGTGTTCAAATCAGTGCATTTTTAGGTTATATATTCTATTCATTATAGCCTAATACCCTGGATATTTTAAGGGAAACCGCCCCTAGTTTCTGTTTCCATCCCTCTATTTTCTCACACTCAGTTGTGTTTTTTTTGGTTTCTCTGCAGCCAACGAGCGAGTCAAAAGCGTGTCAGCGGCCTGCTCCCCTCACAAAAAAAAAGTTAAGGAAAAAGTTTTTGCCTTCAATAGGTACATCTGTGCACCAGGCTTTGAAAGCGCATAACATGGCTTTATCTCTTAAACGAGCATTTTTTTGAGACCGATCTCAGTCATAGCCGTGGCCATGAAACTTCCAGTGTGAAGAGATCGTGCTTCAGAAAATCACAGTTTCTAATCCAGAGAAATAATATCCCTGTCACCAAATCCCTGAATATAAGTTCAGAGAATGACGATAAGGATGAAGGAGATAATGGTATCGAAGGATTTTCTGACTATAAAGCAGATAGCCGCAGGCCTCTGATAAAATCACTAAGTGTCATATCTGCTCCTCTGGATGATTACCAGGTGTCGAGAGCCGTCGCACAGTATAGCGACAGTGAGATTGATGATGATGAATGCTTTAGTAAGGGAGATCAATGTACCAGCAAGAGACGCAAGTCGTCGATTGGTGTTACAAGGATGCATTGTCACAGAGATATTTCTACTTCACGTGTAACACGTGTTTCTACATCTTTCTCCACTGCTGATCCAACTCTTCGTTGTTCATCTGTCTCCTCATCAATTGCCACACCACCCTTTGCTAAATACTCTCTTCTCTCTTCTGATCTCATTAGCTCATTACCCAAAAGCTCCAAGGAAATGGACAGATATAGCCTATCGCCCTCTCCTTGTTGTAGATCTCGGAATTCGCTTCCAGATCTTGACTTTACAGCTAGATCTCGCTGCTTTGACTATCTAGTGGGTGCCATCGACGAAGCATGGGCTCGTTATTGTAATGCCACCTCGCACGATGAAGAGGTTGCTTATGGCTATGAGCAGGATGACGGTGACAGTCAACATGCTAATGCGAATCGTGTTAGGAGTATTCTGAGTTGTCAATCCTGTAAATGTGGAGGTGAATCCAATTCTTTAGCTTCTTCCGATGAGGATGATTATGGTACAGAATTTTCTGCTTCTACGAGCATCACTGATTATGATAGTGATGTTTGCAATGACACCAGGAAAGTCCCACCGAAACAGCAGCACTACCGTGTGTCGGAGGTTCCAGAGAACATGAGGCTTCAGAAGCTTAAAGACAGACTTATAAAGGCCAAATATTATCTTCAGGATTATGTAGATTCTGAAGAAGTTGACGACAGCCTTTTATTTTGGAAGAAATGGGACTTGATTAAGTACTCTGCCATCGAATTGGTGGAGGATGACGATGAAGATGATATAGTTGAAACGACTATTGAAGAATTGGAATATGGAAGGTTTGCTGCTTCGATTTGTGCATAGCAAATCCCTGTTATCTCCATCCTTCCGCTGCTTTTGTTATTTGATGCGCATATAATATCAATATGACTTGTATATTACTACTTTCTTTGTACTAGGATATCTTTTTTATTTATTCAAATGGGTTACTTATATTTTGTAACTAGTATGGTAAGAGTGCTCTCCTAGCGTCTTCTGCGCATTGCTGGTCTCCTTGCAGCTGCACCAATCATGGCAGTTCTTCTCATTCTGTTTCTGGCCATGACACTACCAACTAACATACCACCCATGGCACCTGCTGCAACACCTCCATAGCCCGGACCCGAAGAAGTGGTGGTTTCTTGTTGCACTTGCTGTTGAGGTTGCTGTTGAGTATATTGAGGTTGCTGTTGAAGTTGCTGTTGAGGGTGGTACTGTTGCTGAGCAGTTGTTGCGTCAACATTTTTGGCAGACGATGGAGGATGAGAAGGAGGAGGAGGAACTTTAGGCAACTTGGTTCCTTCAGGAGGTTCCCACTGAGAATTTTCGGTCTTTTCATTAACGTAATACCACTCTAAAAAGTGTTAGTAAATTTTATAGTGTTGCCGATTATGCGCTGATCACTACTGCATTGCTGCGCGGCCTTGAGTACTCACCTTGGTATTTATCATCCCAGATGGCGACCCATCCATGTGGAACAAGTGGTTTCTTATCCTTACTAGACATGTTTGAATTAGCTTCTTACGGAGGCACAAGGGCTAAAAAAACTACTTGAAAAGGAAACACAAAAGCCCCGCTATTTAAAGCACGCATGGATGAGTAAAATGGGGGGGCAGAAAAGCAACCGCAAAAAAAGAAATGTCATTTTAGTTTGAGGTGACCTTCCTTTATGCACGGTGACTTACATGTATGCATAGTAGCTTACATATAGCTTCAGAAATCGTGATAAGAACGAATTAGCGGTATCTAGTATTAGGGGTCCCGTTGAGGTGACTTGACATTAGAAAATACAGCTTGTATAGAGAATAGATATATACGTGTATTTGATTTGGATACTTCTTTCTATTCAGCAATGATTGCATCTAGTTTTATTCTTTTTCTTCTCTGATGCATCTATTCAAATTGTGGCTTTGCTTTTTTTTATCTTAATTAGATGTTGTCTCCTCTCGTCAATTCGGGGTTTTGGGACGAAGCTGTTCGATATCGCTATCGAGGGGAACTCGAAGACCAACCTTTCCTAGTTCCTTCTGGTATCTTATGGGATCAAAATTGTCCAAAATCACATCCGGAGACAAGATGACCCATCCCGGTCTCACTTTCACCGGATGGTTGAGTCCTGTTGCAGCTGGGATGATGTGTAACCTTCTTGTCGAGTTTGAGAAATTTTCGGCCACTTTATAAATTTGACTCGGTACACATGAATTGTCTGTGTCCTCGTTCTCTATAGCTAAATCCGTGTTGATGTTACAGTGAATTAATTCTCTGTCTGTGGATCTTCTTACGGTTCCCGTTATACACATCCAGCAATGCCATTGAATTTCTTCCAGCACCTGCTTCTCTGGAATATTGGCATCACCTGGATAGTAGGGTGAATTCTTATCAATGGGCACAAAAATAAGTTCTTCAGATCTACGAAACCGCCTCGCCCAGGAATTTGTATCACTTAGTAATCTGGATAGTTCTGAAATCTTCTGTGTAGATGCCCAAATGAACAAAAATCCTGGTTTTGCACAGAGCTTGTCTATTGGTAACTGAGATACAACGGGATATAGCAGCTGGTTCTCTGAGAGAGCACCGATCATAATCACGTCGAATTGTAGGTGATAGTCGTATACCCAAGAATTCAAAGTGGGAATAAGATCTTCGGTCTTGACTCGGGCTCCAAACGGCAGAGTGGCATATTTCCTGACTTGCTGGTCCTTCAAACGGTAAAGCTTCTGCAACTTTGGATATCCGTCAACCTGTTGCTTTGCATTTCTAATGTAACCAACGGGTAATACTCCTGAATGGATATAATGATTGGAATAATCATTTTTGTAACAGCTGATTGTTGTGGGATTCATGTGATACATGGGCATTTTGGGATTCATCGTCATTTTATTATTTGCATAGGAGCTCTGATGAGAAGCAGCCCTTTTGATAGCAACAAGTTTATGCCCATCTCCAGACTTCATAGAGTATCCATGGGGTGAAAACATTAGAGGGGATATGGATGACAACTGGTAGGGTTTAGAGCTGTTCCCAACTCCAGGATTTCTATTAATAGGGGCCATTAAAAGTAGGAATTTCAATAATCGTAGAAGAAGAAAAAAAAGTTAACTCAGAGGGGATTCACCCCAGTATATATATTGCTCCTTCATGAAACAAACGGGCACTCTCTTCTGACACACATATCCCTTGCAGAAAAATGATCTGTCTCCTAGTGAATGAATGCCCTCTCTCTGGTAACGAAACGTTTCAGAATGATGCACAGCCGCACGGATACAGATTTGATTGCATCTCATACATTTTAATGCGCCGCATGATGTTTCCCTTCGCGACAAACAATAGTGTGGTTGGGTAAAGAAAGGATTTCTGGCGGTTAAGCTTTTAAGACTTAGTACCCTTCAGCTTCCTATTTTTTAGTTAGCCAGTAATGTTCACATCATCATCTACTGATTTTGGTTTACAGACCCGTTCACGATCCCCGTCCCCTTTGAAATTCAGGCCAGAACCACGAATCCAGTTTCTTTGTCAACAGGTAAAGAATGAATTGCTTTCTATGGTAAGCAGTAACACAATAATCATTAAAATAATGAGAGAAAAAGAACATTAATGTACTAACTCAACCACCCTGTTTATAGCAACAAGGCCATTCTTCAGCTGAATTTTTAATCAACATTCAGAAACTCGGTGAAGGATTTCCGGGAACTAGATATTCCAACGTCAAATGCATTATAGATTTTGGTATTCTTGAACTTTTGGAAGGCTTATCAGAAAGATCTATTGGAGAAAAGAATACGGTAATTCTGGTCTGTCGTTTTCTTATTTCTTTTGTTTTAGAATATAGAAGATTCCACGATCAGCTTAGATTTGCTCGAGAGAATGTGGTCAGATCATTAGAATGCTTTGTTCAAGGGTTGGTCGAAACAAATTTTTTGAAGCACAGATTCAGCTACACTTTGGTAACAACTATATTAGATCTCTACTGCACTCTACCAGAAAATCTACAAGTATGGATCCAGACCAGAAAGGGGAGGTCTTTTAGAAGTCACAAATTTTACAGTACCGCTACTAATTGCACTCCCTCGGTATTATTTTCTCTTCGTTTTTATGAATTGACAATCCCAAATTTGCATGATACCACGCACATAACCTCCCAGGCATCAGTCAAAATGTTTGATTATATTATTAATCTTTGCCAACATTCTGATGAGATTAGACAAGATTTTTGCAAGTCTGGGTTTGAACGTACTCTTCTCGACTATCCTTCACTTCTCCTAGCCAAGTATTCTTCAAACGAGAACCATGATTTGAAGCTAAATTTTATGCGTAATTCCGTCAGGCCTAGTGATTTCACTACCACCACCGAGTACAGAAACTACACTGAATGTTTAAACCACTACATTACCACTGTGAAAAAGCTGAAGCAATCTGATCTGGAAAGACATTTAATGGACTGCCTTGAAAAGTTCTTTATCCAGTTGTTGGATTCATGTCGTTACTCTGAAAACCAGGAAATTATATCTATGTTCTTCAAAGGAATACTTGCATTTAAACAGTTTTCTAATCAGAAAATATATGCAATTAAAATTCTAAGATCCATTTTTATCAACATTAACTTCCATTATTTGGTTTGGTCTTTGATTCTATGCTGTTCAGAAACTAATACTGCTTCATTATTTCATGGAGCACAGCTACGAAGATCCCACATGCAAATATTAGAGTTTTTACAAGAAGTATTTGAATCTGAAAATGAAGTTATTCAAAGCATCATCTATACCTGTCCTCTGATAGCAGAAGTGAACAGCTCCGGTAGCACTACTGACTGGCTATCACAAATACTTTATGATACACAAAGTGTCTCTCTTCAAACTAGTTGCGATACATTTTGGGAGGTAATATCTTTTTTTAAGTCGAAAAAAGCTTCCAAATCAATACCTGATTTGGATATCAGCATTAACTCATTTTTTACCCAGGTATTGATAGTGAGAGCCAACATATTTTTTCTTTGTACGCCTGAAGAGAATGAACTCTTTTTGAAGATTACCACATCTGCTCTTACAAATACCCAAACTAGACCTATTAGTTCTCAGAATGCGTGCTTATCACGATCTTTACGGAAGCTCCACTTAGAAAGCATGAAAATTAAGGGGCTTGATAAGCCTCCTCTTAAGATAGATACATATTTTCTCCATGGTTCAAGCATAGTTTCTTACTTAGAAATTGACGAGACCATTTCTCATTGGATGTTCTTTTGGAATGACGATCAAGAAAGGAGGAAACGAGTTGTCACGTTCTTTCCGGAAAATAAAATTCTTTTTGATTCTTTAATATGTGACGTCTACTGTCTACGAAAGTACTTTCTTCTTTTTGAAGGGATATAAGGGGGTTACTACATAATATAATGGTGTGCAAATATCAACATGTTATCTCTGGCTAGTGTTTTTAGAATTAACAAGAAAAGGAAAGAAACAAAAGAAACGAAAATAAGGGTAACGGTGTGTGCTCCCTGCAGAGATCGAAAACAGTTTCCCTAAAGAGGTGAAGGATTACAGATAACTTTTCAGAATCTTATAATATTTTTAGAATCGGCATATTTTAGCCCGAGAGACACTTTGTTTGGCCAATAAGTTTAGAATTAAGTCCATATAGGCTTCGTCTTCAGATAACAACGGTAGAATAAGCATCATTCAACAAATAGGAAATCAGATCCGATATAACCATTCGAGAACATATTACCTAATTAGGAATGCTAATGAAATGCGTCCGAGATCACACCAGATGACCGTGCGGCACTTTGGACATATATAAGAAGTACATAGTTCCGATGAAATGGGCAACCATGCAAAACTCGGCTTACATTTTTACTCAGCATACTAAAGTTGAATTAACTTTTCAAATCTAACTTCTGTCATTCTTTTCAACATGAGATCCTCATTCGTTCTTTTCTCGGCCTGCTCTATTTCAGCCGTTCTGGGTTCTCCATTATTCCTTCACGATCATTTCAGTACTTACCCTGGTTTCAACAGAACCAAAATTCATCATCATCTTTCAGAATCTTACGGTACTTATATTGCAAACTCAACTTCTTTCGATAATGGAACTGCTACCACTACCAGTGATATTACTGCAAGCTCATCATCGATCCAGTTTTCATTAACTGAGGAAGAAGCAACCCCTTCTGCTACCTCCTCAGAAGCTTCAAGTATTCCAAATTCTCCTGTATCAACTACTTCTTCAACTTTGGCATCGCAGGCTACCGGTGATGCTAAGACGGGCAGAGGAACTTTCTACGAGGTTGGAAATGATAATTGCGGGACTTCTTCAACCGATGAAGATCTTGTTTGTGCTATCGCCAAATCATTGTACGATAGTAGTGCAAGTTCCGATTCTATCTCAACTTATTGTGGTGAATATATTACCGCCAACTATGATGGAAAGTCTGTTCGTGTTAAAGTCGTGGATTCTTGTGAATCTTGTGCTGAAACGGATTTGGACTTTTCACCATCGGCTTTCCAGCAATTGGCAGATTTAGATATCGGCGTTATTGAAATTACTTGGAACTGGGATTAAGTTAGGTCAATTCCTGTTACCACTATACATTTATGGAAATAAATAATTTTTTAATAAAATAACTAACTAAGTCTATGTAAGATCAATCTTCTTTTGCCCAAGACTGAAATCTGGAAGCGCAAGCTTGAAGACCTTCCTGGCGGGGAACGTACTCGATCCTATGGTAACTGTTTAAATTCTTTCTTAGAACTATCTGGTAGCAGGCAGCAGAACCCTGTCTAGAGATAATGGTAGAGTAGGAAAGAAAGAATTCCCAGATTCTGAACCATTTGGTACCATATTTTGCGACAATCTTCTCCTTATTGGCATTCCAATTTTTGTACCACCTATAAAGAGTGGCAGAATAATGGACACCAATGTTATCAATAGAAACAGTCTCAAAACTAGTAGCCTCTAATGAAGAAACGACGAAATCTAATGGCGTGGAGGCATCGGCACCCGGAAATATATACTTGTTCATGAAGAGACCCCAGATCAAGTCTTCGTATTGCCAGGACTTTCTCAAACCGGCATACTGCAAAAAGAAAATACCGTCGTCATCAAGCATATCATAAACCTGCTGCAAGAAGGCAGCAAACTTACGCACACCCACGTGCTCGGCCATCTCCAAGCAGACAATCTTGTCGTACTTAGCGGCAGATCCATCCGGATTAGGTTTAGGTAAAGGAGTGTCTCTGTAGTCACAGCAGATAACTTTGGATTGACTAGCAGGAACGTGATAAGAAGCCAACTTAGCGTTACCAAACTTGGTTTGGTTTCTACCCAAGGTGATGCCAGTAACTTTAGCGCCATACTGAGTAGAAGCGAAGCAGGCAAACGTACCCCAACCACAACCCAAATCCAAAACTGTTTCGCCCTTCTTCAAGTCAATTTTTTCGCAAACAACCTTGAGCTTATTGTCTTGCAATTGCTCTAGAGATTCCTCGCTGTGAATGTCGTGAATGATACCAGAAGTATAGATCATTCTTGGACCCAAGAACCACTCATAGAAGTCATCGCCACGGTCATAATGATCTCTAACTTGCTCCTCATCTTGGGATCTAGTGTGCATGATTACTTCTGGAATGAAGCCAAACAAGAAGAATTTGAACAAACTCAAAGTAAATGAAAACTGAGCCCAATCATGACGATACTCCATAACGTCCAAAGCATCGCCTTTGAAAGAAACTTGACCAGCAAAGTATAACTGGTGGAAAGTCTCCATAGGAATCTTGTGAGATCCATGATATTTGGCAGCAAGACTAGGGTCATGGAAGTCCAAGTAGAACTCCACACCTCTATTGGGGAACTTAACCTTTTCATTCAAACGAGGAGAATAAGTTGACAAAACTGTCCAATAAGTTAAAAGAATAGGAAGGGCAAATAAAAGGCCAAAGAAAATGAACGACTTAAATCCAAGGCCTAGTCTTCTGGTGACATAGAAAGGAACAATCAACATGATTGCAAAAAGCATCTTGTTGCTGAAGTTCTTAGCACCACCACCATCTGCAGGTAGAGGTGCATTCTTAATAGCAGGATAACTGGTAGTTCTGCAACCGCAGTCAAATGTTTTCAATTCAGCCAAGTTCGACATAGTTTATCGGGCTTAATTGAGTAAAGAAAGAACAAAAAAGAGAAGAAAGGGCGAATTCAAGGAGAACACAAACTGGAAAATGAAAGCCGCATTCTCTGGTTTTTAATTTTCAATCATTTCTTTCGATTTTACCCATCCACCTGCAAATGCAACATTTGAGCATCTTATTACACAACTATACTTCATTAAAGTCTCAATTGATTTATCTGTATACACTCCGATATTGGAGCCGATATCGGTGGATATTATATTTGTGTGAAAAATTGCTACTTATAGGATCCATATGCTTTGATTGCAAGAACATTGCCGATAGTATGATTGGACATTGCAAAGTTAATCGAGAGAACAAAAGCACGTGATGACAGCCACGTGATACTTCTTAACTGACATGTCCTTTTATTTCCTTTACTCAGGTTTAATCCTACTAAATAAACCTTGTACAAGCATTCAAGTAGGATTTTTGGCAAATTAGATCAGAGATGTTACCCTTTCCTTAAAAATAGAAGAAGTAATTCCAGTGACGTCTCCCTTCTTCTCCCTGTTCGCAAAAACTAGGATAGTCGGCTGGTGTACGGATGCGATATTTTCGAAGTTGCCTAAGTGCATTCTGTCTCTCCGTAAAGTTGACAGATCATCTTTAGCTGTGTGATAGTATATTTTATTTCATTTCCGACGTTATCCAAGCACCATGGATTCAGTACTTAACCTGATTAGTGAATACTCACCATTTCCTGTAAATTCATCACTCAACACCACAAGAGAGTATGCACGGGGTCTTTCTAAGGAGATAGCATTTATACTGCTTGACAACGAAACGCTGAGGAGCGTAATACATCCTGTCGTGATCTTCTACGTTTCGATGAGTATCGTTGCTGCTACATTGATAGCTATTGGATCTTATGCCACTATAGAGAAACCTGCCAATGCTATAGATCCCAATCCAAACCACCCTCTATTTGATCAATCTGATAAAGACAGGACACTAGTTCCCGATGCTTCTATTTCAACTTCAACGGCCGCATTTATGCCGTTAATTGCCGGTATCGGTTTGGTGAGTCTTTATTTTTTAATCCAGCACATAGATAAAGATAAACTAGCTGAATTTCTAAGCAATTACTTGCTAGTCGCTGGCTACAGTGCTGATTCATTTACCTTGAGCTTCGTTTATAAGGTCATTTGCAGAAAATTGGCCTATTGGACTGGTAAAAGTTCCCTCACATTCAATCCCAGATATAATATGACATTTTCCAAGGATTCCATGGTACACCCAGCCGGTCTAGAGCCGGGGATGCTTCTTCCAGAGACCTCTGAAGAGGAAAAAATTATCAAAGAGGAAGCACTACTTTCTGCACGTAACTCTGTGGCAAAGGAGGACCAGTTGTTCAACGTTTACTTTACTAAAGGTGACATTTATAGCAACGCTTTGAGCTGCTTGCTTACTTTAATTCTCTTACTTCTCGATTACAACAGTAACTGGGTTCTCAGAAATATTGCCAGTTCCCTTCTTGCAATTTATGGCATTGCAAAGTGCCGATTGACTAGTTTCAAAGTAGCCATCACTGTCCTTGTTCTCTTCTTTGCATATGATATATATTTTGTTTTTGGTTCTGACATAATGATGTCTGTGGCTACAAATATCGATATCCCAGTGAAACTTATGATTCCGAACAGTGCCTCAAGAACCGAAGGCACTGTTCAACTTTCTCTCTTGGGATTGGGAGATATAATTTTACCGGGATGTGTTATAGCTCTATGCCTCAGATTCGACTTGTACATTTTCCACGAGAAAAATCCTAACACAGAATTCCACCATCTACAGAGCTACCCAAAACCGTACTTTTATGATGCCTTAATCTTTTATTCGTTGGGGCTAGCAGCTACATGTTCAGCAATGTATGTCTTTGAACAGGGACAGCCTGCACTTTTATACCTATCACCATCGCTATTGATTGCAATATTTGTTACTGCAGGAGTGAAAGGAGAGCTTAGAACTTTATGGGATTATCAGGAAGATACGGATACAGACATCTTTAAAAAAGACAAAGATATAGAAATCGATATTCTTTGTTCCAAGGAGACATTGTACTTGGCCGGGAAAATTGATGATAAAGAAGAAGAGGAGGAGGAAGAGGAGGACGAGGACTACGAACCAGAAGAAGTTGATGACGACGAAGAGGAGGCCTATGATATTTGATGTCTAATAATTATCAATCTCTTTTATCCGCGTATGATGATTCTTTGATCTCCACCAGCAGAGCTAATATTTTTTGCAACCGTATATCATAATTTAGTATAAATAAAACCACTCCACATTGAAGTTTTCCGAGTAAAGGTATCAATATCTCGACTTATTCAATGGAGTACATTACTTGACATTTACGACAGAGACAGAGAACAACGTAGGCTTGAAGAGTTCAAACGGTCATAATTGTAAAATTAGAGTACGTTCCTAAAGCGCCCAATTTTTCTTTGGCATCCCAGCATGTTTGAGATCTTCAATTACGTGGGATTATTAGGCGACTCAGCATCAACTCCGAGAACACGGAGACCGGTTCAACTAAAGGAAGAAAAAATCCTCGGTCCATTGATCGTCCTCGATATTCAGTAAAATGATTCCCGAGCGATCAGCCCCTGTTACTAGTCACTTCCCAGATATTTTGGAACGACAAGAGCTTTAAGGATATTATGGTCAACCTGATGTCGGCCACCGATGAATCTTGTTTGAGGCAAGGGCTGTTTTGTGATTCCGGAAACATGACAAGAACCCCAAATCACCGAACAATAAAATGATTAACCGCGATGATTGACCAATCATTTTCCCCATATTAATACCAATAGGGGAAATAATGACTCAAAGCACTCGCAAATATGTTTCTCAATATAAATCTTTTCTCCTATGCCATGACTTTTTCAAATTTCGGTAGAAAATTTTACCACAGACCCTTTCCATCTCGGCTATGTGGCTTTGAAACTCTGAAATCACAAGATGGGACTCCGACCGGTTTGTCAGTAAAAAAACTGTACCATCTCTGGTTAGACGAATCACAGCACCCGGTTCTATGAATAACTCAAAGCTACGAGTGCACATGATCATGCTTGAACGTTCCTTATTGGCTGGTGGGATTAGTTTCAGAGTTTCCTCAACGCACTGTCCTGTAGACTTTTGTGTTGTGAATATTCGTACATTCCTTTGCTCCAGATCCGCCTCCCCCTGTCGACCCAAGTAGGGACCGACAAGCTCCGTCTTCACAAGCGACCCAAATCCGGAAACTTCCTTTCCTACTATTAATATTATTATTGCCATACTCTTTTATCAGAGGCGAATAGCGATTTATGCCGTCTCCGCCTTCTTCAGATCTCAAACTGAGAAGAAGCAAGGATTTTTCAGATCCCTGTCAAAAATGTAATTACTAGATGTGGAATTCCAAAAGCGATTTTGTTTTATTTGGTGGGGCGCGCACATTTTTCCGCAACGGAAAAGAAACGAGGAAAAAAAAAGAAGAGAAAATATACCTTGAGATTTTCTCTTACTTCTCATCTATTCATCAAGCGAGACGGAAAAAGAAACTATTTCGCTCCAAGTTTCATCGGTGTCTCTTCGGTTTTGTTATGTTTCCTCCCGCTCAAAATCACATTTGGGGGTGCGTGCAAGTTATGGTGGACTAGACTAAATCGAGAAAGTAGAAACCCACGAAGGCTGAACAAATCTGACCATTCTTGGCATCAAGTTTTGTGATACCAAGTTCTGGTAAGGGTTCATCTCAAAATGCACAACAACTGAAAGCTTTTATTGTACTCATGATTACCTAGCTCTTGACTGTCACTTAAACGAAGTGGGCTCACAAAACTAAAATAAATCTCATCGTTTCCCTTGGGAATAAAGATCCAGCGGCAAGAAAAAAAAAACGGGCTGTGCGCCCACAGCATTGGGCAACGGATATGTCAGGTGCTCACCCCACTTTGCATGAAACGACTAACGGATGTTTCCCGTTCTCGGAATATCAAAATTTCACTCAGCTTTGTCCGATCGATAATCATCAGCGCGGTAAAAGCGGACAAAGCTAGCCTCAAATTTTGAGTCAACAAGAACAAGAGGTGGTACTTTCTCGTCAGTTTAACTGACTATTAAACGAAACATATGGTTTCCATACTATTAACTTGATCCTTTATCCCATTTGTAAGACTTATTGCTGTTCTTTCCCTTCACTTTCACAACATTTTGAGTTCAGCTGCCAACAGCATTTCTATATGCACGTTTCTTTTTGAGTACAGAAAACGGCTTCCAAGAAGGGCATTTCTCTCTCCGCGTCTTTTTGTTCACCCCATAAAATCGGTTTGGGTTCACCCCGTCGCATCTCTCTCGAGACTCACACCCCCCTCTATATAACGAGTTAGATTTCCAGGAAGTTGAATTTTTCAATTCTGGGTTTTTTGTTCTCTCTTTCAGATTTATTTTATTATCGTTTTCGTTTATCTTCTCCCCTAGTAGACAATCAATCCTATCCACACATAATGTTCTCTACTTTTACTAGAACTGCCACCAAGTCCAGGCTTCCATCCCTTCTCAGACTCCAATCTACTTTCAAGATTCCTGAGAAACAGATGGGTGTTATCTTTTACAAGCACGGTGGACCATTGGAATACAAGGAACTTCCAGTTCCAAAACCAAAGGCAAATGAAATCTTGATTAATGTCAAGTACTCTGGTGTCTGTCACACAGATTTGCACGCATGGAAGGGTGATTGGCCATTACCAGCCAAGCTTCCTTTGGTTGGTGGTCACGAAGGTGCTGGTGTTGTTGTTGCCAAAGGTTCTGCTGTCACGAACTTTGAGCTCGGTGATCTTGCCGGTATCAAATGGTTGAATGGTTCTTGTATGTCTTGTGAATACTGCGAGAACGGTGATGAGCCAAACTGTGCCAAGGCTGATTTGTCTGGTTATACTCATGATGGTTCTTTCCAACAGTATGCCACCGCTGATGCCCTTCAAGCTGCTCATATTTCTGAGGGTACTGATCTCGCTCAGGTTGCCCCAATATTGTGTGCAGGTGTCACTGTCTACAAGGCTTTGAAAACCGCAGATTTGAAGGCTGGCCAATGGGTTGCCATTTCCGGTGCTGCCGGTGGCCTAGGTTCTTTGGCAGTTCAATACGCCAAGGCTATGGGTTTGAGAGTTTTAGGTATCGATGGAGGTGATGCCAAGAAGGAATTATTCCGTTCTGTTGGTGGTGATGTCTTTATTGACTTCAAGAACTACTCCAAGAATGAGACCGAGAAGATGAACGAGGATATTAGAAAGGCCACCAATGGTATGGGACCACATGGTGTTATAAACGTCTCTGTTTCTGAGTCTGCTATTACACAATCTACTCAGTATGTCAGACCTACCGGTAAAGTTGTGTTAGTGGGTATGCCATCTGGCGCCGTCTGCAAGTCTGATGTCTTCAATCATGTTGTTAAGTCCATTCAGATTAGAGGTTCTTACGTTGGAAACAGAGCCGATACCAGAGAGGCATTACAATTCTTCTCTGCTGGTCAGGTTAAGTCTCCTATCAAGATTGTTGGATTGTCTGAGATTGCAAAGGTTTATGAGCTTATGGAACAAGGCAAGATCTTGGGAAGATATGTTGTTGACAATAGTTACTAAATGACCAGAACCAGCTTCTGAGTCTAAGCTATTTATGTAGGTTACGTTAAGTTAATTGTTTTTCGTTATTATGAATTTGAGTTTTATTATTTTGTAGCATGAAATTTTTATGAGAAACGGTTAGCAGTCGAGAATTAAAAGAAAAGGCCAATTGCCGATGAGGATGAGTCTCAGCGGGGTATCCTTGGGTACCCCAGAAAAGCTTTTGCGGGGTGCGAGATCTGAGGATTAACCTGGAACAACCTAATCCGTACTTCAATAAGCGAAGGTGTCGGAACAAAGTTCGGCCGAACATAATTGCGTGGGGTTGGTTTTTTTACAACGGAAGAAACCGGAATTAACAGTTTTTGCGGTACAGTGAGAAGCAAACTATCAATCAGGGGCTTCATCTGCCGGCAAAACTCTTGTACTTTCATCAGGTTTAACAGATTAGGGTGGGATGTTTTTCAGAGACCTTGGCAGGACTACTTTTTCAAAAAGTCTTGGACATTAATTAAAGATTTTCTGCATAATAGGAGAAGACATTGGGGCTCATTAATCCCATTCACATAGCGAAACATGTATTAATGCATTTTGTCCTCTGATGTATTACTTTCTTCCCTAAGGTAAAGTAAAAGATAGATACAGCGATAAATTGCTAGGTGCTACTGCTGAATATTTTATTTAAACGCCGGCGGCCTAATCGGGTAAGAATTGTCGGGATTATAAAGGACCATTGTATTGAGAAAGAAAGAAAAACCATTAGTAATTTGGAGACGTCAATAATAATAGAATTCTTATGATTAAGTAGAAATGCTTGATTAAACACAAAACCGCTTTATCGCCTTAGAGATGGCATATAGACCACTTGAAAATTACAGAACAAGCAATACAAACAATCTTGTATATCTATCTCTCTGATCTCTACTTCTCTCAATCTCATGCAGTAGGGAGAAATTAATACATGTGTCGCTCCTCAATTATCATAGTCTACGCAGCACATTAATGTTCCAGCGCTATTAGAAAGAAAGATAGGAGATCGATCTAATGTTACTTTTGGTGCATGGATGTATATCGTATCCACAGTGTGATGTCAATCGGAAGCTATTTTTGAAGCGGAATTCTTGCTCAGCGGGACAACTTTCTCTTTAGCCAATTATGAGTTCCTGGGAACAAGTGAAATTTTCGTTTTCTCCTCGTGCCAGAGGCTGCTATCTTGTCACCGAGGAAGTAGTTCGGTCTCTTCCTCAGTTAAGGGATTACAATGTAGGAATGGTGAATCTTTTCCTTCAGCACACTTCGGCGGGAATATCTCTTAACGAGAACTGTGATCCAGATGTCAGATCAGACATGACTACCGCATTGAATAATGTTGTACCAGATGATAATGGCCGAATATTTGATCATGTTGATGAGGGTCCTGATGACATGTCAGGTCATGCTAAGGCCTCAATTATTGGTGTTTCCTTAAATATACCGATAAAAGATGGACGCTTGGCTCTGGGTACATGGCAAGGAATTTGGCTAATGGAATTTCGGAATTACAGACATACGAGATACTGTTTGGCCACTATTCAAGGTTTAAAGGATTAACTATATGCATTACTACTTACGTTAAATGAATGATTACTATCATGCTTATCCGTAGATCTTTATTTTCAAGTATCAGGCAGTGCTGAAAAGTTTTACCGCATTGGGAATATCTTGCATGGAGATGACTGAAGGATATTTCTTGAGGCAAGAACCGACATTATTGCTCCATATACCTGTATGCTTAGGAGAATACTTTGTGGCAGACTCCCTTATCCGCGTAGAATACCGATGCTTGAAGTTGAAGCAACAAAACCTAATCTGCCTAGTACTACTGAATACAACACTGGAGAAGTGAGCGTGAAGAAGAGCTCTGGGGCAGTCAAAGTGAGGAAGGGTCAAACACAAGAGGAATTTGAGGAGCAGAAACGGCAGTTTCTGGATACAGGACCCATTGTTAACGAAATAGATTCCTTCATCGATTCATTACAACTTCTTAGTGTGGATCAAAATGCCAAGCTTCATGAAATGGATAAGATACCGCGCGAAAAGGTATTGCATGTTCTAGAGAGACTCTACTATTCAAGACAATATACGATTTGCCTGGCAAAAGCCAAAGCTTTACAGGACCAAATGGAATTATCAGAGCACATTGACTTGAACTTGAAAAAAAACAAAAGCTTGAAGCATATAGTAGAGTTCTTAGTTGACATACAAAAGAGATGCGAGAAGAGGTTGGCCTCGACAGTAGTGTAACAGGGTCATATCATTATATGCAATTCTACGCTGCTTACATTCCGTTTCTGAAATGTCTCATCATCAGAACCCACAAACTCATCGAAAACACCAATGGTCTTAGTGTATACTTCAACTTTCAGCTGTTTCTCATACTTAAAATGCAAACCGAGATTCATAACCTTGCTCATCGCCCATCCCATACCTTTAACCTCTATATATTTGATATGTTTTCCTGATTTTGCCACGTATTTACCGCGTCTGTTAGGAACAGGCCTGAATCCATCTAGGCATCGCTCTATTCGCTTGATAGCAGATACAAATGGTGTTGATGACTTCACGTAAACAACGTGACTTCCCTCATTTTGATGATACACCCTCGGTGGAGCATGCTTGACTAGACGCTTATCTTTCACTCTAGGGAGTTTTGATTGCACACCCATAGATCTATATCAATGAACACAAGAGTACTCTCTAACTGGCAAGTAATTTTTTCGCCTCATCTTTTTTTTTTCAATGTATATCCCAACTGGAATATCTTCTCCGACTATTGGGTTTTATCTTCTTGACTTCATCATGACCAATTGGATTGACCACTACAAAAATGAAGATGTATCTGTGAAAACGTCCAAGTCATCTAAAAACAAACTCCCGCCTCCTCCAGGGTTTGATGAAGAGATGTATAAACAAGTTAGAGAAGGTAGGGTCAGTACAGATAATCGTCGCACAAACAAGAAACACAAACAAAAGGATGAGGCATTAGAAAGTTTGAAAATGAAGAAACTCTGGGAAATGGCTATCCAGCCATCGAAAAACATTCCAATGAATGCTATCATGATGTATATGACACCTAATTCTATCCAAATCATTTCCATAATGATGATGGTAATGTTGTTTGTCGGTTCATTGAAGGACATATTTGCCGTTCAGAAGAAGTTCAAAAACGCCCAGGTTAATTCTAGGTACGACTTTTTTGTTCTGAAGGGTATTTATGTTCTCTGCTGTTCAGGTAACTTGCTTGTTGGTCTTTGGAAATTGAATGCTATGGGCTTGATACCTAACCAAAGTAGTGACTGGTTAACTTGGGAGACTAAACTCGGAAACGATCAGACTGTGGTACTATAATACAATATAATACTTATCTATGCTAATAATACAGATTGTTCAGTTCACTTTTTGAATGAGATTCCATTGATGGTAGCCTGTCTTTTTAATCCGGAGAACATCGAGTGCGTCTGATCACCGCCCTCAAGTGTAGGTGACGAAGGCGTTCCACTGGCACTTCTCGAATACGGGGTAGCCCGATCCATCATCAGCATCTTTTGCTGTGCTATCTGATAATCTTCCAACTTGTTTACAAGGGTCTGGGCCTGTTCAGGCTTAATAGAACTGAATCGAGTAGTTCTCATACTCTTATCTTTGTAATTCTCTAGATTGCCATCTTTAAATAGATCCACAATCTGCTTTAAACCAACAAACATTGTGGCCAACGCTTCGTTGGCTTTGTCACCTTCATAACCCACTACCTCCGTCACATGACCACCCCAACCTTTCAAGCTTTGGATCAGCGATTCTATGTAATCGATGTCAATCTCAAAATTTTGAACTCCTTCTTTGGTAATTGAATCTGCTTCAAAAATAGATCTTTTCAAGTGTGTGGTGATCTTGTCAAATGACCTAATAAGCAAGAGTGTTCTCATCGAATATGGCAAATGCGAAAAGTCTAATTTGAACATATTCTCCAAATATAATCCCATATCTTTGATGCTGATACTTGGTTCCTCGTTGATAGTCGTGGAGTTCCATTCAAAGTTCACCATATCAAATAACATATCCACTTTACTGTCCACCATTTCAAACATTCCATCTTCGGCCCGACGACGGGTAGCTTTAAATGCATTCTCTGCTTTCAACTTAATCATGGTGGATGCAGTTCGAGACTTGATAATAACTGGCTCAGATGAGAAGTTGAGGTATTTCTCTATCTCATAGACCGAATTACTGAAGAACTCTAAGTTGATCAAATTCTGAGACATCTCCTCCTTATAAGATGAATGCACCTTGTTATCCAAATCCTTTAGAATGATATCGATTAGAACTTGATCAACTGCAGAAGATATGATCTGCGAAACACTATCCAAGCGCTTGCCATAGTACTTCTCCAAGAATTTGTACAAGTCATGGATAAAATTGCGTAATCTGAGGCATCCTCCAGGGTATATCACCGAATACGGTAAAGTCTTCGGAAATGTGAAATCTTTATCCTCGAATTTGTAGAAACAGTTGTTTGTTACTGTTTCAAATTGCTTCCGACTATCAACAGTCAACGGTTGCGAATCATCTTCCAATGACAATCCCATATAATCATCTAGAAATTGGGCCACAGACAATCTGATGTATAGCTTGAACAAACTGAGCATTACATCGTAAAGCTTGCGACAGTCATATCCCCAATATTCACTTATTTGGAGAAAGCATCCCACAATGTCGCATATCTCGACGGCATTATCCAAAGTAGTTGTGAACTTGACAAGACACAACTCCAAAAGAGGCACCAACTTGGTCATAATTGAATCAAACAAATCCTCTGCTTGCTTCTTACTTCGCACTTTATACCTGGTTTTACCAGAGATGTATCTGTCAGTAACCAAAAATGCAATCATGGAATACATCAGTATCTTGAGAGACTCTAAATTAGAAAGCATCTCAAAGTTGTTGTTCGTTATTGCCTCTCGAATAGGGTAGATCAGTCGATCCCTTCTTCTAAGGATCTCATTCAAAAAATCCTCCCGCAACTTATCAAGTTCATTCACAGACTCAGCTACCAGAATTGAATGAAAAAGCGGACCCAACTCTATTTGAACCTGACCTTTTTCAAAAGGATTGAAATATTTGAGCTGATCTTCTCTAAGTGATATCTCAATAGGTGAATTCACCTTGAACTTAAGCAGTTCTGGGTCATTAGACTGCCTCGAAAGCCAAGATTCGTTCACTGCCCTGCAAGTCTCATATAAAACTTCGCCTACTTGAGGTAACTTCTTTTCCACACTCAAGTTCATCCACTTAATAAGCTGGTTAAAGGTCTCTTCAATAATCATTTTTTTAAAAGTTGGAATCGAATTGTAAATCCTTACACTGAAATCAAACTGCTCAATTTCTTCGAAATCAACACGAGCCAATGATTCCAAGTTGATAAGAGCCTTGTAAAATTCCTTATTTTGAATCAATTCTAGGATCTTGTTAGTCTTTTCTAACATATCCAAACACGAATTGATCGTTAGGGATGTCTCATTGATCTTGCTGTAGATCTTCTTGTAATGCAAAGCCATTTTTTTCTCCCTGGCAAAGGCCTGACCTGTATTGTTCAACTCTCTATTAATTGAGCTCAAATCCGTTGATAGTTGGGAAGACGTCTGTACGATGGTCTTTATCTTGTCCATAGAGGTTGTAAGGTCATCAACAGAGTCAAATGAAAGCCCCTCAAGGGTACTCTGTTTTTCCTGCGACGTTTTTTCTAGATTAGTCACAAGATCATCCAAACTGTCCTTCTCCCGGAGTTCAGCCTTTATAAATGGGATGAACTGATCCAAGTAGTCATCTGACGTTACGGAGTATTGCATGAGTGAATTCGAAGGCTTTTGCGGGGATACTGCTATTCCATCAGAATTTCCTGGCAGGGGACCATCTATCTTTGCTGTAGTGGCAGCCATGATAACTAAATCGAGTTTGTACTAACAGAAGAATGAAGCGGAATATGTCATAGAAGTAACTATGAAAACAAGACGCGACTGTTCAGCCGAGAAAAAGGACATTCAGAAAATTGGTGTAGAGATGCTGAGTGGGACTAGCAACAAGTACAGAATTAAGCTACGGAAACAAGAAGGTGATGGATTGATACTATTCTTATTACACCTGGCCAATGAACAATCAAGTTCTAATAGTGGGATCCAGGAAGACCAAAAAGCTTACAATAGCCAAGAAGATTTTCCATGCTTCAAAACTAGACCATTATGCAAGTCACAGTGGTATCATAATCACTGGGTTGCCTGTAGAGACCAGATACTACAAAGCTGAGGTAAGATTATTCATAGATGAGGTTTCGGAGAGTAAATTTGCAGGATATCAAGAATGGTTTGAACAATTTCAAGACACAGATATGAAAGAGTTGAGGGACAGCATAGGGGGGTTGATAATTACTGTTGATATGAAATGTTTGGATAATGATTTGAGTAAATTCAGTGAGCAATTGGAACAAATAACCGGCCAAATGGACGATGAATTTCTTGAAGGGAGCGAAGATGACAAAAAGTTTCAATGGGAAGGATTCAAAGTGGTCATAGGGGTAAAAAATGGGGAATATGCCATTGCTGAAGCACAAATGAGTGATATAGAGTACAGTATTTTGGCAGCAGGATTCCTTTTCATCAGCGTGAATGAAAATAATGAGGGACTTGAACAGCTTGTAAGCGTGATTGAGAATAATCAATGGCCAAGTATGGAAAGAAAGAGTATTACAAAGCCGCAGATCAAAATTGAAGATAATTCTCAAGAATTGGGTATTCTACTAGAGAGAATTCGCAGGGCCAAATTACTGGCCTCGTCAATCGATGATAAAGAGCGAAAAGAGACGTATGCGAAGACAGCTATGGAAGAGTTAATGAAAGATTTATGAGGAATGGAGAGTGATATATGTGGCTAATGATGTGGCTGTGGAAATTGTCGATCTTGAAATAACCGCAATTTATTGTTTGATTTTTTGTTCATTATATCTTATCGGGACTTTGTCTAAGTCATTGCAAATATGAGTTTCGTCAACAGAGGCTTGATTCGAAGCTTTAAGTATGGCAAACAACCACAACTTTACATCCATGAGATATCCAAAGACTTAGTTAAGGCGTCGTTTTCAAGCAATCCGTCGAAGTTGGAGGTGGGTACTTTCAGTGGAATTCCTCCGTTACCGAATATGGAGTCACAGCTAGCCATCAGTACCAAAAATTTTGTCCCGAACAAGGATTTTTTTAACTTATTACAGGGCGTATTTAATAAGCACGTCTATGAAGATGAAGCCTACAAACTGGACGCATTGAACTTCACATCTTCTTACTTACCCATCGGAGATTATAAGGTGGTTCTTCAGTTCATGAACCAGCGTCCAGAATATGAGAATACCCTCGGTTTTGTGCGTGTAAATGGCGATGGTATCATGATAAAGGATAGCTACCAAGCTAATGATATTTATGAGCTCTGCAACTCTGATGGAATTGTAACGTTGAGTGACTTTATGCTCAAGGAACTACAAAAACAACTAAAAGAATGATTCCGTTCATGTACATATATCCCTGTAAATTATAGCTCCAAGTAATCGTTTAAATTGATTAAGCGTGCCCGTTTGTCTCTCATTATTTTCTCCAAGTTCTCCCCGGTGTGAAGTAGTAAATGTTCCAGCGGGGTATACTTGCCGGGATGAGAACCAATCTTCATGAGGAAGCAGACATCATCCCCGAGTTTCATCCTTTCTGTCGTATAAAACTCCTTCAACGCCCGTGATGATTGAGGATCTGTATAATAGATGTAGTTCATCACATTCTTGATCATCTCAAGATTTGTGTCACAGTTACTGAATGATTTCTTGAGCTGTCTAGACATTTCAACAGCCTCATTGATCTTCTGATCCATTATTAGTCTTGCTAGTTTCAAGCAAGAAAACTGTTTTGAACATGCCATCATTGTCTCTGAGTCTCTTTCGGAAAGAAACCTCTCAGCTTCATAAATTTGGTCATTTATTAGCAAAGCTCTGAAATGCTTTTTAACTTCACATGCTTTAAGATCAGAATCTATGCCATCAACCAAGTCTCTCTGATCGCCTAGGTCTTCATTGAATGCTTTCAAGCTATCCAAATATCCCATATTCTTCAAGTATAAACCAATTCCTCGATTAACAACCACCTTCAAATCCTGATCTTCTCTTCTTCCTCTGCCCTTTTCAAGAGAAAAGGATTTCAGAGGAGAATCTTCAATCATCTTAGCCTCCTCATTTTTGAAGCACTGAACGTATCCGTCAATGTCGAACATAAAAGCCCGTTGAGGATCCACACCGAAATTAGTTCTCACAGAGTTCCACTGCGATAGGCTGATAGAAGGAAACAATTTGCGATAATTATCTGATATATCAAATGCCTCTCCCAAAAAGACACCATTCTTTGTAATGAAGATCTTTTTACGACCGAAGTTGATACCACATCCAACAGTGTCGCCATTTCCGAATTCACAGCACGCCTGGCTGTTCACCTTACCGAATTTGTGATGCGTAAGCTTGCCATCTTTGCCATTATATCCCCATGTACCATCTGTGATTCCCCTCAAATCCACTACACCAGAATTATTGGCGACATTGACAAAGCCAACAGAGATATCAGACCGAGAGTTTAGCCCAAACACAACTTCCACCTCGTAATAATATATTCCCATATCAGATCGCACATACTCATCAGAAGTCACAGAAAAGAATCCTGCCCGACTTCCAGAATTGAACCCAATAGTTCCAGAAGGTCCGCTGCTGTTACTGTGCTCGGTATTATCATCGGCCGGATTGACGAGATTTCTAGTCGATACTTCTAATCCGTCCCCAGATACGTCGAAGGGAGAGTCCGCGGACGCCTTCCATCTCGTAGGTAAGGGTAATTCCACACAACCAATGTCGCTACCACGAATGAGTGGCTTAACCGTTGAATCATCATCTGCCTTCTTTACATTGTCTGCAGTAGTACTGGTGGTGGTGCCATCATCGTGAATTATGTCATCCAAATTCAAAGCCTCAGCATCTCCTTCATTGTCAGCAATAGATCCCTCATCTTCTAAAGACTTTGCCTTTCGAAGCCTTTCGCCACGAGATTCAAACATATTTATAATTTGATTCAAGTATGCATCGTCATGGTTCTCAATGTACAAGGAAGGATTGCATCCTAATATGCCCATACTAGAAAGTCTTGTTATAGTTTCTAAGCGGGCGCTTTCCTTAGGTAGTCCCGCCTGGTGATACATTTTCAAATATTTCAACTCCTTGTTCAAAATGTATCCATATTCAAGTTTAAGAACGTAGGATGGAAGCGCTGTGAACTTCTGCGTCTTAGTTATCCGAGTGCTGCATTCTGCATTCACCACTTCTCCTAGCAAAGATTCCTGCCTGTAAAACATGTTAGTAGATGTCATTTTGAAGCTAGTAGAAAATATGAAACTCACGTCATTGCTATCAATTATAACTAGCAGATAAGCAGAGGTTATGAACTTTGAATCTTTATTTCTCTTTCTCGTTATCAGCCTTGCCCCTAACATAAAGAGACATCCATTTTACGTCGATCGACCTCTTAGTCGACTAAATATTACAGAAGTTACTGATATTAATTCCCCGCGTATAGAAAAAGCACCCGTTGAAGAGAAAATATATTAAAGAATCGTAGAAGCCTAAGCTTTAGCCTAAGTCTAAGTCACTAATGTGACAAAAGAGAGGAGGGAATAGGAATAAAGAAAAGAGGAAAAGGAATAAAGCGACGCTTCGTTGCTTTATACTTATCTTTTTTTTTCTAAGTGTCGTCAGGTCTTGTGCCTGCAATAAACGCAAACAAAAAAGATATTAACAAATAAAATATGCAGTTGATGCAAAGTTGGAAGATACAACAAGGTTAGCTTGATTAGTATCTGTAAAAGTCGGCCTTGTAAGGACCAGATTTTGGAACACCCAAGTACTCGGACTGATCGTTGGTCAAAGTAGTCAAATGGACGTCCAAGTGATCCAGATGGCATCTTGCAACAGTCTCATCCAAGATCTTTGGCAAAATATCAACTTGACCAACCTTAAACGAACCGGTCTCCTTAAATTCAGGGAACTTAAGTTTGAACTCCTTGTTGTCAGTGTTGAACAAGGCAATTTGAGCAAGAACCTGGTTTGAGAAGGAACAAGACATAACGAAAGAAGCATGACCAGTGGCACATCCCAAGTTAACTAATCTGCCGTCAGCCAAAAGGATGATGTGCTTACCGCTGGAGAGTAAGTATCTGTCGACTTGAGGCTTGATGTTGACAACATCCTTAGCGTTGGCCTTCAACCAAGCGACATCAATTTCAACATCGAAATGGCCGATATTGCAAACAATGGCATCCTCTCTCATCTTGTCAAAGTGTCTTCCAATGATAATATCCCTACAACCAGTGGTGGTAACGAATATTTGTCCGATAGAAGCCACATCATCCATAGTCTCGACCGGGTAGCCCTCCATAGCAGCCTGTAGGGCATTGATGGGGTCAACTTCAGTAACGATAACCTTAGCACCCATACCTCTGAAGGCAGCGGCACATCCTTTACCGACATCACCGAAACCACAGACAACGGCGGTCTTACCAGAGATCATAACATCGGTGGCACGTTTGATACCATCGATTAACGATTCCCTAATACCATAAAGGTTATCAAACTTAGACTTGGTGACAGAATCGTTGACATTAATTGCAGGAACCTTCAAGGTATTATTCTTGACCATTCGGTACAAGTTGTGCACACCAGTGGTAGTCTCCTCGGACAAACCATAGCATTGCTTCAACAACTCAGGATGGTGATCGTGAACGTACTTGGTCAAGTCACCACCATCATCCAAAATCAAGTTAAAAGGCTTATTGTCCTTGAATGCAAACAACTCCTGCTTGATACACCAGATGTACTCTTCCTCGGTCTCACCTTTCCAGGCAAACACAGGAACGCCAGAAGCAGCGATGGCAGCAGCTGCGTGATCCTGAGTGGAGTAAATATTACAAGAACTCCACGCAACCTCGGCACCTAAGGCAACCAAAGTTTCAATCAAAACAGCAGTTTGAATAGTCATGTGAAGACAACCAGCGACTCTAGCACCTTTCAAAGGCTGGGAATCTCCGTACCGCTTTCTGATGTACATAAGACCGGGCATTTCGTTCTCGGATAGTTCGATATCCTTTCTGCCAAAAGCGGCCAAGGATATATCAGCGACCTTGTATGGTTGGGTTGGTGGAGAAGACATTGTAACTATAAAATTGCTCTATAGAGAGAAAGAAGACAAACGCATATAAAAGGGAAAACTGAAATTGAGAATAAACTTTACCTTTATAAAGTTTCGCGAACTGCAAAGCTCGTATATGGAAAAATTGATGAATAAAATGAAGTTTAAAATAAAAATTTTCCTCTCCTTGCACATGTCTTAATTCGGACATTAAAGAGATGAAGAATCAGAGATCTCAACAATTGTATCATGTAAATTACGACTGCAGCCTCATTTGTAGCCTTGTGTCCTTTCTTTTTTATCGATATACAGTAGTTACATATTGATTGCCTAATCGCGTACGCTACCATCCCTTGGTCTATACTCGACCCCTTGCGAATAGAGATCACTCCGAACATCTTCAGGAAGCTTACCGCCCACACGAACCGCATAGACCCCAGGCACAAAGTTTTCCACTCTCAGCCATCTGGCCACCCATGAGGCTTCATCTCCCTTGTATGCCACTAATCCCTCGAAGGAGGGCGACGTGCATTCTCTGATCAAGTCATCGTTATCTGTAAAATGTAGCACCGATTCACAATTAGGACATCCTTCATTTCGGAATTGCTGATTTGTGTTAGTATATAAGACTCTGCGTAGTAAAGCTTCTCATTGATTTGTCGTACTTACACTCATGGATTGAACCACTCCACAAAGCATACAAGCCCTGTTGAGTTTTGGAGCTGGTCTGGTTCTTTTGATAGCCATCTTGTGTATCCAGTCAACCTAATGAACTGCAAAAAGTATTTCAAAAAAGCTACAAAGCAGGCGAAAAGGAAGAGTTGCAAGTTGAGTCGTTTGAAAAGTACAGAGCCAAGCGCGAAAATAAAGAAAAAAAAATCAAGACGGTAACAAAATGATATAATAATATAAAGTAGAGTGACATCCTGAGGAACTGTCCAACTGTACTAAAAACACATATCTCCTTGAGATTTTTTCGGTCTGGTAAAACTCCGTCCTTTATTACAGCCGAATGTTTCTTCGATCATCTGGGAACATATTAGCCCGTCAGTGCTTAGTGACGTCTCGGCTCTCACTGAGTGCTGCGCAGATTCACTACTCTATGCGAAGCCATCAGCAACTTCGGCATTTCTCTATTGATCCGATCCTTGAAGTACTCAATCAGGGTACCACCTACATAGAAGCATTACATGCTCTGTCAGGAATTCCTTGGTGGGGATTCATCCCGATTCTTACCGTGGCTCTCCGTTCTACAGTCACTCTACCCATTGCTATTTACCAAAGGAAAGGATTTCAGAAGCAGAATAGTTTGAGGCCTATTGCTAACGCTATGTCGCCTGTATTGAAGATAAAATTGGCTGCGGAAGGTCAGTCAGAACAAATGCGAACGAGAAAGGGAGAAAACTCTCCAGTCAAGAGTGAAAAGCAGCAGTTGACTGCCGATAAGATTATGATTATTGCCTCTAAAGAGCGATTCAAGCGTCAACGGAAGCTCTTCAAAGATAACAGCTGCCAGAGCTGGAAGTTCATGATGCTACCAGCCGTTCAGATTCCTCTTTGGGTAAGTGTTTCTTACATGCTTCGTGTTTTAACTGGCTGGTCACAGATTGGTTCGAAGCCTCTGGATTCCACCTTAACTACGGAAGGTGTTGGATATTTGCATGATTTGGCTCTTAACGATCCTTATTTTGTGCTTCCAATAACTCTAGGTATCTTGGCCTTGGCAAATGCTGAATGGAACTTTGCTACCGCCGATATGATGAAGCTTACCACCAGAGGTGTCAGAAATTCCCTTAGACCTACTGCTTTTGATACCATCATCACATTGACCAGAGGATCCATAATCTTTCTTATGGCCATGGCTACCCAGGCTCCTGCTGCGTTAGTTCTATATTGGATTAGCTCTAATGGGTTTTCTCTTTGCCAAAACCTATTAATGGATAGATTCCTACCTATTAGATACACCCCTTACAAACGGTTTTATTCGGCTAAGAAGCTTTCAAAAGGTGCCGTGCCATTGATCAAGTACTGAAGACCATCTTTTCTGTATATATTTACACGTATTCTTAACGATTTCACGAATAGAAAAACCCAAAGTAGACTATACTACAAAACGTCTCGCTATCCAGTCGAACCCGCTGAAAAACTCACCCAACTGGTCGTATTCAGCAAATTCTAACACCAATTCATCAGTAAACTCACGAACACAAATATCTCTCGCATTAACCACTTGCAGAAAGCTTTTGCTCATGAGGCAGAGAAAGCTTTTGGACTTGTTTTCCTCCCTATACGCCACTATCACTCCTGCCTCTTGCTTATAACTGAATATCACATCTCCAACATGAAGTCCATGGGGAACATTGTCGTCCCAAAGGCTTCTGTCGTAAGTAGTACCAAACGCAAACTTGATATCTACATCCAAAGCTAGTTGGCAGGTGTCATTGAGCTTTTCATCAATATAGGCGATCTCCTCGTGATAGTTCTCTTTTCCCTGGAACCCTCGTAAAACACTGCGCAACATCATTAGCAAAATGGGTGTTCGTTTCTTGCTAATGTATTCAACCAACGACTGCAATGCTGCTATGCGTTTCAAAGTAATGAATTGCAAAAATAGTTGAACTATTCTCTGAGTACTGTCTCTAACAAAGGAAGTCCCTACTACATTCTCTGTCACTCCATGACCACATTCTCCTTCGCAAGACGTACTCTGAGGATGCCATATACCACGGCTCCTGAAGATAGTTCTATCGAAATCTGCTCCAAACATAAAATTGAGAACGTACTCCAAATATTTACAAGGTTTCTCTATCTGCCGATATATAGCAGGAAACCTACTTATTGGTTTGGCATTAAATTGATGGTCCGAGTATACCATCAACAGATGATCTGCATCAGAGGTGGGATTGATACACATATGGTTGATCGGTATCGAAACTTCAAGTCTACGACCAATTTCTTGAACCATAGCATATGCATTGAAGCTGGCCAGCTTAGAATCACAACCGTAGTTCCTTAAAATAAGAAGATCCTCAAAATCAAGCTTCGTATCTTCGGTATCTCTTGCAAAGCTTACATTCTGTCCATTATGTAACGTGTCCATTAATGCCTCTGTGATTAACTTGGTATTTTCATTTTGGGTCAGATGTTCTTTCTCTCTGCAACAATAGTATTGAACGGCCCTTTCAAGGACGACTTCTCTGCAATGTAATAGCTCAAAATAGTTGCTATCCAGGAGATTCAAATGTACAAGCAACCGCTCTACTTCAGACGACGGTATCTTCATGTAAAGCACCCGAACAAATAACTTGAATAATGCCTTCAATTGTATGGCCTCAAGCAATACAGATGCGACGTAAACTCGATTAAGAGATGCCAGACGTACACGCAAGTTGTCTTCTTTTGCTTTCCGAAATGTTCTGGCATATAGACAATCTGATCTGTGTAAATTCAAATTTCCCACTTGAAGATGATTTCGTATGCGAATTAGTTCCGGGATGTACATCCAGGAGTCCTCGCTTTCATCGAACATAGCTTCTATCAGTTTCAATGTCATTTTGGTCTTTGCCTTACGTATTATGGTGTCGATCAAGTAGTTAATCTCTTTATCCTTTAGACAACGGACTCTAGCCAATTCATAGTACCCACGACCTGGTAACGAGGAAATGCATATAGGCGAAAAATCCTGGTAATACCAGCGTCTAAGCACAGCATCCTTCCAAGTGATGTCACTCCGTATTGAGGAATAAAGCTTTCGGTTGCACCTCATTAAACGAGAGAGATCTACAATTTGTAAATGTCTCGTTACTAGGGACCATATTTCAATCGAAAGGTCATCTAGGACCATAGCAAAGTATCAAAAATTCATCAACGGAAAAGAATGAAAGAGTGAATGAATTAGCAGATGCTTTTTTTCTAAGCGCTCTAATTGCGGAAGGTAGATCTTGACTCTAATTTAGATCTAAAAGATACATTATGCGAAGTATATGCAAAGAAAGAAAGGAAAAGACAAATATAAATGTAAATGGCATCTAAAAACGCCCACTATCTCAAGGGCTTCAGTATTTCATCGTACATCATTCTCTTTAACTCAGACATCGTAAGTTCATCCTTACGCTTGTCAAAATCAAAGAAGTCGTCGGGTATTCTTTCAGCATCTGGTTCATCCTCTGGCTCATGGTAAAATGCCAAATAAGGATGTTCTAGAGCTTGGGTCACGGTAATTCTCTTTTTGGGATTAAAAGTGAGCAATTTCTCTAGAAGATCTGCGGCTAATGGGTTTGCGTCTGGGAAAAGCTCTGAGAATTCACGCTTCTTCCTGAATGGAAGCATGCGTATGTATTCTTTGGCTCTCCAAGACTTGATACCATTATAATCATCGGCACAAGGAGTACCCAAAACTTCAATAATCAGCTGAAGCTGATTATGATAATCAGTGCCCGGAAATAAAGGTCTCCCCGATAGCATTTCTGCCAATATGCAGCCAACCGACCATACGTCTATACCAGTTGTATACTCCTGAAAGGTTAACATAATCTCCGGGGCCCTGTACCACCTCGTGGCTACATATTCAGTCATAAAGCCGTAATTATCCTCTTTGGAGGCAATAGAACGAGCAAGACCAAAATCACAGATCTTAAGATCACAGTTAGAATTTATGAGCAGGTTGGAAGGCTTCAAATCTCTATGTAGTACATCGGCAGAGTGTAATGCTTTCAAAGCACGTAATGTCTGATAGATGAAGTATTGGCAGTGATTATCGCTGAGTTTCTGAGTGCGAATCACACGGCTCAAATCAGTCTCCATCAACTCCTGGATTATGTACACCTCGTTGAAATGCTCGAAATCATAGGGTATCTGTATATCCAATATCCCGATAATGTTTTCGTGACTGAAATGTTTCAAAAGCTTAAGTTCACGTAAGGTTCGTAGACAAAACATTGTCCGTTCAAAAGGCCGGATTTTTTTAATGGCCACCCTCTGGTTGGTAGGCTTGTAAATCGCCGAACACACGATTCCATATGCCCCTTCTCCTATAATTTCTTTAATTTCATAGTACTCGCTCACGTTAAAAGTGACCTGAATTTTCGACTGTGCAACCTGGGACATCAGCTCAGGAAATGAATGTATTAATGAAGGAACAGATAAGCAAGGTCGTCGGTGGCTGTTTGCAGCCTGACGAAGAAACAAATAATGACAAGACTAGGCAAAAAGAAAAAGAAAGAAAAACAGGAAAGCTACTTTACAGTTCGATAGGTAAACCTAAATACTCTCTCCTATTCATTTCCTACTTTTAGAAATTTCGCATATGGCGCACAACAAAGCAAATCGGCAGTACCTGAAGGAATAGCTGTGAATACTACACCGGGCCCCGGTAATCAATGGATCGCACAGGTCTTGTTGACAGTGGTCTGCATTGTTATTTCCGATCTCCCCCTGACTTATTATACAAATTTGTAAGCGTTCTCCAGTGAAACATCACTGTTACATTCACCTTTCGCCGCGTAATGTTTTAATTGCCGCTGCGCGTGCTAACTGAAAAATTAATCAATTGTCGCAAGAGCCTCACTCAATGGTCATATACCCTTGCAAAAACAATGCAATACCGCGATTATATGTCTACCTCTTTTGTCCCCATCGTTAAACAGTAATGATCTTGAATTATTGATCCTTTTTTCTCTCCTTCCTGGTAATCCGTTCTGTAGTTTCAACGCAACAGTGGTACCTGAGGTTTCCTATTACGGTAATTTAGCAGGTCACGTGATAATAAACAGTAAGGGCCTTGAAGGTTTTGTCCCCTCCAGTAGTCAGCTCATTGGCTACGATTTAATTTTTTATTCTTTCTCCACGATGAACAATTGTGCCTGCCAACATGCATTCATTCTAATTACAAGCAAAACAAGCCGAAGCTTAACTCCTTGAAATAATTCTTCATTACTAAGTGCGAGGTGTTGAAACCAAAGAAAGCTGCTGTGACTGCGAGTCGAAAATTTTTTTCAATGGAGAAGTGTGCGAGCAGGACGCGGCTAGCGGCAGAGTGAAAAATTTCACAGTGGAAAAAGAAAAAGATCAAAGTATTCTTGGTACAACTTTATACTACTGTCTTTTTAGTCTTTTTAACCATTTCCCACCCTATATCTAATACCGTACAAAATGGCTGCCACAATTATTTCTAAGAAGAGAAAGTTAGTCGCTGATGGTGTTTTCTATGCCGAGTTGAACGAGTTCTTCACCAGAGAGCTTCCAGAGGAAGGTTACGCTGGTGTTGAAGTTAGAATCACTCCAACCAAGACTGAGGTTATTATCAGAGCCAGTTCCACTCAAAGAGTTCTCGGTGAGAAGGGTAGAAGAATTAAGGAGTTAACTATGTTGATTCAAAAGAGATTCCACTTTGCTCCAGGTTCGATTGTCTTATACGCCGAGAGAGTTGAGAACAAGGGTTTGTCCGCTGCCACTCAATGTGAGTCCTTGAGATTCAAGTTGTTGAATGGTTTGGCTGTTAGAAGAGCTGCTTATGGTGTTATCAGATTCGTCATGGAATCCGGTGCCAAGGGTGTTGAGGTCATCATCGCCGGTAAGGCTAAAGGTGCCAGAGCTAAGGCTATGAAGTTTGCCGATGGTTTCATGATCCATACTGGTCAGCCATCTAAGGACTTTATTGATATTGCTTGTAGACATGTTTTGATGAGACAGGGTGTTTTGGGTCTAAAGGTTAAGATCATGCTTGACCCATCTGCCGCCAAGAAGGGTCCAAGAACTTTGCCTGATGCCGTCGTTATTCACGAGCCAAAGGAGGAGGAGCCAATTGCTGCTCCTTATGTTCATGTCTACAAGGAAATTCCAGAGAATAAGGTTGCTGCTGCTCCTGCCCCAGGTGAGGATGCTCCAGTCGAAGCTGCTCCTATTGAGGCTTAAATAGGGTAAGTAAGTATCTAAACTGTTATCATTACCGTATTATGGAAAAATAAACTAAAAGAACATTGAAAATATGTTATTGTACAGTTGAGTATGGTTTGATTAGACGTAAAAATATTTGGCTAAGTTAGAGTTCCGCCTACTCCTCCATCTCCTCCCTTCTCTGTCTTTCCCGTTGATAATAATCGTTCAACATCTCCACGGCATGGTCGATGTTTGCTCTCGTTCCTATTATGGTGATTTCTCTTTCGCCGTGGTTAGAAACACCATTTTCGGAGTCGGATTCAATAGCAATGGCACAGCTGGATAGTCTTCTCACTTCCTGAATTCTTGATCCTCTCTTACCGATGAGAGCACCGATGTATTCGTTTGGAAAGGTGATCTTCTTAATCACTTCCTTTCCAGTACCTCTACCCTCGCGGCGTCTTCTGTAGGCAGGCATAGCTGCAGAGGGAAGGTAATAAGTGGTAGTGGCAGTACCTTGATAGTCTCGGAGTAAACATTTGGAAATAGCAGCAATGGCAGGCCGCATGTTTTCCTCTGTACCTTGTAACTCAACCAATCTCTCGGTAGAGTTCTCCAAGAATCCTTTAGAGGCAACCATTTTAACGTTATAAGTCTCTTGAATGTTCTTGATTCTGGAACCGCCTTTACCAATCAGGGTACCTATTTGGGAATTTGGAATTAGTAGTCTCAAGAAGAGAGTGTTGGCATAAGCCGGTTCATTAGGTAAAGGTCTCTGTGTGAGGGGTTTCAAGGGGAAGAAATCATAAGTAATCAAATTGGTTGGATCCGTGCCTTTCTCGTCGGCCTGTTTGACAGTTTCCGCATTGGCAATAGTGACGGACCTGGCTATGGCCACCATAGTGTCAGGAATATTATCAACCATGCCAGAAATGGTCAGAATACGGTCGATACAACCGTCGACTACTTTCGAAACGCCCGCCTTGACGTTATTATTATTTCTAATCTCAGTGATGTTGTCGCCGTTGCGACCAATGATTGCGCCGGCCTCTCTTCTGGACACAAGAACACGATAGGTAATCAAGGTTTTACCTAAATCAACGTCGATATCAATGTTGTTGTTTGCAGTCAAGTCATCGTCATTTCCTGCGGTAGCGTTGGCTGTGCTTGCCCCTGTGAAGCTATTTCCAAAAAGGGATTCTGAAGATGCCATGTTGGATGAAAGGGGTTGGGATTGGTTTGTGAAGATGATGTAAAGGAGGTTAAAACGGTTTAATGAAAAAAAAACTGGAAACAAAATAGGTTCAACGCGGAAAGCACTCGAAAGAAAACTAGTTGCCTAAGAGGACAGAAATAGAAATCAATTAACCCGGTTATAATTTCTTTGGATTTCGGATCGACCATAAAAAAAAAGTTCAAGGTGAGCCTTATGTATTCTTTTTGTTCGCAGTACAGATGCAATATGCAGAGAGGGAAGAAGTTAGAATCTGCGACACAATGAAGAGAAAAAACTCGGGAAAAAGTTTTGCATGAGTACCGAAGGGGGGAGGCTGACAGGAAACGGCCCAAATGAGAGGGGGGGGGAAGGAATCTACGTAGAAACAATATACTAAAAGACATGATAATTGATTTCAAAATCACAAACACAACATAGATGTCCGTCGCTACTACTCGCAGGCGTAGTCCCTGAAATGAGGAACTTTCCAAACAAGAGGATCGTCATCACACCACAATGCATCATCCTTTGATATCCTGGACTTCCAATCCATTTCATCAATATGTGTTTCGAATTTGAAATTTCGGTATATTCTATCATGGTGGCTGTTATAAGGACAGAAGAAACGCTTAATATACCTATCGATTTCTTTTTCTGTCATTCCATAGACTAAACCGCTTGGATGACCATAGTCTTGAATCCCAGAGATTTTCTTTTCTGTACCTATCTCTTGCCTCCGCCTATAACTACCTAACACTTGATATGGATTAGCAGATTTGTCATGTCTCATATGAGACAGTGATTGGTTGATTGTATGGTACAATTTCATTAGTAGCACATTAGTAATATGTTTAGCTTCAGGGCCATCATTAGCAATCCACCAAGAAAGCCACGAAGGAAGAGATGAAATCCTATCATTTGTTGAAGGAATTGGGCGGATCTCCATATAACATAGAGCAAAGTTTGTTTTGGGGTATAATCCCGATTCTTCCACCTTAATGTCAACATCAATCAACCTATTAAATGTACTTTCATCATCTTGTGGCTTTAAATAGAAAGTTCCAAGATTGAGCATCACAAACTTGTCTTTAGGAAATAGTTCCGGTAACATGTTTGGAGGAAAATATGTAATTAGCTTTTCCTGGGTAGCATGAACTTGCAGACTAAAGCAAGTAGCATCCAATCCATTTGGACGTCCCCCATCTATAACAATCCCATAGCCAACGCGATACCTTCCAGTGGTTAGCTGTATCGTCTTCTTGTAATTAAGTAAGTGGGATCCAGTGAGCTTCAAAGATCCATTTTCATACTGGGAACCAAATTCGTCCACCTTGAAATCTCCGAGCTCAATAAACACACATCGGTTTTTGTATATCCCATATATAAACTTCCAAGAGTCCTTTATGTACTGACAGTTTAATATGGAGGTGGCATCATTGTCAGAATCAACACTATGATGTTCTGGCAAATGGTAGTAATCCGATACTATTCTTCTTGCAACCCTATACCTGGGCCATTGATCAAAAGATTTAATGTAATCAACAAGGTAAGGAAGATCACAAAAGGCAATGACATTAAGAATTTCCGAACCGAACTCCTTTAGAAACCGTTCCTCGTACATATTGTTGTACATCACGTAGAAGAACTTGCAGGTGCAATTTAAGTAACTGGGCACCAACTTGAAGATGGTATCAACTATCTCAGGGGGAAGATCAATTAGCGAGCGCATGACTGGCCAGTTAAAGAACTATAGTATAGTCTCATAAAGATATATGTCGACAAGATGAATGCGCCAAAAGCAAACAAATGTAGTTACATTATAAAGCAATCGCGATAAGTAGATGAAACATAATAGGTATTTTAATAGAACAATATAAAGTAAACGAGAAAGCAGAATTCTAAAGCAACGAATACAAACAAACACCTCCTTATAAATCTATGCAAAAATTACATCAATTCAAGCCTTGGCGTCTTCTGCATCATCATCTTTTGCAGTATTTGTAGCGGCAACAGTTGAACCATCGGTTCTCTCTCTGTCATAGAATTCGTCCAAGATCTTGGGAGAAATTCTATTTAACATCTCCTTTGGATAAATTCTCAACAAGGACCAGGCAAGGTCCAAAGACTCAAACACCGTTCTGTTTTCGTATGCACCTTGAGAAATGAAGGTCTTTTCAAATTTGTCCAAAAACTCTAACGAAAGCTTGTCTTCCGTAGACAAAGCATCCTCACCAACGACAGCCTTCATAGCAGCTGCATCCTTACCTATGGCATATTTAGCATAAAGCTGGTTAGAGACATCTCCATGATCCTTTCTAGTCATACCCTCACCAATTGCAGACTTCATTAATCTGGACAATGAAGGTAACACATTAATTGGAGGATAGATACCTCTGTTGTGCAACTGTCTATCAACGAAGATCTGCCCTTCAGTAATGTAACCAGTCAAGTCAGGAATAGGGTGAGTTATATCATCGTTAGGCATGGTCAAGATAGGAATCTGGGTGATTGAACCATTTCTCCCTTGCACTCTACCAGCCCTCTCATAAATGGTCGACAAATCTGTGTACATATAACCAGGATAACCTCTTCTACCTGGAACCTCCTCTCTGGCCGCAGAAACCTCTCTCAAGGCATCGGCATACGAGGACATATCGGTCAAAATGGTCAAAACATGCCTTTCCGTCTGATAAGCCAAATACTCGGCTGTGGTCAAAGCCAAACGAGGAGTGATAATTCTCTCAATGGTTGGGTCATTGGCTAAATTCAAGAACAACGAAGTTCTCTCCAACGAACCATTCTCTTCAAAGTCCTGCTTGAAAAATCTAGAAGTCTCCAAATTAACACCCATGGCAGCGAACACGATAGAAAAGTTCTCCTCGTGGCCATCCTGTACATCCTTGGTAGGTCTCACCAAACCGGCCTGTCTACAGATCTGGGCGGCAATCTCATTATGTGGTAAACCAGAGCCAGAAAAAATAGGAATCTTTTGACCTCTTGCAATGGAATTCATTGTATCGATAGCAGATATTCCTGTGGAGATCATCTCTTCAGGGTAGATACGTGCGTACGGATTGATAGGAGAACCGTTGATGTCAAGATAATCCTCGGCAAAAACTCTCGGTCCATTATCAATTGGACGTCCGGAACCGTCAAACACTCTTCCCAACATCTCCTCCGACACAGGGAGTTTCAAACTCTCACCGGTCAACTCAACCTTGGTCTTCTTAACATCAATACCAGAGGTACCTTCAAACACCTGCACCACAGCCTTATCTCCCTTCACCTCTAAAACCTGTCCCTGCCTCGATGTACCATCAGGAAGAGTCAAGTTCACAATTTCGTTGTATTTGGGGAACTTCACATGCTCCAAGATCACCAATGGACCGTTAACACCACCAACAGTGTTATACTCCAAACGAGGGTGGATCTTGAATCCCTTCGTAACTGCCTTTTTGTTAAGTTCAAACAACTCTTTGTCGGACAACATTTTTCTTCTTGCTAGGTGTACTTTCTTATATCAGGAGCCCAGTTGCTTCTTACTGTCCAGAGCCGAGCCAGAAAGTTCCTACTCCTTGTCAAATACGCAGCCTCGCGAAAAGCAACAATCTGTCTGGCTGACTTCACACCCACATTTACAGCCGGGTAACCAACAAAAAACTATCACGTGTTCACGCTCACATGGTACATATAGCATTATTCCTTTATATATTATTATCCCCTATCATTTCCCAGTTGTCGTTGCTAGCTTTGTTTGCAACTTTACGATTGGTCTGTAGAGCATGTTTGCGCATAACAGCACTGCTGTCACTATGCCTCAGTTGTGGTATACTTATCTGCTGATATCCAGAGGAGGTAGAGGAATCCATCAGGGTTGTCGTATTGATCATGCTGTAAGATTCCACAGCTTTGACAATTTCAGACACTATATAGTTGTAGAGAGAATTTCCCAAAACTCTGATATCCTCCTGCAAGTATACCAGGGATGCAATTGACTTCATGCTATTGGCCAGATCATCATTCCATGCCGTTTTTGAGAGCCGATCGATGAGACTAACCTTTTGGGTCCTCATCAGCATGTCGCAAAGAGGATCGTAGACTGTTTTGATCGGTGCTAAGGTGGAATGATTCTGTGCTGTATCCTGAGCAGCATTCATTGCACCATGCTTTCTCCAAAATAACCATATGCTAGGCTTTGGTGACAATCGATCACCGAGCATTCGTTTCAATAAGAGCAACTGCCTGCTCTGAGCATGCTTTTCTTCTCTAATCAGCCTACGGCGATCTTTCAGCCACTCCAACTGCTTCAAAATTACCGCCACCATTTCATCGGTATGCATAAAATTCGACATCCGCAGCCCGGAAGACGATTGAAGGCTGAATGAAGGATCAACGGTGTTAACGACCCGTATCAAATCGGCTATAACCATCGCCAAGCTCAAGGCGAACCGTTTCAATTGACCCTGATTCACCTCCATAAGGGAACCCAAGGGTTCACCTATTCTCTTGCTAGTTAGGGGTAGACTGACTGAATATGTAGTTCCGTTCCATACAATTTTGGGCCAACCATCTTCGAGTATCAGACAGAATGGAAGCTGTAGTGATAAATACTTTGCCCCTAATAGAACAAACCACATCAATCTCTCCATACATGCATTTATCAAAGGGACGGAGCAATAAATGAGCTTATCGATAGAAAGAACAGGTAATCCCAGTATTGATACAGAGATTCCAGAAGACGCTCTAAGCAATTGAATGTTCCACAATTTTATGATGTCGGCCATCAAGTCCAATTTTGCGCTATCTACCAGAGCCCTTTGCCGAAAAACCATATGATTAGTCTCTTCAAAGGAACTGGCGACCTGTGATAAGCTTTCTTTATGCTCTGCATTTAATTGCTTCGTTTTTTCATTGATACATTGCCTTTTCTCCTCCAGTTGACGTCTGAGATCACTTATCTTATCTCTCATAAGCTTGTTACTTGTTGTCTGCTCTTCCACCATTTCTTTCAATCGATCTAGTCTCTTTTTCTGTTCAATATTCTCCACATTCAACAAAACATACGCTAATCGAGCCACCGAGTCAATGGATGGCACAAGCTTTCCTAATAACTGATCTTTGTCATTCCTCCTATCTTCGCTTCCGTTCAAATACTTCTTTAGCGACACTGAAGCATTGTTATCAAGACAATCCTCCAATACCTGTCCTACTTCGTGACCTGCTCTTGAATTGTAATACACCGTAGTCAGAGTCTTGAGCTTCAATTTGAGTAACGAGAAGTTGATACATGATGCACAGTAGTACTTTTTTTTTCTAGACGATAGACTTTTGGAAACATCATTGTCATGACAGATCTCACATACGTACACTTGTCGTTCATCATGTGGTATAGATATGTTCATTGCAACATTGCAATCTATGAAAGCATATAAACTGAGAGATATTAAACAAGATTAAAAAAACTACCAGTTATCGCGATAAGCTAAGCGAGTCAGATAGATATACTCACTCTTTCACTCCTCTCTCAATACCTTCCCCCATTTTTTGAAGCTGTATCATGAGAGTTCGAATACAGGTGCTACTGGTCTTCCTATTGTCGGCAGTCTTGGCGATATATCTTGGGTTCGCCAACATATCTCTTCCCCATGATAAATTTATTCATTTCGGCATGTTCTTCCTGATGAGTTTTCTCTTCTACTGGATAATTGACTCAAAGAGTGTCGGTCGTTGGACTAATATAGCTTTCATAGTCTGCACTTTAGTTGGAGGCATCGGTAGCGAGTTTCTTCAGCATCTTATATCTCCATTTAGAGCATTTGATCCCTATGATATATTAGCCAATGTTGTGGGTTCATTTTCTGCTATAGTATTATCGAGTTTTTACCATAAATATACTTTAGGAAGAAGCCGAAGAATCAGAGATATAGAGTCATTTGATGAAGGTGCCCAGCAGAGAAGTGACGAAGATGAGGACGAAGATAATCTCACACTTGAGTCACTACCCCCAGTTCCTGTACGAGATTTACAGCCGACGGGAAATAAATTCGATTCCATTCAACACAACTAGACCTAGCGGATGAAACCCTCCTGTATTACTAAAATGTACATGAATCCGCAATTTCTTGACAGAGTTTGCTCAAATATTCCTGATCTTCTTTATCGAATCCATTCAAACTCAAGCAGTCGATGTCTAAAACACCTCTCAATGTCCCCCCCTGCACTATCGGAAGCACTATCTCACTTCTTGTGTCCCCATCACAAGCAATATGGCCTGGAAATTTGCTGACATCAGAGACTAACTGAACTTTTTTCATCTTAGCTGCCGTTCCACACACTCCCTTGCCTATCTGAATTGTCTGGCAAGCCACCTTACCCATAAATGGACCTAATATTAGCTGCAAATCATCCTTAGGGTCAACGAGATAAAAGCCTGCCCAGTTCACTTCTGTCTTGATGGCATCTCTATAGCAGTACCATAATAACGAGCTACAATTGGCCAAATTGGCTACCCAGTTATCCTGCGAGTTTGCCAATGCTTCGTACGAGTCATTTAATGTTTGGAGAGCTTCTTTCTTGGAAACAGCCTCAAAAATGGTGTAATCTGCGTGATATGTCATGGCTAATACATGGTCTGGTCAGAAATGTATCGACGTGAAGTTTTTCAGCCTCAAATCCATAACCACTTCAGCCCCATTCACAACTCCCGACAGACTTAACCCGAGCCGCTCCGGAAAAACTGGGATAAAGAATTCTTGGAATTCCAAGATTATCGGTTTAGAGATTAAGCATAGAAGCTGCTATTTCCGATATTAATGCCTTCTAGAACACTTGGAGGATTGGAAAAGTACTGCTTCTATCGAAACTATTATAACTACTATACCTGCGTTATATCTGTAGCGAGCTACTCGTCTGATGTTGATCCTAGCGATTTATGCGAGGCTTTGAAGGGTCTTCTAGTAGAGGAGACCGGATTTGCACTCACTATCAAACTGGACCGCAAGGAGAATCCGGAATTCATCTTGTTGAATAGGATTCTTTACACAGATTTAGTGGAGTATAGAGATGAGGATTCTTTCGATTTGGACGGTGAGACTACAAAGTTACTTGACACGAAGTTCTCACTCATAGAAGGAACACAGCCGCTCTGGAAAGTCATCGTTTTCAACAGACGTCATATTGTTTTTGTTGCTGATCATACCGTATGTGATGGCACAGGCATCATTAATTTCCAGAGGTTGCTTTTGAAGCATATTAATACAGCCAGAAATATACAAAATAAGATTGTTCCTAGCCCTTCATCGATAGTGTTTACTGGAGGCGATGATGTAAATTTTATGGATCACACTGAGAGCTACTTTGATTCGAAGCCTTCGATCTCTTTTGTTATTCGTAAATTTGCGGAACGTCTATTACCCGGCAGGCTTTGGAATATAGGAGGAAGGAGGAGACTTGGTAAGTACAAGCTTCTGGGTACCAATTTACCCATTCCTCAAGAGATCCGTCCCAGCTTGCATACAAAGTCAAGGTCTATAAGTATTGACAGAGGTACGCTTAGCAAATTACTTTGCTTGACCAAGAAGCATCGTGTGAAACTTACCTCGTTGTTGACGTACTTGTTGGCCAAAAGCTTTGTAAACGTTCTTCCTCAGGAAATGAAAAGATACGACTTACCAATCCACATTCCTGTCAACTGCAGACAGTTTATCGATTTTAGTGCGATTCAAATAGAGCAGCCCTGGTTTACAGCTCTGGCAGGTACATACGCTGGTGATATCCAAACAACATTGCCTGCCGTTATGTCCACTAAGGACGACAGCATCGATTGGGAGTATGTTCAGGCTGTACAGAGTCGGATCAGTGAGGTCATTCTGGACGAAACTCCTCAGTATTCAGTTGGAATGTTCAACATGATCAACATGAGAAATTATGTAAAGGCTTTCTCTGGAAACTTCAATGGGATTGCTCTTGGAATATCTAATGTGGGATATTTTGACTTCAATGCTACTTACGAGAACATGTACTATAAGGTTGAAGACATTTGGTTTACTCAATGTAGTGGTGTATCAGGAGCATTAATCACTGCCAACGTGGTTGGCTTTTCTGGCGGTCTCAGGATAACGTTGAGTTACGACCAGGTGATTCCATACGCCGATAAAGTTGATGAAATTATTGAACAAATGAGGAAATATCTAGTTAGTTGATGTAGTAACATATATATTAAAGGTATAAAGATTGTTTCAACACTTCCAGCGATGCTTTGATAACGAAGCAGAAGTAGGACTTCTATGTATTGTCGAGATCTTAGGCTGTGCTAGTCTGGGTATATTGGATGATGTCCTCGATTTCGGCATGTTGTGAGGAGGAAATAATAACGATGGAGACGAGGACAGACCAGCTGAATCCTTATAAGTTTGAGAGGATGGAATTTTTGTGCTTCTGGTATTGTGAAGAAGTGAATGCAAGTTAGAACATGCTCTTGATGGGGATATTCCGGAACACGAAGGGAGTGTTGATTTTCTTGAAGCAGGGCGGATTTCCTTTTCTTCATCTTCTCGGGATAAGTCCTTGTTGAAGCGTATCTTCTGTAATGAAGCTTTGGTCGGAAGTAGGTACGAAGGTATCCTGTGTTTCTTGGATATCGGCGGTGTCGGCTTTGTTCTGCGAGCGTCCTTCGGTGTTGACGCATGCACCGATCTTTGTGGAGTACTGGAAGAAAAACCGACGGGTGAACAGTCAAACCTCTGAAACAACTGATTTTCGTTGACATGAGTGTCACTGAAGTGTAACTGCGGAATTGACTCGTTACTGAGAGTATTGGATGCGGTTAACATTTTGGCTTCGGATCTTTTCAATTGCAGAATATGAACTTTCTTGATACGTTCTTTTTCAGCCTGTTCTTTAGTGGGACTCTCAACGATTTCCACAAAGTCTCCATCAAACATCTTCTGTCTTTTGGATGCACTACTGATAGCTTGCAGCCCTGATCTTTTTTCTCCCGGTGTGGTACCTTTCATACTTGGATAACTCACATCTTTCTCGATAAGCATTCTATTTATACTGGATGGAGCATACCTTTTTAGTTGGCCAGGACTAGGCTTTGACTGCTGCTTCTGCTTATGCCTTTGTTGCTGACTTTGATCTTGCATTTCCGTCTTCTTCTGTTCCTGCTGCTTGGTTCGTATGGTTGCATAATGTGATGCTATTGAATCCATTCGATCAAACCGTGATCTGTGAGCCTTAGAGAATCGATTCGAGGCTCTTCTGTTGAGTTCTGCATTTGTGGTGTTGTTATTCATCTTTTGAATATGGACTATATTTTCATCCCTCACCTTTTGGTATCTATCATTGAACTCGCTCAGGACATTCGTAGTTAACTTTGAGGAAAACATCTTTTGTTGAAGATGCTCCATTTCCGAAACAAAGGACTGGTTCTCTTTATTTGAGTAACTGATATCGCACATACTCTCATCAAGAAATGAATTATTCTCTTTTCTTGTAGAACCAGATACAGAAGAGGGCGACGACGAACCAATTGAAGGATATAACGAACGTCCATTGGTATGGGTGAACTTGAAAGAGCTTGAAGAAGGGGTAGTAAGCTTATTCGGCAGTTGTGAGCCAGAACATTGTGGAGGAGTCTCAAGCAGCATTTGATCTGCTGCTCTAGCTCCTCTATTCAAAGTCCTGGATGCCGAAAATCCTCCGGGGAGATTGCAAGCTTCCAGTCCGGACATATAAGGCTATGGAAACGTAATTGAAGTAGTTATAAGTGTCTGGTATCAAAATGATTGTGGATATGATTGATTTTATAGGGAGGAGATTAATGCAAATCAGAAGGCTTCTCGGGGAAGTTCTTCAGAAAAATCAAGAAAATTTAGATAAAAAGGTGAAAAATTGAATTTACCGCAATAGGAAATTTGTAAATAATGAAGAGAATTTGTCGAGAGCTTTTTGGCTTCATATTTATTAGATAGTAAATAGAGATGAAGAACAGGAACAGGAAGGAGAGAAAGGGGGAGCACAAAATAAATCAAATTCTGACAGACCAATTTTCTTGTGGTGCAGAGATTGATACGCTGTTTGTTCCGGACCTATCAATATCGAACAGGAAACCACCTAGACAAAGCTCGTGTAGTCTAGGCAGCCTCGTGATGAACACTCGAAGATCAGGCACCAAGTTGTCTAGAATTAAATGGAAAACTTGGGCTAAGTCAGACTTCATATATCCAGATCCAAGAATCTCAACCGAGTCTTGAAGGGTATTGCTAAAAAAGTTTAGTTGGGACCTACATTCCATATTAGGAATCCTTCCAAAAAGTAGAAGCACAATGAAGTTGTAGAAGGTTTGAGTTTGCCCCATCGCTCCCTCCTCTTCAGTCTTCCTTAAAAGAATCTTCCTAGCAGAAACGCAAGAGGGACAATTGCAATAGCCAAATAAGTAATCCGTATTATCAAGAATTGAATTAGCAACACAGAATTCACCCTTATCAGGTGATGATGTCTGAAGCTTGATGAAAGGCTTCCAGTTGAAGAAATAGTCTGGAATAATTAAAGTTTCACAGTTGTAAAAGTTGAACAACTTCTTAAAAATACGAGATTTGCTCTTCAAGTAATAATCATCAACAATAAAAGCAGACTTGTAATCTGCCGGGTTCATACTGAATTCTGGTAATGCTGCAAAACTGTTCAGGCAGAAATTGACGTAGGTGACATTCCGAGAAGCATCCGGGTCGTTGAAGATCTTGCAATGCAGCAAAAGTGTATAAAATAAGTTGACTTCTTTGAAAACACTTGTGCTTCCAATAGAGAAATTGGTTAGAAGATTAGTGTAATTGAGATTCACTAAAGATAAACTCAGTATGTTTTCCGAAAGAGCCGTATTCCAGAAGGGTAATGATGCCAGGTTTAGGTGTTCGTCCTCTATATTAAAAGTAGATCTGCTGAGTTTGAGTTCAAAGTGTTCCAATAATGGAAAATCAATCACGTTACTAAAGGCTTGAAGAGAACGAAGACTGGAAACAGATAGTGATAGCTTTTTTAAGACTGGGAGGGATCTCTTGATCTCTTGAAACCCAGTGCCTAAAGCACTGATAAAGTAGTCAGCCGATTTAGCATTATCAAACTCCAACGAACTAATGGGTAGCTGCTGTAGTTTAGAACTAAGACCGGAATCAGATATACTCTGCAGGTTCATTTGCTGTTTGGTATCTAAAGACACCTGTAGACTAAATGGTGATTCCGAAGGAAGCAAATTAATTTCCTCGAGACCAAGTATCTGGTAGCTGTCCATCACTGGAACAGCCATCTGACTCATCTGCTTCTCAATAGTTGGGTAATAATCATCAAAATCATCATTCTCAAAAAGCAGACGAGAACTTTGATATAAAGAATAATCACTGGAGTCTCTGACAATCCTAAGGAAACTGTAATTTCCAACAAGAAATTGAAAGTCCCTCAAGTATTCTAATGGATAAGTGGCATTAGCCATTTTGAATCGAAGCAAAAGACTTCCCAGCTGGACTAATTGATCCATATTAACACTATATTGATCACATGCAACTTCAAACCTACGGACAAGCTTCACAATTGAAGACTTCTGAAGACTTTTCAGAAGTATCCATAGTCTATCGGGATCGCAAATAGTATACCAAATATCACTTGAAGTTCTAAATGGTTGTAATAATCTTTGTCTTTTAACAATAAGAATATTTTCATATAGATAACTGCTTGCATATGAATTGAGTACTCTGCAACTCAGTGCCAAACTTAATAGGCTTGGTGTATCATCGTCAAGCTCCCCAATAGTTTTCCGCAGGACATTATCTGGGAAATCAGTTATCAGCATTTTCGATTCAACTGTAAAGACTAAGAAAGACTGGAGACTAATGAATGTTCAGTTCTACTTCAATAGCAGATTTTGCCTTCTTAAGTATTACACAGTTGAATGATTCGTTATGATTTTATTAGCCGCAGAAGCGATGCCTCGGAGTTCGTCTATCAATTTCCCCGCACTATTACAAAATAACCTTTTAAGACATGTGATTCTAAAATAATTATTTGACACGTTTTTCTAGATGATCAATGCTTTCAGGTAAAAAATCTAGTCAGCAACGGTACTTCAATAGTTTATGGGAATTCTCAATGAAGCCGTTCGCCCAGCCATTGTAGTCATCCATCTCTTTCCTTTTCCGTGAAACTCCGTCACGCGAGGCTGATTAATTTTTTTTTTTTTGTTAGGGCACTTAATTTATTCCTAAACAATAATGTTAAATGACGACTTCTCAAAATTAAAAGCTATAGCCACACAATTCATACTACGGTTTGTCCATATATTTTACTTTATTATGCAACCAGAGGCTTACAAAAATGTGTAAGTCCTAAAAATCAAAGACAGGTAGCCTAAAGAACTTGGATACCCCCACCCTATCATAAAACAGAGAAAACCGAAAAAACAAAACTATTAGAATATATCTTGGGGACTATTCAACGTTGTATGCGAACTACCATCCATATCCAACATCATCGTTGGAATATTAAACATGTTTTGGAACAAAGAAACCCCTTCGGCTTGAAATGTATCTGAATTGGATACTTCACTCTCATTAGTTGGTGTATTATTTTCGTTCCTAGAGAAGAGTTCCAAAAGACCATTGATATTTTTTGGATCATTGGAATCATCAAACCTCAGTGATCCCAATTCTAAATCAGGCAGAATATTATCCGAAACTACATCACCGTTCCCATCACCAAGAGGGAAACTGTTGCCAGGTGAAGCCACCTCGGTAGATGGATCGTAAATTAACCCAGCTTTATTGAACGGGCTTGTCATTTCTGGCCTAGGTGAAAATTTTGGTAAAGGCACTTGCTGCTGTCTTCCCTGTACAGCAGATTCAGATACAGAGGAAGAATGTGAATAATCTAAAGCAGGCGGAGCTATCAATGAAGCAACGGGGACATTACAGAACATTCCCTTTCCCCTGGATGTATTTGGATGGTCATTGACAGAAGAGTTAAAAGCAGATTTAGTCTTGGTTGCTGAACAAGCATGATCATTTTCAACAGTCAGTCCTTTTATATCCACTAGGAGATCATCGCAGTCAAAGTGCCAGGAAGGATTATGTTCAACAATTGTAGTTATGACAATGTAAAGCACACACCGAACTATTTTATCAACAACCCACCACTTATCAACAGACAAGCGGGACGGCACCGCAGAGAAAAAATTTCTAGACGCCTTGATGAGGCAATCAACATTTTCTTTCGTCGTAAGACGATCAGGATTTTGTAGACAATAGGCAGCAACAACGATAAATGAACTAAAAGGATAGAAAAGAGCGAAGTTCGCATATTCCGTAGATTTCATGCAACCAGCCATCTGGAGAATAACCATTGCAGTGCCCATTCCTTCTTCTTCTGCAATGCTAACCTTACTTAACATGTTCTTGGGGATCGTAGACTTCTCATAGGAAAACTTGATCTTTACTATGGCCTTATTTATTGTCATCTTCAAGTGATAATACTTGAAACAAATGCACACAAACACGTACATTCTGTAAATCGAGGAAGTGCTTCTGTCCTGCGCGCTCCTCTCCATAATGTCAGCAAATTCAGGATTCAGCTTCCGAGTTGGTCTCAGTGAAGCAGGAATTATCTGCCTCCATAACTCCAAGTCAATAAGTAGGTTTTCAGCACACTCATAGAGTTGCGAAGGGGATTTGGAAACAAACGCATTCGCAGCAAGGAGCCCACTGTAAGATCTTGCAACCAAACGGAAGTGCTGAGTCCCTAAATACAACTCTACCTCACAAATGCTACCCTCAGAAAGCATACTTTCTAACTTTGTCCGCAAGTCGTATTGTAGCTCTGTTGACATTCTTAACTGATTTGACGGAAAACCCCAATAGGCTTCAAAACCAGGGACAGAAGGGGCAGAGACATCATCATCATTGATTATAGGAGGCTTACCAGATCTCACGCAAAGATCTCTGTCATATCCATAGCACATCCACCAAACGAAAAGACGCTTATTGCGCTCTTTAGTAGGAAGACCCCGATAAGTCGCACCCTGGTGAAGCCCCATGTCCTGTGCCTGTCTGATGGCGGTAGTAGACATAAGATATGCGCTTTGAGAGAGCGAAACAAAATCGGCATACATAGATAACAAGAGAATACCACTGATTCCCGTCAATCCATCAAAAACAACAGAAACCCGATGATAGTAAAACAACGAATTGTCAAGTAAGTACTTCTTCATATCAGCTAGATCCGTCAGATTTAGCTTTGAGTCCACGCCATCGCACAAATGTCCCCTTTCATAGTAAAAAGAACTTGCAACAAGTAAGGAACAATTCATAAGTAACAACTCAGAGTACGTGTATCTTGGTTCAGGAATCAAACCATCTCTGTAATCGCAATATAGTTTAAGCAATCTGCGCACTGTATCTATGTCCATGAGCCTGCTCAAAATGGTAGGCAATACCGGTTCGGAGATAAGCTTTTCAATAACAATCCTTGAAGGAAAAGGTCTTATTTGCGACTTTTCGATTGGATCAACCCAGACAGAAAGCATTCCATGTTCCATGTGAACTACCCAAGAGAGTAGCCTTCGCAAAGGTAACGTGGTCTTTCGATCCCGCACTTTACCCTCCATCCATTTCATTCCCTTGCTAGAGAAAATCGAGATAGATGTATTACCTCCAAAGAATCTTTCATAGCGTTCAGAAACCTTAGCGTTTGTTGGAGGACCTCGCTCGAGATCTTCAGCAGCAGCTATAATAGACTTTTCGACCACTTCCTTAGAAAGAAAGCCGGTTCTTTTAGGAGATTCCAACACGGTGCTAAACGAAGATGGAACAGAGCTCTGCTTTGTATCAACTAAAGGTAAGGATATACATGTGGCAGGAAAACTGGAGTTCTGTGAGTATTGAGATTCAGTAGAAGCTTCTGGAGCTAGCTTTGAAACTAGAATACCAATCATGTTCTCTAAGTGATCTAGACGAGTTTGAATATCTCTACCAGAAGTAGATACACTTGAATCATTGGCAGAATCATCCACCTGATTGTTACCGTTTGATATGGTTGTTGAAATAGAAGATCCATTGATCGAGATACGGGGCTTCTTGATGCTCTTCATATCACCAAGGTTCTTACCATCTATTTCAAAAGGCACATTCTCCAAAATCCTTTTCTGTGAGAAGTTGGGTTTCTCGGCATAGCCTTTTGCCAGACGAGACGCGGATACACTGGTAGATCCGCTAGAATAGATCCGTCTCTTGCGACGCTTGGGTATACTTCTCTTTTTAGCAACATAATGATAGGAACACGCAAGATGGTGTCTGGTGCATTTCGAACACTGGAGTTGGCCATCACATTTGATTTTTTTGCTGCGACAGTAATCGCAGGCTTTTGAAGTTCTTTTGTTGTGTCTCTTCATCGATTCAATATCAGATCCAGTCATTTCTGCCGAAGGCGACCTCAAAAATATATATCCAAAAGCGGCTTAATTGGACTGTTATATTGATAGGCGGAAGCAAAGGATAAGAGTACAAGTCTGGAGAGATCAGATGAATCAGAAAAAAAAACAATTGCCAAGAAGAACACCACAAGCAAATAGAAGACAAAAGAAGAAAAATAAAAAATAAAAAAATAAATGTTTCGGGGTTAAAAGGGATTACGACCGAAAGACCGCGAAGGACAAAATTCCTTTATATAGCCGTTACCCGTTGTATTGCATACGTGGCGGGAAAGAAGCGAAAAAATACCTACATGTCTTGGCGTTCGGAAGTTATTTGGGTTAGTAAAGGATTTCCACACAACTTATTAGCGGTGAAAAAGAAGTTGCGAGAGAGCACAGGAAATTAGGGACTTCCTCGTCAAGCCGATAATGTAATTAGCCGAAGAACCCAGAACAAAAGGATTGGCAAGTGAAGAAAAAGAGAAGAAGCTTACTAAAGTTTTCTACTATTCATTATAATTATATTATATACAAGACAGAGTAGCAGTTTACAGTAGTTATTCTGAACTGATCGGAATGGTATCATTACCTATTTTTTGATGCTCTTCAATGGCCCTCTTTTCCATCTTCTTGGCCTTCTTCAACAACTTCTTCAACGTTTTGGCCTTCTGTTTTTCGAAGACAAAGCTGCCGACGCTGATATTAGTACCTTCTAGTACGGCAGGATCAAAGTACACCTTATCGGGCACCAATTCATCCTCTTCTGGTCTGGATGGATCCAATTTCTGTGTGAGGTATTGCTCAATTTTGGCAAAGCTATTTAGTTTGCCGATTTGGGGATCGGGAATCTCCAATCTGAACTTTTGTTGAACCTGTTTCAAGATGCTGGCTCTCTGCGAAAGATCATTCAACTCGGTAATACCAGAATCATATCCCGCAACTTGCTTCAAAATTTCCGAAATAGCCCGCGTATAGAGCTTAGAAATAGACACCCCTTCATTAGACTTTGTCAATTCGTTAAGTTTAATCGCATATTCACTTCCGGATTTAGTAGGGAGCCACGTTGGGATACTGAATCCCTTTAAATGCTCAAGAATAACCTCCTTGTCAAACTGTCTCGGATCTCTTCTTCCCAATATCTCAACATCATTTTTTGCATCAATTGCCTTTGAGCCAGACTCAACTTCTTTGATAACTTCTTCTGTAGGTCTTTGCTTAGGAACGTTTTCATGATCCTTCTTCTTGTAGAATTTGAAGTAATCAAGAATGGATCTGGTGGTCAGACTGGACGAGAACTGTCGAACCCGAGGTACCTGAACTCTAACAAAACGTAGAAACATCATGTTATGCACCTTGATGTAGATTTACTGATCGTTGGTCGTAGAATAGAGACACAGGCAACAATACTCACAACACTTTGTATGGCTTTGGCACGAAAATTTTTAGAGGTTAAAAACTAAGGCAGTGCTAATTATACATCCGAACACCTTGGCTTGACCTTACAGCGCTTCGGAGTTACATGGATACCAGCAGTTCGAGACCGATTTTAATTTAAATTCTGTTCTCTTCCCAGTTGTCCTTATCTTCACTTGAATTGGTATAGAGGAAACTGCCACAAAATGACTATTTCTGGAAAGTGGATGAATAGTTCAGATGAAGTCATCAGGATATTTATTGTGAGACACGGCCAGACGCAGTGGAATATAGAGAGAAAGCTTCAAGGCCATAAGAATATCCCCCTCAATGAGACGGGTAAAAAACAAGCCGCTCTACTTGGTCGGGAACTTGAAGATTATCAATTTGATTTTGTTATTAGTTCTGATTTGACAAGATGTTTGCAGACCTTGCGCCAGATACTGGGTGATAAGATGGATGACGAAAAGTTAAACTTCAAGAAGACTGAAAATCTAAGGGAAAGATTTATGGGTGATGTGGAAGGAATGTACATTAAGGATGCTCGAGAAAAATATGGATCGAAGTTTAAGGACAGAGGAGAGACGAAAGGTAATATGATCGGCCGCTTAAATAAAGAATGGGAGCAGATACTTGAGGATTCGGTCAAGAACGGTTATAAAAATGTTCTATTGTGTGCGCATGGAGGTGTGATTACCAATTTTTTCAACTACTTGTACCAGGAGGAGCATTATAAGTTGGGAGAAGGATTAGGATCTGATGATTTGAAGGTTCCCTATAACACCAGTTTGACTATTGTCGATTTGAAGAGGGACGATCTGAAAGATGGAACTATCCGGATTTGGGCCAACACCGATCATCTTGGTGGAGTGAAAAATGTTGCGGATCAACAATTAGTATGAGGGTTCTCCAGATACCAGATTATTGAATATTTTTAGAAGTTATTCGTTTGCGAAGGCAGCACCGGAGGTTGGGATTACACAGAAATTAAGTTGAGTATACCTTTTTTTTTTTAGCAGGTGTTTTAGATATAGTACCTGCAGGATGACCTTTTTAGGTGAATTATAACGGTCCATAATAGAAGATCGATTTCATTTTGAAGGGGAGCAAAAAAAGTTTCAAGGTTAGAAATGTATACTAACTTCAAATCTATGTACGCTATCAGACAGTAATAGACTGACCGTTGAGTGTCCAAGGGAACATATTCTACAATGAGCATCCGGTGTCATATCATGTGATCCTTCGGCATGTGATCTATGATCACGTGTTGGACGGCTCCTGTTGGGAAGGAAGTTTGATCAAGTTTAAAAGCGCGGAAATGCATGCTAGAGCCGCACGTGTATGCGCATCAGTTTCCGGAAGAAGAAAACGTCCTGAACCCAACAAAAATGCAGAAGATCAGTGTCGGCAGTTCGGCGGAAGAAGTCAATGCAGAAAGCGGATTAACATGAAGATCGACTTTCTGTTATCCTACGGTAACTAAACCAGGCTGCGAATAGGAGAACCTACTACCCCTCTCTCATGTAATTTCTATCTCCACTTTTGGGACTAGCGGCAATTCTTCTGTGCTGCTATAAAAGATCCCCTCATTGTAGATGGGGTAATTTGATAGGGATTTCCATTATATTAATGAGGGACCCTGACAGATGGTAAAAAAAAAAAAAACCAATAAAGTAAAACTTGTCAATTGCAATTGCAACCAAAAGATGATTGTGTTGGAGGTAAATAGACTTTAAAACTGGTTCTGATGGAGCATACGTATCTAACTCCCTGTCCCCCAAATTTCGTTATCCCAGTCATAAAGGCAAATAAATTGCCAACAATCGGCAGGAATAATAATAATATAAGAAAAATTTTAGGCAAAAACAAAAAGAAAAAAAAACAACGAACGCTTTTCTCGCTTCAGAATGTATACATAATATGAATATATATAAGTAGCTGTAGTAAGCCGTCAATCAGACTCTGTTTGCAAACAGGAAAAAAATAAGCATAGAAGGTTTGTTTCGTTGACAATTCTTCTATATTCATAATGGTCTTTCAACTTAACGTTGCAGTTGGAGATGCCAAGCCTGGTGAAACGGCTCCTTACCGGTGTTACCGAGTTAAGAATGGAGCGGTTTCTCGCCCTCTTGGATTCAAATGCACCACAATGTATGAGTATTTTAACGAGTGTGTCGCAGTGAATGGAAAGGCAGAGAAGTGCCAGGGATGGCGTGATTTAATTGATGTTCACTACGAGAAGAAGATGGTTAAGAAATTGATTGATGGTGAAATAACCCAAGTGGAGAAGGAGTGGATGTACTATGAAAAATCTGACTATAAGTATGTGACATTTGGCGAATTACAGGAAATTGTTAACGCCTATGGTCGTGGTTTGATTAAGTTGGGAATCAAACCCAAGAATGAGGAGAGAATACTCCTTTTTGCTTCCACTTCTCACAAATGGATGAGAACATACCTAGCTACCCAGACACAGGCCATTGCAATTGTCACTGCCTACGATTCTTTGGGCAGGAAAGGTTTGACACACTGTATGAAAGATACCGATTCTGTCGCCATTTTCACTGACAACGACTTACTTAGTAAGTTGGTCAACCCTTTGAAAGAGTGCAAATCTGTTCGTTACATTATCCACTCAGATCCTCTTGATCCTAACGATAAGCGCGGAAACGGTCGCCTTTATTCTGAAAGCAAGAAATATCACGATGAAATCTTGAAGGTGAGACCTGACATTAAGTTCATCTCCTATGATGATATTGTTAAGTTAGGTATGGAAAACATGGATATCAAGCCTTGCCCTCCGACTCCTTCTGATATAACATGCATAATGTATACCTCTGGATCCACCGGTGAGCCAAAAGGTGTCGTTCTTTCCCACGCTAACTTGGTTGCTGGTGTTGGTGGGGTTGGTACTACTGCCAACCGTGATATTATCAATTCAAAGGATAGGGTCATCAGTTTCTTGCCTCTTGCCCATATCTTTGAGTTACTCTTTGAGCTACTAGGTTTCTACTGGGGTAGTGTCGGTGGATATGCGAGTGTGAAGACACTCTCTGATGCATCTTGCAGAAACTGTAAAGGTGACATGCGTGCCTTTGAACCTACAATCATGGTGGGCGTTGCTGCAGTTTGGGAGACCATCAAGAAGGGAATTCTACACCAAATTCAGCAACTTCCAACATTCAAACAGAAAATGTTTTGGGGTGCTTATAATACCAAAGCTGCTTGTAAAAAATATTCGATTCCATTTCTTCCTGCTTTGATTGATTCTATTGTGTTCAAAAAGATTAAACAGGCTACCGGCGGTCATTTGCGTTGGATCTTAAATGGTGGTTCTCCAATTTCCGGTGCTACCCAAAGATTTGTCTCTTATACGGTGGCACCAATGTTGATTGGTTATGGTTTGACAGAGACTTGTGCCAACACTTGTGTTACCGATCCAGACCACTTTGAATTTGATGTGGCTGGTCCATTGGTTGGATCCATTACTGTCAAACTAATTGATGTTCCAGAGGCCGGATATTATGCCAAGAATGGACAAGGAGAGGTATTGATTCGTGGAGCGTCTGTCATGCAGAGGTACTTCAATAATCCTAAAGAAACTGACCTAGCCTTCAATTATGATAAAAACTGGTTCTCGACTGGCGATATTGGACAATGGACAGAAAGCGGATCATTGAAATTGGTGGATCGTAAGAAGAACTTGGTAAAGACTCAGAACGGTGAGTACATTGCCCTTGAGAAATTGGAGTCGGTCTACAGATCAAACTCTTTGATCAATAACATTTGTTGTTATGCTGACGAGACGAAGGTGAAACCAATTGGTATTGTTCTTCCTGAAGACAAGGCCCTGAAACAACTAATCGTCGAATTAGGCTTGGCCAAGGAAGGCGATGAAATTCAGCTCGCAGATTTCGTTAATAATAAAAAGGTGACACATGCAGTTACTAAATCTCTTCTTGATACCGCTAAGAAGGCAGGATTCACGCGTATCGAAATGATTCTTGGTGTTGTCATTGTCGACGATGACTGGACCCCTGAAAGTGGTTTTGTCACCAGTGCACAGAAATTGCAGAGAAGAAAGATTCTTCAGTCTGTCAAGGACCGTGTTAACACACTATACTCGGAGAATCTATGAACGTCTATCAGTTCGGCTCTATAGTGTTTTTATTATATATTATTGTCATCTTTCAATTCATTTCCTATGTAACACTTTTCAATAATACCTCTCAATACACTCACTATGTAATCAAAACTAGTCAATTCAGCATTTGCCGAATCTGTCCATTTCTTGCGTCACCAACTGATTAAATTCCTCGAAATTGTCTAAATAAATATGGTGTCCAGCATCTTGAACAATCTTACAAATTGCCTCTAAGGGATGTCCGGACAGTTTAGACGATTCTCTGATAATTCGACAGGCTTCAAAACCTCCTAGTTTGTCCATCCAATCATGACTTCCATAAAGCCAGGTTGTATGGCACTTAAGGTTCTGAATTCTATTGAGAAGGGAATGTCTAGGCACACCACCTGGTGCAAGAAAGTAGTTCAACATATACTCCCCAGATCCTTTTGCGTTGAAGATGCCATATGTGTACATATGCATTAGTTTTTGTTCATGGGGTGTTAAAATGGTGTTATTTTTAGAGAATCTCCTACTGGTCCAGCCACTAACGAGTGTGGAACCAAATGGACCAGAGTTTCTTACCAAAGAGAATGGCGAAATGTTTCTGTTCCAAAGCTTTTGAAACCAGCTTGGAATGGCAGCTAGAACCTCCTCTTTTCTGGAATGATATATACCAGCAGGAGATACCAGCAACATATGATTGAAGAAGTCTGGATGTTGGAAGTTCAAGACACAGGACAAATATGCGCCCATAGAGTGAGCAACCACCATAGTGTTAGAACTATCTAGTTTTCGTTTCTTAAACCACATCGAAAGCCTATCGATGAACCATTGTTCGATTTCTTGATAATGGGAGAACTGTATATTATGGGGAAAATCCGGCCGGGAAGAACAACCATACCCCGGTAAATCAATGGCATGAATGTGCCAGTCAGGTCTCATCTCTGCAATATATTGAAGATTCTTGACGAAAAATCCTAATCCTGCGCCATAACCATGGATGAATACCACATGTTTGTCCGTGTGACCAGCTTTTATGCTAGAACGAGGACTGATATGGAACTCATTAATATAATCACCAGTGGACTCATCAATGATAGTTTGGACTATTTCAGAAGAGTGCAAACGAGATGGTTCCGGATAAAATGGAAGAATAGAGAGGAGATCATATTGTAACTGACCTAGTTGATGACGCTTGGAGAAATCTTTAAAGGATTCTCTAACAGAGACAGGAAAAATGATTCCCTTAGTAATCAGCTTCGATACTGGTAAACCAGCAGGTGGTTTAGAAATGCGATAGCCTCCTGGAGACGAAGAAGTATTGTTCAGAGTGGAGTAAGGTTGCCGTCTGCTAAAGCGACGAGTCCCTAAGATCCTCTTGGGTACTAGGCATGGGAAATGCCTCGAGGAGAGCATGAAATGATAGAATAATTTAAGGAATGAATGAAAACAAAAATGGTTGAATGGAGGCTAGAAGCCATAAAGTGTTAGAAGATGAATGTAGCTACGAGACTCGTATAACGAAATGTTTACATTTCGATTCGGGGATGACAAAATCTTTTGCGATGCCCCTCTTAAGTATCTCCCTAGTAGTACCGGCAGATTGCCAGAACCGCCATCATTTTTTTTGAGGCGGATAATAGGGACACGGGGAAGGTGTGGGGAATCTCGGCAATAGAGGGAAAATTAGAGAGCGGGATTTAGTCAGACCGGTGAAGCTCGGAAATTTCGGTTGGAACAATAACGAGAGACTAAGCAGACAACTATATAAGCGTAATATACTGCTCTGTTCATCCCATTTGTTATCTTGTAGGTTGGACGCCTCGTAGCCCTCTGCATATACTTCTCTAATCTCTCATTGAAGGTATTGATCTCAATGCATATACATCCGCGCACCAGTAATCCGCCCCCGCAATAAGGAGATTTGTGTCGGATTCAAATCATTAGTTTTTTATTCCACGTGAAAAGTTTTCAGCGCATCATGGCGGATATTGTTTTTCTTCCTAGATTTATATAAGCACATACTCAAAAAATGAAATGGAAGATAATAACAAAAAAAAAAAAGAATAGGGGAAAGGAAAAAAGTGGGTGTCAGAGGTTTCGTCCATTTTAACATCGTTTGGCTCTTCATCGAAGGTTGATTGTAAACGGATTTTCAGCAAAAACGAATAAAACTAAGAGAATATATTCCCTTCTTGTTGCCTCCCTTCAATTTGCTTTTTTCCGATTGTTATTTTTCTCTTCGTTGTTTAGTATATTATAGATGCCTGCGGAAACAAGTTTTGTGGTTCAGCATAAACTTGCCTTGGCGGTCACTGCCGTCGTTGGTATTGGTTCCATTGCTGGCTTAGTTTATCATTATAAGCAATTGCAAAATCAGATAGAATCAAACGATAAGGATGACACTTCATCTGATGCAAAGAAGTCAAAGAAGAAGAAGACTAGAAAGTCGAAGAAGTCAAAGAAGAAGAAGACTGTCGAACCCAAGAATGTCCCCTATCCGGTTAATGAAAAAGGTGACCCCGAGGTTACGGAGGAAGTCGTTAAAAAACTCTCGGCCGCGGAGAAAGACAAGTGGGCTTCTGCCTTGAAAGAAAAGGGTAATGAATACTTCAAAGGAGAGGAATATTCGGCTGCTATTGATTTTTATTCCAAGGCATTGATCTGCAAAGAGGATCCCGTTTACTTTAGTAACAGATCTGCTTGCTATTCTGCCTTAGGCGACAATGAGAATACCATTTTGGATACCACTAGAGCCTTAAAGATCAATCCTGGATATACCAAGTGCCTCCTTAGACGTGCCAGAGCTTACGAGAACCAAGAAAAGTACCCGGAAGCAATGTTTGATTTGACGGCTTTAACTATATATGGTGGAATGAATGATGTCTCGAATGAGTCTATGCTTGAGAGAATTCTAAAGAAGCATTCTGCAAAGATAAACAAGGAAAAGTACTCTAATTTGCCTAAGGTTTTACCATCTGCTTCATCCCTTTCATCCTTCTTTGGAGCATTTTCCGCTGAAGATATTGATTTGGATGTCAGCCATTATGCTGAAGGATCTGGTGAGAGATTCTTAGTGGATGCTCTTAATGAAATGAAACTGGACACCGAGGAATCCTATAAGAAGGCAGATGTGCTAATTAACCAGTCAGTTTCTATATTTGACAAGTCTACAGAGGGTGTTGACAAGAAAATTATTGCGCTTGCCTACGAATATGCTGGTGCTTTCACTTTTTTAAAGGCAGATGCCGATAAAAGCTTGGAATACATGGAAAAAGCTCTTGAGACATCTCCAAGACCAAGGACATATGTCATTATGGGATTGATCAAAGCAGATAAAGGTGATTATGTTGGAGCAGATACCGAGTTTGGCAAAGGTATTAAACTCAACCCTGAGGATCCTGATATCTACTACCACTATGGACAGATCTTCTATCTAGTGGGAGATTTGACTAAAGGTGAAGCTAACTTTGAGAAGGCTAAGAAATACAATCCTCACAATGTTTACTCGTACATTCAGTTGGCATGTCTTGCATACAGGAAAGGGGATAGTTCAAAATGCGATAAATTGTTTAAAGAGGCCAAATCCAAATTCCCTACCTCTCCAGAGGTGCCTAATTATTATGGAGAGATTCTCTTTGATAGACAAGACTTTGATGGTGCTTTGAAGCAGTTTGAAATTGCCGCCAGACTCCAAGAAGTCCATAATACCTTTAATATTGGTGCCTTGCCGTTGATCAATGTATCTGGTATCTATCAGAAGAAAGGTGACATCGAGCAGTGTGTTAAGGTTTTGAAGAAAGCTTGCGATCTCGACCCAAAATCGGAAGTTGCCAGATTAAATTTGGGACAAATCTACCTTTCACAGCAGAAGGTTGATGAAGCTATCAAGATCTTTGAAGAGGCTTGCTTGTTGGCAAGATCTGCAGATGACAGGGCTCAAGCCATATCATTAATGGAGGCCTCCAAGATGCAACAAAAGATCAGACAGGACCCTGTTCTAAGCAAGAAGGTCCAGGAGATCCTCAGTTCCATCCCACCACAAGTCTAGTAATCACCATCATCTAACTGTATATAGCTCCCTTTTTTCTTGGCTCCTTTTTATTTCATATGCAACTGATACAGAGAATGAGAGTAAATGTCTATCTACAAGATCATCATGAACATAATAATGACCTCGATAACAACAGCAACAACAGTGTGTTGTATATACTTTATAACTATACGTTTCCTTATTACAAGAAAAAAAATATAGAATACGAATAAATAGATAGATAAATAAATAGGTGAGATAGATGATTGGTTGATTCATTTGGTTCTGATGATCTTCAATGGGCCTTTACAATGAACAAAGTTATTTGCATACTGTTTGACCTTGAACTTCTTCTCTTTGGGATGCTGAACATAATAATCCCAACCTTGACCCTCGGCAAATCTGACCGCATCTTCCTTAGTGATAAAGTCTAATCTAGTAGCCTGGACATAATCTGTAGTACCTTGGTACCCAATCAAGTCGTTTTCCCATCTATTACCTTTAGGAAGAATGTCAAATTCAAGTTTCCAGAAGAAGGAATTTCTGGCACTGGACTGAGTAGCATACTGTGCTTCCTTATATATACGAACAACTCTGTTGTCGGAAGCGGCCAATTCGGATGGAGCACCACTAACAATCTCTTTACTTGTCGTAGTAGCATCAACGATTTCTCTTATCTTAACAGGTGTGCTTGCACTGCTATTAGACCGCAAGGTGACCTCGAAATTTTTGGCAGCCGCTTTTTGCATAGACGGTCTCAGAGCTCTAAGAAACATCGGTATGACGAATGATTATGGATGACGACAAGTAACAGTAATTGCTTAGGACCAAAAAATAGGTGAATTGCGCGAATAAGCAGAGAGTGAAAGAATCATAAAGAGAGGAATTCGGATATTAACGGTGTAAAGATGCATATATACATGCAACTAAGTAATTACTATAGATAGTAAAGAGACATCTGGGGCAGAACCATTTAACTGACTAGGACCCACAGTAAGAAGAAAACGATGAGAATACCAAAAACCTTGATCATCAACCATCTATTGCTGCTGATGTTGTTGTAATATTTGAGTAACTGTCTGTGAGCACCTCCAATGTTCAAACTAACGTCTTCAACGTTATTATCGATACGTTGGATAACTTCACCTTGTTCCTGCACCATTGTAGCCAACTGCTGGAATAATCCACCTACCTCATTAATGGTAGACTCTATAGTCTCTACCGCGTGATTTCTCTCCTGTAAATATCTGCTATCCTGTTCCTCCAAGAGCATCATTTGCTGAGATTGGTTAGGTAATGCAAGAAGATCATCGTTACCGTAGTCATTTTTCTCAAGCTGCGAAATGCTGGAAACAGCTGGGTCGGAGTCATCTCTATTTCCTGTAGCTAGAGATGTTAAAAACGGATTTTCAGAGTTACCAGGTGATCCTGAAGTACCGGCATTATCCTTTCCAGCCAATCGCCTACTTCTCAAAGCATACGGTATACTATTAGATGCACTGCCTAAACTATCTCCTGCATGCATAGAAGAGGAATCCATACTGGGACGTCCACTGGCTCTTCCACTAGAAAGACCGTCAGAATCTGGCTTAACAGCGGCTAATAACTGCTCCTGCCGTGATCTTTGGGCCAACTCATTACGTTGCCGCACTTGCAACACTTCTTTGAACGTTTCACTGATGTTTTTTGTCTTTGTATTGAGAAGCTGGACAACGTTCTTATTGTATAGAGCAACTTGGTTGTCAGAAGAGCTCTTGCTCGTTTTAGCTTGTTGTTGTAGTGATTTCAATGACTTCTCAATCCTGAATATATCTTGTTTGATAATGTAGGTTAACTCGATGATATCCGTCGGTCTATCATTGAATAGCTGCTTTCGTCTAGCCAATTGTGCCAATTTCGCTAATGATCCAGTCACTCGTGCAATATCTTTCGCAATCACAGAAGCATTTCTGCTGAATTCGCTCCTACTGAGCCCCTTCTTCTTTTCATTCTCTGGTTGAACCACTGGTAGATATTTGTTGACTCCTCTTCCTCCAGACAATCCTTTTTGTTTGGCGAATGTACCCACACATTGTTGAAATTCTAGTGTACGGTCCTGAATGTTAGAGCTCGTATAATAATCCATGTTTAGGAAGAAAGAGTAGCTCTGATGAACGCTTACTTTCTTGTCGCCACTGTTTACTAAAGTTTTTTGTCCACATATGCAAACCTGAAATTTACTTTTCCGAGCCTCAATATTTTTATTTTTTAATGCACTACTTTTACAGGTAGAATGGGTATATAATGGATAGTTTTCTAAGAGCTCGTTTCTTGGCCGCATCTATTGCATACAAACCGTATCCCACTACCGTTGGTATTTGTAACAGGAGTTGCGGTAAATTTCTTCTCGCCACAATATGCGCACTTTAAGGTAGGTGGAGACGTGCCTCCATAGACTGTAGAATCGATATGTGAAGCGTTTGGTTTCTTCTTGCTATCCACCCACGTGGAAGAATCGGACATGTTCATTGATTTTGGGAAAGTAATCGTGGAAATGCTATCGTTGAAAATATGGTGATTCGCTGATTTTGGCGGTTGTCCATCTACTGGTGTACCCGAACGTGTGCTAAGTTCATCATCGTCTGCATCCGTCATCAATTGCCTGATCTGATCATCAATCTCTTTAAAACTCTCGGATCCCAGGGCATCCTTATCACCTTCCGTCACTGGCTTATAAACTGTTCCGCCCGCAGAAACAACTGCGCTGGATTGTGAAGTCGTACTGAGACTTAGCGTGGGTGATAACTCTCCCGAACTTTTATGCTTGATCAAAAGATTTGTACGCGATGCATTCTGAGGCTTCACATGCTCTTCCACAGAAGACTTCGTGGCACGTCTACTTTCATGGTAGAAATCTCTGCGACCTCTATCCTCATTTCCATCAATAGGAGTCTCATTCTCGGGAGTACCTTCGATATAGTTCGTCGTATCATTAATAGTCAAAGTGGGAGCTTTTAAAGGTGAAGAAATGTATCTGTCAGAACCCGTCGAAGCTTGATGCTCCATACGTTGCAAAGCACCTCGCAAATCGGCTTTAGAAACTCCCGCTTTCTTTGATAATGACATCTTCCGCACGCTGTATGCAAAATCTCGTCTGAGCACCCGAATGGTACCTTTATTGTCCGTACTAACAATAATAGCGGATGACAAGTCCTCATCCTCCAATGTCTCAGCAAGTGCTCCATATTTATTTCTCAAATCAAAAATTGGGTCATCACTTAGCTCGAGCAATTTTGACGTGGTTCTTGGGGCAAATATAGCAGCATTACATCTCGTATGATGTATGTGAAATGCACCGTAATGTTTGTTCTTCAACTGACAACTCTCATCTTTAAAAAAAGATGCTATCTCTTTAGGAAGATTTTTTAAAGCCCCAGAAGGCGGGTCTACCGATTGATCTTTGCCGTCATATATTTCCCACATATATGCCCAACCATCTTCAGAACCACTAATAATAAAAGAATCATCTTCGCTGGCCCTAGCCCTAATCATCGAATAATCGTTGTCGTACCCACTATATCGAACTTGAAGGCATTTCTTCTCGAAGCTAAACAATCGAACGCGAGAATCATTAGTGGTCACCAACACTTTTGTGTCACCGTTCTTCACAAAAGCATCAATACCAGTAATTCGAGGACATTTATTCTTGTGCCTGATTTGAAATGCAGAGACCTCTTTGAGGCCAACAAGGCTTAAGATGTAGAAATATCCGTGTTCACATCCGATGTATATATTTTCAAGGTCAGGGCTGAACGACATGCAGGCAATTCTCTTGCCGACCTTAGTCCTGTATACAACCTCCTTTTCTAGAATGGAGTAAAACACAACAGTACCGTCCCATTGACAACAGACAAAAAAACGATCGTCTTTCTCATGAAAGCTTAGCGCCGTAGCAAAACTAGATAGCTTGAATGTTCTCAAGCATTCGTTTCTGTCTACATGCCAAAGCTTCACAGTCTTATCCTCAGAACTAGTAAGAAGAAAGTTGTTCTTGGACCAGCTGATGGCCAAAACGGTGTCATTGTGGTGAAACTGTCGAAGCGGAAGAGACTTAAATACTGGTGCGAATGCAGAATCTGCATATTTATCACTATTTCTGACTTTTTTCGGAGAATCGTCATTACTCAGAGAGCCAGTGTCGTCAAAAGAGAATGAAGCAAGGCTGCTAGAATTCATGCTAGACCTACTGCAACTTCTAGATCGATTGGTGAGTTTAGCAAGAGACCCAAGTGAGGTGGCAGTAGTAATGAGAGATGACGATTGATTCAGGGCAGTAGACGATAACTTTGTTGTCGTATCAGTGTCAGAAAATCCATCATAGCCACGCTTTCTTCTGTCAAATACTGAGGAAATTACTTCCCAAATGCGAACAGTACCATCATCACCGGCAGAAGCAAGATACTTTCCGTCGTGACTGAACTCTAGAATAAAGTTAGCATGACTTTTACCATGGCACGGCTGCTCCTTTGCCTTTTTCTGGAATCTCTTGGACGTCTTGGGCACTGGACGAGACTTATTATTACCCTTCACAGTCCTCTGAGACTCGGACAAAGACATCGATTGGTCGAACAATGGTACCTCATCACTGAATACGCTGGCGTTGTCCGCATTGACACTAGGTACGTTGAGATGATCATCATCATCACAATCAGGCTCGATGCGAAGTTCCTGTGATAAAAAAAAATGGTTGAATTTCTTACTGGAAAACTTCTGGCTTCTACGAAAGAACTCTCTGTACTTAAGATTCTTGGAAAGAGTCTTGAGATGGTGCTCTTCCAGTTCAACACCAGGTCTCCGCGATATATGATCTAAGTTCGATGAAGGAGATATTACTTGATTGTGGCTAGGGCCCTGTGGCAATGGAGATAGAGATGTCGACATATGGGCCATATTATTCATTATACGATAATGTAGAACTAATGATGGCCGATCTTAATGGGGGGACAAGCCAGGCTGCGTATGCGGAAATGCAGAAGAAAGAATTGAATAGCTTGAAAGAATTGAAGGAATGAAAAAGGGTGAAGGCTTAGTGAACGAAGGTACCGAAAACCTTCACTCTCACACACGTCTTTACGCGAGATTCTTAAATAGGGGTTCTCCTCGGTGTTCACATGCTTGTGCATTCTAAGGCCGATCTGCGATATGTGCGGGTATCCGAGATGCCTGCCCGGCCGAGTCGTTTCTTCGTTTCCGGGCAGACACCGCGCAAATTTAAATTCCCCCGAGAAAGAAGATACGACAGCCGCATTCCTAGAGATATATGTGGCGTAGCCTCGAAAATTTTTTTAATAGAAATCAAATGAAAAGTGAAAAACGGGCTAAGAAACAAAATGTAAATTGTCAACGGATTGATAAGCTACCTAGAAAGTACAATTTAATAATAATAATAATCATGGCACCTTCCACATCATGGGCAGACGCTGAAAATGATTTACCGTCAACGGAAGTGGTTGAGAACTCTGACGGCACAAAAACCGTGATCTCATATAAATTTGATGACAAGCATCGCAAAGTGAAAGTTACCCAGACGATCAAACTCATCAAGGTTACAGAGAATGTGAATCCTGCTATTGCAGCCAGAAAGAAATGGGCGAGATTTGGTGATGAAATGAATAACAGTACAGTGGGACCAGATGCCAGGACTACTCAGTTTGGAGAGGAAGTGAAACTATTACTATCAACGTCGTGGAAACAGGACGCAGAAAAGGAAAAGACGGAAAAGAAGAAAGAAACCAAAGAAAAAGTCCAGACCATCAAGTGCAGAACTTGTGGTGGAGATCATTTCACCTCCAAGTGTCCATTCAAGGATACTCTTGGTGTGGATCTGAAGAAGGAGGCGGAAGCCAAGATGGCTGAGCCATCGTCTGCCACTGTTGCAGCCGCTGCTGTTGCTGCTGGTTTAGGTGGTATGGGTGCAAGCTCGTATGTTCCACCACATATGAGAAGAAGACTGAACGGAGAGGCCCCTCTTCCTTCGGAAACAGAAAAGGAGGACACTACTACTCTTCGTGTGACGAACCTAAATTCAATGGTGGACGAGGGAATGTTGAATACTTTATTCTCAAGATTCGGATATATCCATAGATTAACAATATTGAGAAACAGGGAGACAAGAGAGTCTAGGGGTATTGCATTTGTTGAAATGGACTCTATTAGCAACGCTAAGAGGGCTATAGAAGGTGTTAACGGACGTGGTTTCATGAACTTGATTGTTAATGTCGACTTTGCCAAGCCAAGAGGAGAACGCTGAATATGATTCTATATATCTGTTTGTATATTTTACAATGCCACACTGTTTTTTCCTATTCAATTATCTTGTGAACATATCCGTCACCAGTATATGGGCTACCTTCTTGCTCTGGTACACATCGTTATGCTTTCCAAATGAATCAAAGTAGCAACCTTCGGTAACGAGTCTTTCATCTACACCGCATTCGAGTAACCAGTTGATGAACTCTTCGGGCTGTTTGAGTGAGATCAACTCGTCCCAGATACTATGTATTACGGTGATTTTATCCAATTGTCCATAGATATGTTTAACAAGGTCCTTATCCTGTTTCCCTGACGAAATGATATTGCACCTTTCCATATTGTCACCAAATGCTTCATGAATGAAACCACAATAATCAGGATATTGCTCCACCAATGATGTCACATTGTATATGCCATCTAAGAATATGGCACGTTGAATGCTTGGAATGGGTCCAATTTCCCGTACACCAAATTGACTCAATGTATGTTCTCTCTCTAGTATCTGAGTAATCAATGTGCATCCAGCAGAATGCCCGCAGAGTGTGATCTGCATCACATTGTTGTGTTCTCTGATATCTTTCAAAGCAGTGAGAACATCGATCAGATGTTGCGGATGTCTTACATTGGGAGAGAGTCTATAATCGACAGAGAAGATTTGGATTGTTTGACTATAGTCTGAATCCCTTTTATCTTCGAATTCATTGTCCATGTAGTGAATAAGCTGGTCGTAATCTTCAAGTGTATTTTCCTTATCTCTCCACGCTCCTCCGTGTATAAAGAAGATAGGGTATTTGACTTTCTGAGCCACCGTCCCTGATACAGACAATTCGTATACCTTGTAGACCTGCCGCGGAGATTCCCTTCCGTAAGAATGGATCTTGGAGCCAATAATCATTACCAAAGAAGCGTTCACAAAGAGTCAATAGTTTATTTCTTCTGAGACTATTGTAGATTGTCATTTATGGGGAGCTTTCCCCTCTCCCCCACGTGACTTCCCCCAGTAATGACGACGATGAGGTAAGTCTCTCTACCAGGTGAATGATAATCTCCCTCAGCCGCTTTGGGTACCACGCGCAGAAATTTCCTCAACCAAAATTCAAAGTTTCAGTTTGGAAAAATTAATGCTCCTTGACAATTCGCTTTGCTTTGATAATTTGCGGTTTCGTGCGTGCGCCCACGTCCCTTTCTTCTTTCTGCTTCAAAGTAACAAAATGAGTGAATATTCGGACGTTCAGTTGTTTGTGAGACCTATTGGTCCAGATGCAAAGCATGAAGAGGTGGAGGAATTTTTCGCGGAAGCTGGTGCCATCAGAGAGTTAAGGTTGATGCCAGGCTATGCGTTCGTTGAATATGAGACAGCCGAAACTGCTCAAAAGGCATTCAGCCAATTTATTGATAAGCCATTCCAAGGGGAAACTTTGCAGATTGAATACGCCAAAAGGAAGCCCGAGTATGCCAAAAAGGGTGAATTCAGAGCTAAGGTGACCGATTTGCCTGAAGGCACAGCATGGCAAGACTTCAAGGACTTTATTAGAGAGGAAATAAGAGTCCGTCCAACTTTTGTGAGAATCCCTATGGATGAGCCCACTGTTTGTTACTTGGAATTCAGTTCGAAAGAGGATCTGGACTCGGCTATTACCCAACTTAATGAGGTCAAATACAAAGATGCCCAGATGGCTGCCGAGATAGATACTAGTCCATACATTGCTTCTGCTTCTAGACAGTTCAATCCTAGACGCAGACGTAGAGGAGGTTTCAGAGGAGGTAGAGGAAGCTTCAGAGGTGGCTATGAGCGTCCTTCGGGTGGCTACGATCGTCCTTCAGGCGGCTATGATCGTCCTTCAGGTGGTTATGATCGTCCTTCAGGTGGCTATGATCGTCCTTCAAGTGGTTATGATCGTCCTTCAAGAGGCTATGGCTACAGAAACGGTCCTCCCCAAAGAGCTTACCGTGGAGGTCCACCACCTATGGATAATGGTCCATCTTCTTCCAACTATGATGATGCCCCGTCAGGATACAGAGATTACCCACCTTCTGGTCCAAGAGGAGGTAGTGGCTACGCACCTAGGGGTGGTAGAGGTGGTTACCTTCCAAAGTCTCCAGGCAGTTATCCTCCACAGAGAGGTGGATATCGGGATGACTATCCACCTCCTGAAAGAGAAGGTGGTAGAGGATCTGATTACAGATCAAGCAGAGAGGGTGAGCCCAATTTACCTGAAGAAAGAGAATATAACAGAGATCGGTCTCCAACTAGGTATTAAGCACCATTTTGAGTGACAAGATATTTTTCCATATGGTTCATTTGGTTCATTTGGTTCATTTGGTTCATTTGGTTCATTTGGTTCATTTGGTTCATTGGTTCGCGGGTTCATTGGTTCATTGGTTCATTGGTTCATTGGTTCACTGGTTCATTGGTCAATTGGCTCGGTTTGTTCCCCTAATGTACTATCTAGTATTATTTTTTCTTGTTCAGTTCCTTTTTATGTGTTTTGTCTTTATTATTACTATCCAGTTGACCCCTTCGTCCAGTTATGCAATAGGGAGTCCGTACAATAGCTATCTAGTTATCATTTGTGATCATCTGCACTAGCAAATTTATTATGCAGACCGTTATCCGCATTCATTCATGTTCATCCTGTTAGTACCAGTATTGTCAAAAAGGCTCAAGCCTGGCCATATCCATCGAATGCCCAATATGCGCTTCTACTTACCGTTCACTTCTTATTCACCAAAGTGGCATAATCGTGGTTATTAGTTTCCTAGATGCCTTTGCACATCCTACCTATTGTTATGGGGTGACTGTGGCTTCGACTAATAACCATTTTTATCTTTACTGTTCACATTAGACTTACTTTTCAAGTCCATATTCATCGGCACTCTTTTTTTCTCTTCCTTCTTATTCCCTGTAGATAAATTACCGCTATTTCGAAGACTCGCGCCGATGCTCCTATAGAGCTTATAATGGTCTTCCTAGTTTTAAATACTTTTCAAGTCTCAGAGTTTGGGTATCTTCTCAGATTTTATTCCATTCCTCTCTTATTTTGCCGTTCATTTGTTCTGTCTACTTGCTGGTTTTTTTTTCGTTATGTCCGATCTTTCATTGCAGGAGGAGGAAAAGCTTCAACAGTTTAAAGAGGTTACTAATTACGACGAAAGCACAGAGCAAGAAAAAGTTCTAAAACTATTGCGTGTATGCAATTGGAACCTTGACAGTGCATGTGTTCGATACTTTGATAACGATTTTCCCACGCTATTGGATGATGAGACATTGAACCATGAAGTGAATGCATCTATTAATGAAAGGCCGCCTATGAGGGATCCTTTCAACGGTGCCGGAATTGGCGGGAGTGCTAGTGCAGGAGTGTTTGATAATAGGTTTCTGGACCTCATACCCAAATTGCCGAAAGCCGTAACTATTTCGAACAATTGGAAGTTTCAGATTGGTATATTACATGGGCAGAACATTAACAGGGGTCATGTTTCAATGCTAGCACCAGTGGTGTTTATATTGATGCTTTTTCCTAGATTGTTGTGGGCCTTAGGCTGGGGGTTGGATAAATTGTTGGGATCGACATTTCCAAACGTATTCAGGTTTTTAGGTTATCGAACGGGTCCGACTGATTTCCCTAGAAGGCCTCTCTACTTGACGAAAGAGGAGATTTCTCATTATGATATTAAGAATTACATAGACGAGACACTAGGCGAAACCTCTGATTTGCCTGTATTTAGGGGAGGGTTCAACGATGCATTCAACAGGTCGAAGTCCGAGCTGAAATGGTTGGTTTGTGTATTATTAAATTCACAGTCGGACACTTCCCGGAAGTTTGTCAAGACGTATTTGAATGATGAACGATTCATTGAATTTGTTAAGAGAGATCAGATGATTTTATATATTGGAGACGTCAGTTATCCGGAACCTCATGAGGTGGGCCAGGTTTATTGTGCTTATTCTGTTCCCTTTATTAGTCTTATTTCCAATGTTTCCGCTACGGGAACAACTATGCCCATGATGTCGGTGGTTTCCAAGCACCAATCGTTTGAGGGTGACAAGAGATTCACACCTGAAGAACGTAGGAAACTCATGAGAAGACTCACAAGGATAGTGCAAAGATATGAACCGCAGCTGATAGTTCAGAGGACTGATAAACAAGAAGCTGATCTTTCAAGGGTTCTCAGAGAACAGCAGGACAGCGCCTATCAAGAATCATTAATTAAAGATATGAAGAAGCAGGAACAGAAAAAAAGGAAGCAAATAATACAGCAGCAACAATTAGAAGAAGAAGAGAGGCAGAGGGAATCATCAGAAAGAAGAAAAAGGCTGCGCAAGGCTGCCATTTATCATTATTACATTCAAAAGTACAATAGAGACACGAGTTCGTGGATCAGAGGAGAATATACCACGATACAGCTAAGAAATAATAAGGGACAAAGAGTGATTAGAAAATTTAATAAGGAGGATACAACGTTTGATGTCTTCATGTTTGTTGAATGCAGGGATTATTTACTAGCTCATGGGGATCAGTCCGAAAATTGCGCTATTAAAGTATTGAAAGCAGATTCTAAGGATGAACAGACTGACGGTCCTTTTGAATATAAGTTTAAGTTCGATTTGATATCTCCTATGCCAAGGTTGAGGCTGAATCCGGATCGTGAACAGTTTTTGGCTGAAGTTGGTGAACTTTGGCCCAACGGCTCGTTATTGATTGAAAAGGTGGATGAAGAAGAAACCGATAGCGAAAGTGACGTGTAGGGTATTATTATATTCAATAAAAGACATTCTTGGTTATAAAACGGCCTTATGAGCATTTATGAGTATTTCTATCTTCTTTTCTTTGACATGTGGTCAGTGCTGGCATCTTCCTCGCCTTTTATTCCCTGTATATTTTGTGAAAGTGCATTCATAACGTACATTTTGAGCTGCTCGTCCTTCTCAGACTCTGAAATGTCCGCCTGGGTCATAATTTGTTCTAATTCTTGTCTTCTTTTCGTCAACTCAGGTGAATCTTCCTCTCTAAGTCCAGACAAATACATTTTAACCTCTTCCCCGTTCGGTAACGACATATTTTCATTTAAAGGAAGTGGCAAGGATCCTCTTGCAGAAGTATTAGTCTGCAAAGATTGTAGATATTGTATCAATTCTGGAGAATCGTTGTCGTCTAGTAGCGCCTCTAATGCCGTCTGGCCATCACTGTTTCGAACTGTATAATCGGCGTTATTCTTTTCTATAAGCAGCTTTGCCGTAGCCAAACTTTCTGTATGATGTAAAGGGGTATCTCCATCATTGTCCTGAATATTCACGTCGCCACCCTTTAATATTAGATACTCTAACAGATCGTTGTTGCCGTAGGATGCAGCCGCGTGCATCGGGGTGTATCCATTTGCATCTTTAGAGTTGGCAGTAAATCGTCCCGTTTCGATGAGAGATTTTACAACATCCCTTTTGTCGTCAGCAGTGGCAATCCAAATATTGGTCGACATGAATGTAGAGTACTTCACAACTTGAAGGCTGAAGAGAGAAAAAAAACTGGTATACTTTGATCAACTAAGTTTTTCACGGTTCGTTATTCTTGTCTTTGTTTTTTTACCCCAAAGAATCCTATTCCAGTAGCTTTCCCCATACATAGATACCATCTGTATGATAGAGAGTGGTGACCAGAAAGAGCCTATCAATGGATCGGCTAAAAGGGAGGGGGATGACCATCAGATGGAAAGTAAAAAACTAAAGGATGCCAAGCAATGCTCCAAATGTGAAGAATGGAGAGACTGGATGGTGAAATATTCTCCAAATGTGGTTTTCATGTTACAGCAGATAGAAAAAGCAGGAGATCATAAAGTGCCATTAGATATGATCAACTGCGAAATATGCAAGGATCCCAAATATGGAGGATTTCATCCGGAGCTGGGTATACAGCTCTGTGCCAACTACATCACAGATAAATGGGTGTTAAATGATACTTTATCTCATGAGCTGATTCATTGGTATGACAATGTCAGGTTTAAGGTGGATTGGCTGAATTTAAGGCACCACGCTTGCTCCGAGATCCGAGCCGCCTCACTCAGTGGTGAATGTGCCATAATGACGGAGTTCTGGAAGCATTCTGGATTTATGAGAGTTGCCAAAGGGCATCAGAGATGTGTCAAAAGGAAGGCCATTTTAAGTGTTATGGGTCATCCAGCATGTAAAAGCAAAGAGCAGGCAGAACAGGTGGTAGATGAGGTGTTCAGATCATGTTTCAATGACACGAGACCGTACGAAAGCATATATCGTTAAATAAAGTAGTGTATCTCTGTATATAAGAATAAATATCAAAAGTGGTTTAGAATACCAAATACATTGTGCACAATAGGGATGGACCTAAAACAATACCAAGCCAAAAGATAGCATTCGACAAGACCGGGAACTGCATCATAAATTTGGTCTTCGAAAACTGAACCAAGGGTAGCTGGCACATCTGCAGACCCAAAAGATAGAACCTCACCTTATGGAAGAGAACGTACATGGCCACTTCGTGCATCAAAGAACTCAATAAGAAAGTGATGAAGGTGGCCGTTGATTTGCTGACATGGAAACCGGATATTGAAGAATGATAAACGTGACGTAGCAAGAACTTGTGCACGGGCACATTCCAGTCTCTTGAGTACTGATTCCAATCAGTGGAGTTCCACCAGTAACGGTAGAATTCTCTGTCGGCAAATCTCGATAGTTCAGCGATAGCATTGAGAATCAACTCCCAGATGAGAAAGAAGATTAAAAGATAGATGGTAAGGAAAGGTGGAATCATCTCAATAATGAGAAGGGGGTATGCGGCTATTCTGGACATCAACGTGTCGTGCTTCTGCATCTCTAAGCATTTCATGACGAGGGGGTACATATTATTCTGGGCAATGGCCACTAAAACAAAGATGATTCCAAAAATACCGGCCGCTTTACTGAAGACATAACGCCAGCGAATACTCTTGTTTCGAGGATAAGAGACTTCATACACACAAGCAGGAAACATCGAATATTCAAAGTAATTTTTGAATGTTATATTTCCGGGAAATGCAGCAGTACGAGCAGCCTGTGTGGACATTTCAAAGTTGCAGAAGCTTATTGATTTGTCCAATGCCTTTTTAACGGACTCCTCCATGTTCTCGTGTTTCTTCACGTATGCGGAAGAAACATCCAATTCGTTCTTAATATCCCACATGTAGCCATTATAGAAGGCATATGAGTGAGTTTTCATAAGGATCACAACAGAATGAAGCATCAAAAAGATCTTACCTATCCACGGATAGCATCTCTGATCAGCAAACGCCACGAAAAAGAATACGAATACGGTTTCAAAAAGCGACTCTATGATTCTTCCTGTGTTTCGCCATCTAATCCAGCCATTTTTAATGAGCATATGTAGAATAACTGGCAAATAAGCGACCAAATACATCGCCAAATCGGTTAGGCCAATTTTCCAAAGATCTTTCATCATAATTCCAAACACCTTCGATCTTAGTAGCGATCCCTCCTCCAGGTAGTGCTTGACAACGATATTTAAAGAAAACATTGCAACAATAAACCATGCTGCTACAAAAAGACCAAAGTAGTCACTTCCGTAGACAACATCTCTGTCAAGGATTGATGTTCTTGCTTGAAAGTTTAAATCGGCAAATTTGGCCCTGAAGGTTCCGTCCGGTTTGTATCTATGTTTCCCGTAAGCATCTGTCATGAATCGGCTCATTTTTAAATCCACTACAGGCTCTTTATCCCCATGCTTCTGTAGAATCTTCTTTCTTTTCTCGTACTTTCCAAGTTTGTGCTCGGTGGTACTGTCGTCACGAGAAGATGATGATGAGCCCGATGTAACACTGCCAGTTTCAGTTTCCTCAATCATGTTCATATCGCCGGAATTGTACTCATCGTTCATAAAAATAGATTTTCTGGCTGCACCAGAATTCCTCTCTAGGATCTTCATCTTATCCAATTGAGCCAGAGACGACGATCGAAGGTGTTTTCGATCGGGAATCTCTCCCTCCTCAGAAACAGATTTGGTCATACTATAAACTAAAGGTAAGTTGATTGAGCTAAAAGAAACTGAGAGATGGCTGCTGAAACAACGATTGCCCGCCCAATTCAATATGATTAGAGAAGAATGAAATACAGAGTAAAAATAATGAATTCATGAGGTGTTCAAAAAAAATTAGAACATACAATACAAAAATGAAATGCCCCCCTTCTGGACACCCATGTGAATGAATAATCGTTTCGGTTTCAGCTGAGGTCCCAAATGGGTGGCAAACAAAAACATGGGTCCGCGTAATAAAAGATTACCTACCGATTCATCCCTTTTCTAGGTACAAATCGCCGAGGAAAAGATCCCATAGGTTGTGCAACGTTGTCGAGTAAAGCCGAATAGAACCGAGATGCGCACTATGCATGCCTGTTGCATCTAATCGTATTGGATAATACCGAGCAATACCGGAGGCACTGAAAATGATCTTGAGTTACGAGAACGACCCATTTTTTTTGGATTGATGGCACACACCATTGGCACATGCTATTGGCACCCACTGTTGATGCTGTCCGTGGTTCCAAGGGATCGATATACTTAACACATTGCGCATTGCGCATTAGGGCTCGTCGGACATTATCTTATCAGTTGCCGGGTTCAAGGCGGTGCATAGAGGAAGAAAAAAAAATTTGTGATGTTGAAATTTGGACTTTGGACTTCGGATTTTTCAGTATAGATCAGACATAGATTCAACTCTTCGGAAGTAAAATGTCCAGACCAGAAGAGATTGCTCCTCCGGAAATCTTCTATAATGATCAGGAGGCAAGAAAATATACAGCATCTACTAGAGTTCAGCATATTCAAGCGAAGATGACGCTTAGAGCGCTGGAAATTCTTAATCTTGACCCAAGCATTCCTCAGTTCATATTAGACATCGGATGTGGTTCTGGATTATCGGGTGAGATATTAACAGAAGAGGGCCATATATGGATAGGAATGGATATTTCTTTGGATATGTTAGCTACCGCATTGGATAGAGATGTCGATGGTGATTTGTTTCTTGCGGATATGGGTTCTGGTGTTCCATTCAGGGCAGGTACATTTGATGCTGCGATTTCAATCTCGGCTATTCAATGGCTCTGTAACGCGGATACCAATACTAACGAACCGAAAGTGCGACTGGCCAGATTTTTCAATACGCTCTATGGGTCGCTGAGAAGGGGGGCTAAATTTGTTGGACAGTTCTATCCGGCCAATGAGGAACAGATCGTTCAGATTACAGGCGCGGCCAAAGTAGCCGGATTTCAATGTGGTGTGGTTATTGATGATCCCGAATCAAAGAAAAATAAAAAGCATTACCTTGTTCTTCAAGCTGGTGCCTCTGATAGACCCTTGAATTTGGGGAACATGGATGTGGAGACTGCTGTTCCTAAAAAAGAACACAAGATGTCGAAGAAGAGGCTGAAGAAGATGGAAACTAAGAAGCAGTACATCAAGCGTAAGAAGGTATTAATGAAGAGAAGGGGCAAGCGTGTGGCCAATGATTCTAAGTTCACCGGTCGGTCCAGAAGACCACATTTCTAGTAGTAGCTTGGTATGTATATTAGTATTAAAGGAAATCCTGTTTGGCTTATGTAATTGATATTTTTGGTGCTCAAACTTAAAATTTTTTTCTTCACTATGGGGGAGAAGGGAGGAGTTGTTTGAGCTTGTTTGGATGATCATATAGTCAGTTTAAAGAGTTCATATCAAGATTAAAATGTTCTCTAGATCGCCCTCGTTTGTATATTCTTGCATAAAATCCGAGACACCAAAAATCGGCGTCAGGTACACTGCTCAAAGTAAGAAGAAAAGAATTGTTGTTCAGTTGTTGAAGGACTTTGCTGGGGTGGGTGTCAAGGGTCAGGTTGTTCACGTTAAGGCCTCTACAATGATAAACAGGTTACATCCTTTTAATGGTGCTGCTTACTTGAATTACTCTGGTGCTGAGCCTGTGATTCCGGTGGTTCAGCCGAAAAAGTCTGAACCTCCTAAAGCTGATGCCAACTTGAGCACCGAAGAGGCAAACGCTACTAAAGCAACTTCTGAAATTGAAAGTAATAAGAGACACAGTTCTGAAGAATTGCTTTCATTGGATCAATTGGTGAGTATAGACTTGACAGAATTGGTGGGTACAGATAAAGACGTGATCCTCTCCAAAATTCCCAAGAAATTAATCTTCTATAGAGACACTGTCGATGATGAATTGAGAAAACCCCTTTCTCCTGACAAGATTATTGATACTTTGAAGAATGTGGCTACTAAGGAGTTGAAGGAACAAAGGTTAAAGAGTTCGGCTATCCAATTTTTCCAGAATCACAGCATCTTATTTTTGATCAAAGCTGTTGGTGAAGATGGTAAGCCTACCGAAAAGGTGATCGATCAAATAAAGGCTTTGGGTACCTATCATATTTCTCTTCAAGAGAATGGAGAAGAGCTTGCCTCTACGATCATTAGTGTGGGTTCTAGAAATGAGAAATAGGCCCCCTTAGATTTTGTACATTCACCTTCGTGTAATTCCTGTATATATATATCAAGTGTTATGATAATATGTTTCCCATTTGGGAACTTCAAGGGACACGCGCTCAATCCTTGTTTAACTCAGCCCTCTTTAATCTTTCTTTCGGCTGTTTTTTCTTCCTACTACCTAAGCTTCCACTGTCTCTAGTTATATATGTATATCTTTCAATTGTTTCTTGGTGCTTTGGCACCCGTTGGAAGATTGATTTTCCTTCCTATGGCAGCATACCGTGTTTATCAACAGTCTTTGAGCTATTCTGTTTATAGCCTTCTAGCCTATATTTATACAGCCATTAGTCAGTCATATCAACAGGTCTTTCTGGTTCATAATGAAGTTCAAAATAAAGATGCTAATAGTCATTTTCGGGATGCTCAATTCAAGCGCAGAGAAGCCCTATTGAATAGGCGCTCTAGGTCTGTATCTAATGATATTAAGGATTTCTTTGATATTCCTTCTAGTTTTACTGATTCTTTTGCCAAGATCTGGTTCAGATCTGCCTACTACTATGATAAGTATGTTGTTCATTTCCTTGATATCATTACTTCTTCGCCATACATCTACACCCCGAATGGATACATAGCAGAAGATATGGAATCTCATATCCAAGAACAAAGAGGGATGCAGGCAACGTTGACTCCTATACTTGGCGTGGATCCCACTTATGAGGACCCTCAAGAATTGCCCACAACTAAAGAATTCTACCCTAAACCTTACATATTAAGCCAACGATCTGCTGGTAAGATACACCCTACTGATCATTTGGTTTCGCAAAATGTGTTTGGTGAGCTGTCAAAGCCAAGCTCGCCGATTAAGCCTGCCCTTACTGAGTTGTTTGATATTCCAGATAAATCAGTAGTCGTATCTGCTATACCGATCAAAGCTCCCGAAGTTATCTCTGATTCATCTAAGCCAGTAGTGAAGCATTCCGCGTCAGCAGAGCATTCTGCGTCAGCAAAGCACTCTGCCTCTGCCTCGACATCTGTTTCCAGAGCTGTGACTCAGCATAAATCTGCAACACCTTCCCAAGAGGAACCCCCAGTGAGCAAAAGCATTTTCTACAAGATCAAGATCAGAAGAAAGAATAAGCAGACAAGCCATCCTACCTACGGGAATTACGACTTAGTTCGTCGGAGAATTAAAGACTGTCTTATTCAGCCTTCATACCAGCCGGATGGAAATATTGGACCTAATATGGTCAGATTTACCTGGCACTGTTGTGCACACTACGATCAACAATCCGGTACTGGTGGCTGCAGTGGAGGTACTCTGAGATTTGCCCAAGAGTTCAATGACATTGGTAATACCGGACTTAATACTGCCAAGTCCTACCTTGACCAAATCCATGAAGAATTCCCTTGGATGAGTTTTGCAGATTTATACACTTTGGGAGGTGTAGTCGCCATAGAAGGGCTTGCAGGCCCAAAAATTGAGTGGAAACCAGGACGAACTGACTGCCCTGATTCCAAGAAAGTTCCCCCAATGGGAAGGCTCCCTTTCGCTACTTTGGGATCAGATCATGTCAGGGAAGTCTTCACCAACAGGCTGGGATTTACCGATAAAGAGACCGTGGCCCTTATCGGAGGTGGGCACACTTTAGGAGGCTGTCATGCCAGATTCAGTGGATTCCACGGGATATGGACAAAGAATCCCTTTAAGTTTGATAACGAATTTTTCAAAGTCCTTTTGGAAGATAAATGGTCCATTGGAACTGTACCACAATCAGGAGTTGATCAATATTATAACGAGGATAAAAGTCTCATGATGCTTAATACAGATATGGAAATGATGAGAGATCCCGAATTCAAAAAATGGACCCTGATTTTTGCGGAAGACGAGCAGTTCTTCTTCGCACAATTTGCTATAGCATACGCAAAGCTTATTGAATTGGGGGTCATTCGTGATGAGGATGGAATCCAGAGGGTGAAATTATAGCTACCAATTAATTATTTGCATATTTTCTTTAGTCATTAATTATTGAAATTAAATACCGAAAAGGGGTACGACCATATATATAGTAAGCATCGAAAGAGACAATAATGAAAAAAAAAAATATTAGCTAATTGTCGTCTATACCGATGAATCCTGTCCCCTCGGTATCGTCATCATTCAAGTTGCCATCCAACTTCAAGCTGTCCCCTATGGAAGAGCTTGGAAGGTTGTTTGTATCCAAAAGACCCGATTGTTGAGCCCTTTGTGCCACGTCATTGATTCCCCTGCCGTCATCATCAATGATCGACGGACCTCCAAGGAAATCAAGCATCATATGCATACCTCCTCCTCCAGAGTATTGATCAACATCAACGGGAAGCACTGAAGAGACTCCCTCAAGGAACCACACTTTGTCTTTCATCTCCTCCGTGAAGCTACGAAGGAGCTTATAGTAGCAACGCATAATTCTCATTGATGTGAGATCGCAATTGACAAGCAACGCAAGGAACCTCTTATCTAGTAATGCTGGAAAGGCAAAGATACGAAGGATAAAATCAGACTTGTACCTTTCTTTATGCAATTTAGCCATGTATGCAAGCGTGGGAAAGTATGGAGAATTAAGTGGAATAGGAAACAGGTCAGCCATCTCTCTGTCAAAGCACTCGATAGTGGAATATCTTGAACCATTTTGGCCACCCATAGCTCGTTTCATAGTCACTGGTGGCCGTAAATGGTTCAGATCGTCTTCATCCCCAGAATCAGTATTTCCTGAATTATTAGGGTTCGATACATTGTTGTCAGAGGTGTTTGACAATTCACCAGATATCATATCGTAGCCTATATCACCAAGGTCGCCCAAGTCCACAGAAATGAACTTGTAAAACCTGGAACGTTCGCTTAACGGCCATACTGCCGTTAATATGGTGGCAGCACCTTTCACGTGAAAGATCCAGGCTGAAGGAGGAAGAGATTTAAGTGACGTCGAAGTTGGAGATGAAGCATTGGCAAGAGAGTCCATGATCAGTATCAAAGCAGCAGCAACAAGGGCATCTGTATTCTCAGGAGACATCTCTAAAACTGCTTCGCGTAATAGTCGTAAAGCCTCTGCACGATGAGCTGTGACACACTGATCCAGGCCACGTTCAGTACGAGATAAATGAGTAGCTGAAAATGCCAAGAGGGAATGCATCAAGAATGGGTACTTAAATGCAAGCATAGGAATATCGTCAGACCAAATTTTGGAATCGGAAATACCTGCGTCGGTGATCGTAGGCCAAACCTTGGTAGTATAATGATACATAAGCCTGAGATCAACGAGGTTGAGATCGGATATCGGACTTGTAAGCGAAAGAGCAGGAGCATTAATGATGTCCGGAGAAAGAGCAGGGCCCTTTCTGGACAGATGCTCCGAAGGAGTGGATTCCTGTCCAAGCCCAGAGGAAGTTGAGTTGGGGGAGTCTGCTTGGCCAAAGCTTGCATTAACACTATCTCGTTGATGCTGCTGTTTTACAGCCAGCTGCTGAGGAGTAGGAGTAGCAGAGCTAACTGGTGAGGGAGTACTAGGTTTAACAGTCAATGTGGGCATGGGAGGCAGAGAAGACATGTCATTTACTCCCAAAGGTGAAGCCATGTTAAACGAAGGCTGGTTCAAAAGCGACGAGAGGCCGTAACTGGGGATTCTCTGCATGGAGAATTGCGAAGTTGCCACAAACTGTGGAGACTGAGGAAGAATAGAAATCGAACTCTGGGGTGTTGGAAGTCCCTGAGAACAGGCTGACAGAGGTGCCTGTGATGCCGAAGAAACGGGCGAGTTCTGCGACATTTGTGATATTTGAGACAGTTGGGACATCTGGGCCATCTGTGAAATCTGAATTTGCGATCCTTGAAAGTTGTCCGACGATTGCCGTATCTGAGATTGCTGCTGCAGTTGATGAGTTTGATGGAGCTGTTGATATCTTTGCTGCTGAATTCTCTGCTGTTGTCGCTGTTGCTGCTCTTCTTGTAGTTGGAGTTGCTTCTGCTGGAACATCTCCATCTGTTGGAGTCTAATGGACTGGTTTGCCTGGGATTGAGAGGAATCTGAATTTTCTCGTTCAGAGGAAGAAACTTCAAGTTCTCGTTCCTTTTGTGCATGCATGGCCTTTTCCTTGTCGGTCAGTGTAGCATAAGGATACAGATATACACAGTCAAGGCCAAGTCTTTGGCAATTCTGACATCCTGGTTTTGTCTCATCACATTTAACTCTTCTCCTCTTACAGGCGGCGCATCCCTTTCTGCTCTTCCTGTGAAATCTCCTTTTCCCGGTAGACTTCTTGTTGACCCTAGAAGAGGATGACCTCTTGCCAGAGCTGTGCTTTAGTTGGATGGCATCGCTTTCATGTTCGCGTTTCAGGTTTATAGTCCCAGTGATAGTAGTGGTCATGATTCAGGGAGATCAAAATCGAAAGGTTAAGTATCTCTTTGTCGCTATACGAGTTGCAGAGATGTGAAATTTGTCTCTTTTGTTCTCGTAAAGGATAAGCTTGATGAAGTAATTGCCGTACGATAACAAAGTTCCAGTATCAAAGATCTGTTACGAGTAAAACAATCACCAGCACTTTCACTTAAGAAGCGTTTGTAAGACAAGATGCCAGTTGAAGGGTAAGTTGTATAGTTATATGGACAACTTAAAGAGGCTCAGCTCAATGTCTGGATTGAAAAATATAGAATGACAAAAGAAATAAAGTTGGTCTTGAGGCGGGGAGAAGAAAAAAGCATCGGATGCTCGTGCCCCTCGTATAACCTTTAAAAAGCAGTCGTATATGGTGTGCGGTGGGTGAAAAAGGGTGAAAATTTGGGAGGAAAAATAGAATTAGCATCATTGAGGGTGGGTGGGCTATCTCGTTCCGCTGATATCCGTGAGCCGGAGTTTATTTGATTTATCAGCAAAGAAAAGGGTTGCAGTAGTTGTATTTGATTGGCCAATTGCGCTAACCAGGGCCAGCGCCGCATGATTACTTCATATTAATATACTTTGTATTTACTATTAACTATTGCAGCTTGCTTACTTACTCTGCATGAGGGTCTTTTTTAGGGGGCTCAGGATCAACAGTGATCAAGGTATCAATTCTAAGAATGGCGATGCAGGCTTCCAAAGCACTCTTCATAGACTTGATCTTGGACACTGTTGGCTCGAGAACACCGCTGTGTATCTCATCCACAACTTTTCCCTTTATCAAGTCCAAACCGTAATTTTTGTAGTTCTTACGCTTGATGTCGGCATCTGACACTTGTTGAGAAGCAGCGTGGTACGATCTCAACTTGGCAATAAGATCTGATGCATCTTTAGCAGCATTGACAGCCAAAGTCTTCGGGATTGTCAGTAGGGCAGCGGCAAATTCGGCAATCGCCAACTGCTCTCTGGAACCAACGGTTGTAGCAAAATTCTCCAAGTAGATGTTCAATGCAGTTTCCACGGCACCTCCACCAGGAACCACGTTACCTGATTCCAATGTTCTTTTCACCACAGACAAGGAATCATGAATAGATCTTTCCATTTCGTCCAATGAGTATTCGTTTGCGCCTCTTAAAACGATAGATGATGCAGAGTGGTTCTTTGGATTCTTGATAAGGATGCATTCATCGTCCGAAAATCTCTCCTGTATCACTTCATCGGCAAGACCAAGATCGCTGGCCTCGAAGCCTTCCTCTCCTTCCAAATTAGTCATACTGCTGATGAAGTTGGCACCTGTGGCTCTAGCTATCCGGCGCAAGTCCTCCTTCTTGCACCGTCTCACAGCCATCACTTTATGTTCCACAAACTCTTTCAAACAAAGGTCATCTATACCTTTGGTTGTCAACACGACATTGGCGCCTGCACTGATGATCTTTCTCACCTTATCCAAAATCATTTCCTGTTCCCTTTGCTTGACTTGCTCGACTTGATCGGGATTTTCTAAATTAATCTGAACTCCCAATGCCATTTTTGCCTTGAGCAATCCAAAGTCCAACACAGCAATTCTTGCATCCTTGACCTCCTTCACCATTGCCTGGGATGCAACTGTACAGTTCATGGCGTAGCCATTAACCAAAACGGACTCGGTAGCAGATTTACCATGAGCTTTCAATATGTTCACAGCCGACACGGGGTACTTTATTTCACCTTTAGAGTCTGTAGTCTTGACAGCCAACATGGCCTCCACAACCATTTTGCCAAAAAAGTCCGAATCAGGACCAATTATCTTTGAAGACATGGAAGTTTTTGCAATGTTGATCAACGTTTCCTTTCCCAAGGAATCCACAGGACGCGACATCACGTCATTGATAAATTTGGTGGCCTCTCTGAGGGCCAATCTATAGCCAGTAATAATAGTAGTTGGGTGAATTCTGTTTTTCACTAATTCATTTGCCCTTTTCAAAAGCTCGGAGGCTATGATAACGACAGACGTGGTACCATCTCCAACTTCTCTATCCTGTTGTTGGGCCAATTCCACAAGAATCTTTCCTGCAGGATGTTGAACATCTAGAAGTGACAAAATAGTAGCGCCATCATTAGTCACGGTGACATCACCAATGTCATCGACAAGCATCTTGTCAAGACCAACTGGTCCCAAAGAAGACTTGACAACGTTAGCCACAGCCTGTGTTGCTAGCACGTTTTGCGTACGCACATCGTCACCACTCAACTTTTCTCCTCCAAGGAATAATGTATCAGAACGAGAGGCAGAAAACATAGCTAAACTGTCAAATCAACAATGTAGAAACAAGAACGAATAAGTGTCAATTTGAGGTTGATACGCTCCGCCGCTGAAAATTTTTGACCCCCCTACTACTTGACTGCCATTTGAGTTTACGTGTAACAAAGGTGAAGATTTCAATTCTGCAGAAGTTTTTTTTTTTTTTTTTTATCCACTCACCAAAATTTTCAAATTTATAAAAAAAGGCAGGGTAACTTTATAAGGTCTCAGTAATAATATAATTATGTACTGTCGATTGAAAGAAAGTAGAGATTACGGATATGAGACTAGCCACATGTACATAAGGTATACTTGTAAACTGTATTGCTGAGCGAGGGATCCTCATAGAATTGTACACTTCTTATTCTTTTTGATGACAGGAGGCTCTAAAGCAGCCACAATAGCATCGTCAAACAAGCTCTTCAAACCGACCTGCGTGAGAGCAGAGCACTCGTCATATTTGACAGCTTTCAACTCCTTAGCCAACTTCTCTCCCTGCTGATAAGTGATCGGCTTCTGATGTTGCCTAGATAGGTTTGCCAATGCAGTAGGGTCATCTCTGAGATCTATCTGGGTACCCACTATTATGCAAGGAACATGAGGAGCATGATGGCTAATCTCTGGGTACCACTTCTCCTTAACGTTATCAAAGGATGAGGGCACAACGACGGAGAAGCAAATCAAAAAAATGTCTGTTTGTGGATAAGATAGAGGTCTTAAACGATCATAATCTTCCTGGCCGGCAGTATCGAAGAGGCCAAAGGTGTAAGGCTCATCTCCAATCATCACAGTCACAGCATAATTATCAAACACGGTGGGAACGTAGTCTTCTGGGAACTGATTACTGGTGTAAGAGATTAAAAGGCACGTCTTACCAACCGCACCATCTCCCACCACCACGCACTTTATCGTATTATTATTATATGACCCCATTGTTGTTTCTGAAGTTGTAGTAGTATTGGTATGTCTTTGTTATTGTGCAGTCGTGTTGTTGTTGTTGTTGTTGTTGTTGTTGTTGTTGCTTTGGTTGTCACAGTTGTTGCTTTGGTTGTCACAGTTGTTGCAATCGTTAAAATTATTGGAGCTATTTTACCCGAGTTTCACAATACCGAAGTTCTAAAGAAAAAGGTAAAGAGTTCAAGATTACTTTGAGATAGAGTTGAGGCTAAGATAGGGAGAAGAAAAATAACACTACTGAAAAAATTGTGAGGCCGTGGCGAAACGTCAAGTCAGTTTGGTATGAAAAGCCTCCCTCTCAGTTCACGCGCACCCTGGAAAAAAGGTCTCGCCAGATTAGCAAAGCGAGCGTACGGAGCATTCGGAAAACCTGGGTAGATTTCCCAAAGTGGAAATATTAGGAGACGTCGGTTCTTTAATCTATATAATGACATCAACTTCTCTTTTATTGTTACTCTTCCTCCTCTTCTTCCTCCTCCTCGTCCTCCTCCTCTTCTTCTTCTTCCCCCTCCTCCTCTTTTTCACTCTCACTTTCTGCCTGCTTTAGCCATTCAATCCACTTGGCAGTCTTATCTCTAACGAGACCCATTGCCTTGGATTCGTCACTGGTCCACCATTTGTTAATATTATCCTCCTGAATCACTTCCTCCTCGTATAAAATAAGAAGCGTGTATAGTAAAACCATAGGGCCGTACTCTTGGTCCATATTGTGGCATATCTTTTGGATAATTAACATTAAATCAACCTGGTCGACATCATCAAATACTTGTCTTTGGAACAGTGCTGTCCATTTCCAGAAAATCTTCTCGACTGCATCTTTCACTCCCAATGTCTCCGTCTCTATAAAGCTATCCACACGGGCAAGCATGGCCTTGCATGTCGCCTGTCTCACCTCGTGGTAAGTCACATTCATACTCATACGAAGAGTGTTCAATTCAAGTAAGGCAGTATCGATATCGTGATTATTCTCCATTGAACGGTCGACTGTCGCAATAGCCTCTTTTTCAAAGTCCTCTTCCTCTTCTTCAGACAGAAACTGGCTCGTGGCAGATGATAGCGTTCTCTTCTTTCTTCTGCTGCTTCCATGATGCACAATTGTACTGGAGGCAATGGAAACATCCGACAGATCCAACGACATCATCTGGCTCACCATACCATTATATCTTTCGTCGTCCACGTATAAAAAGCCAACACCATCTTGCCCAACAATAGAATGGTTTTTCGAAGCAGGTGCACCTGGCTCCTGTTCGTCATCTTCGTCGGACGCCTCAATTTCGCCCGATACATCAAGCCCTTCTTCTGTAGTCGTTGTTATTTGACTACTAGACCCTTCTGTCTCGTCATCAAACTCGGAATTTAAGTCCGAAGGAACCTCGTGCGTTCTCTTTCTTTCTTTAAATGGAGTTTTTACTATCTTTGTGTAGCTAGGAATCACCACGTTCTCTCCAATAACGACACCGAATCCAATAACGGAGCCAGCATTTACAACGACATTCTTACGAATAACTGCATCAGATGCCACTATAGAATGTCTTACCACGGCATTGTCCTCGATTCTGGAACCGCTCCAAATATACGAGTTATCCACAATCACATTGTTGCCGATATGGCAGTTGCGACCAATGACGGATGCACCAATTCTAGATCCATCACCAACAAATGTTCCTGAACCAATTTCAACGCACGAATCGATTTTACAAGATTGTGAAAGCCTAATCGACTCTTCTTTGTAAATGTGAGTGCTCTCACACGTGTAGGTTTGATCCTCAAGCAGATTACGCTCTGGAACAATTGGATAGCACCACCTCTCTAGAACGTCCTGAGAGATACCGTCATATGTCTGCCAGCTCTCAACTCTAGCAGCGTAATCCTCACGTGTAATGTAGGCATAAATGTGCTTTCTCAAAAGATCACTACTCAATACACCCTTAACCCAGTCCGCGCGCAAGAATTGATAGTCGAAGTTTTCCTGAAATGTAGTCAACACTTGAGGGGTACAGATGTCTACACGACAATCTATAAGATCATTCTTAACCACAAACTCACCAATATCTCCCAACAGTTCAGGATCAATGTTAACAGAAGTCTTTTTACCATTCACTGGCGGTATATCCTGATAGTATATGCATCTGTTAGTGTGTTCCTCCAATATGAAACATGCCGGCTCAATGAGAGAGCGTGATCTATGTAAAGGAGAGGCCTGCTTCAACACCATCGTGGAAACATAATCCCTATCTTCCTGTTTATGTTGTCTATGAGCGCTAAGCGCTTTGTTAAGATCCATATTAGTGATGACATCACCAGATACAAGAATGAAGTCGCCACTGATGACACCTCGACCATCAATATCCCTAATGGAATCTCCCACAGATCTAGATTCCATAGACAGAATAGTATGGATCTTAGTAAATGGAGAAGATGGGAATACCCATTTGGAGTGATCGATATATTCTTGTATCTGCTCTGCATGTGCTGAACACAAAAGAAACACTTCTGAAACGACATCTGTCTGCGCAAGAAATTCTAGGGTGTATTCGATCAAGGGAACGTTGGCTAACGGCAGAAGGCATCGGGGTTCCGCGTGTGTCAACGGCATGAACCTCGTTTGGAAAGAATCCGTAAGAACGAGAGCCTGGTAGTCCAATTCTGTCTCTGGGTTGATCTTTTTCATCCTATGACTTGCCACTAGCTTGCTTTTAGTAGAATACAACAAAGGCTATCAGTTATCTATGAGGCGATGGTGGCTAAAATTTTTTCAGGTACAAAGGCCCAGGTGTACGGATGTATGACTTGTGACATGTATTTTGATACTTATATTTTGCAGAAAAGGGATTATCAAAGTTGTGAGGGGTGTTCTTTCAGCTATACTAACGGTAGTCAATAGATGCCAGTATTTGATTCTCAGATACTAGTTTTGATTTACCAAGTTGTGTTGTTCTGGTGGTATTTTTGACTACAGGTTATTTATTTTGCGGCGTCCAAGCTAATCGTTCCTTTTTGGTACTTCCAATGAGAATAATAATGATCGTAGTGGTTATTAGAATTAAATACATCTTCATTGACCAAAATTGACTGTCAATTGAAGAACTTAGCTCAAAAATAGGGTTGTCTTCAATAGGAGATCAAGATAGCTAGATCTTTCGAGGTTCATTAACTTCTTAATCGATTCAACTCAGCAATCTTGACCTTATCAATACCTAAACTGCTGTAAATTTTAGCGTCGGTAGTTTGAGTGATCTTTCGTCCAGAAATATCCAGGGAGAATTGCAAATTGGACCACCTCAAAAGTCAATCTCGTGCCTGGAGAATGACTGCATGTTGACACATGAATTTACTTCTCAAATAAGTGTCTGGACCAGTAATTGTCCTTAAATAAATAAGGCTCCAAATGTTCATTTACACTTTTAATAAATCCAATTCTGGTTTTCCATAGTGTCTATAAGGGCAACTTTAGTATTGACCAGAACTGACCAGAACTGACCAGGTTTTCCTTGAATAAAAAGCAAATACAAAGTGATGGTTATGTCATCAATGCATTATCTACATACACTTTGGTGCTAGTTCTGACTAATCAATACATTTCCGATCACTGCTCACAGTCTGATTTACGCTTTTTTGGCCCATGACAATTGAACAATTCCTCGAGTAACGAACATTTTCTGGTGGTAATAAGGTACTCGTGATGATCATTGTTGCAGCTACCTTTACTTTCGTGCACTTCTTCCCGGGAAACCTTTCTAATTTAGGTATATAGGCTGAGTACCACACATTATCCTCAATGAATTGATTCTGTCCTAAATACATGTTAGCTCCGCATTTATTTGGGGGTATTCTAAGTGATATCTGCTAGTGCGAAACACTATGTTAGAATGCTCAATTATATTATCTATTTTGAGAGTTACCCATGACCTTCAGCAGCCGCTTCCGGAAAGTCATCAAAGACTCGGATTTTGAAATCAGTAAAGACTTTTTTTTTTGATTTGGCCTCGGGCCATCTTCATATTATGACTCAGTGCCTATTTGGGTGATAGTGCAAGCTTTAAGTTTTTGGGCACACAGATGCCCAAAGGCAATTTCTGTCCGGAGTTTTTCCCTTACGGATTTTACCGTCTACATCTCCGAGGTGCTGAGCCTTCACAATCATTCGGGATATAAACTAACCCAGCTTCGTTCTGCAGCTAATACGCCCACCACCCCCGCTATCTGCATTTCATCGTATATTATATTCGGTATCTCCGCTATATTAATAATCGGCTTTTTTATTCTTCGAGAAAATTTTCATCGCGCTAAATGTCCTCGGGGCGGTTTTAGGAAATAAATGACCGGGGTACTGCATAGTTGATGACGATTTTTCACCGCGGCGGTGAAAATTTTCTCACCACTGCTCTTTAGGTCACTCATATCTGTCTTTCTACTGATTATACTCCGGGTCATGAAAGTCATTCGTCCATTCTCTACTGGTATAAATAGCTGGGATAATCTCAGTGTAGTTTTAAATTCACTTGTAAATATTCTATCTGTATCAGTTCATTCAATCAATCTCTATTGGATTCTATAAACTATCCCTCTACACCGAGTTATTATCATGAACGCTTCTTTAAACACTATGATCCACGCTGGATCTGCTTCCCCAGATTCCAAGGAATTTGCTGCCCACGAATTTGCTGGCGCTGATATTGCTAACAAGTTTTTGTACTTAGCTTCTGTCGATAGAACTGCTTTCGTCATTCCTAATGTTTCCCCTTGTACATCTGAGTTCAACCATGCAGAGGGTAGCAAGGCCGGCGTTGCTCCAAAGGGCATATGAGGTTACCTCGATTATTTACCTCTTTGATAGATGATATTTAATTTGCTTGGATGGCACTGAGAATGCTGGCATTTTCTTGCTATTGGAGTTCTTTATTATTTTGGGATGGTTTGCTTGTTTAGGATCATGTTTGGCTACATGATCTAATACTATCTAGTTATACATACTTATCGCATAAAATATACTTTTGTTCGCTTAAATGAAAAAGGGACTGGATGTAGTCGTTTTCCTATTTGGGTTCTATTCTTGAACCTACTTGGTATGTAATTATTAAAGATTTCAGTCTAACTATAAGCCAATTAAGAAACTGTTTAACATGTGAGCTCACACGATAGTGATTATTGAGTTCGATGATACGAATAATAGTGAAATAAAAATCCCCATGTCTCCTTTCACAGGAGTGGTGATTATCACGGTGTACGGATGTTATCTTAGAAAGTTAATAGTGCAAAGGGAATAAGTGTCAACCAGATAAGACCTATGAGTTCACCTAACTGCTTTTGCTCCTGAAACCCTATTAATTTGTCATCATTCCTTTCTATCATCATGGTATGCAATTCTGGTCTTTATCTTCCCTTCTTCTTTTACTAACATGGCATAGTCCGACACATACTTACAGCCAGATGTTATAAAGGCTAATACTCCTGTTCCGACGACAGATACACCCATTCTAGCGGATACTTCTATTCAAGGTAGTATGCCTACTGCTACAAATAGTCAATCGCAGAATGAGTCCATGACAACTACATTGTATCGAAAACTCGCAGAATCTGCCCATCCAGTGGCTCTTCTTTTCTATCTCATACTCCGGGTCTTTCCTGTCGTCATATATTTGTGTGGACTCTGGTTTACTTCCAATTACATCTTATTTTTCATTGTGGTGATTCTTTTACTTGCTGCAGATTTCTGGAACCTCAAAAACATCTCCGGACGTTTGCTCGTTGGACTCAGATGGTGGAACGAGACCAATGATGTGGGCCAATCCGTCTTGGTATTCGAAACCGCTGACCCTAACAGACACATCAATCCAATTGACTCCAAAGTGTTTTGGATGCTTCTATATCTCTGTCCTGTTATTTGGATGACTTTGGGTTTCATGGCTCTTGTCAAATTAGAGTTTGTATCTTTGATCTTGGTAGGCATAGCTATTGCTCTCAGTGCAACCAACACAATGGCCTATACGAAGTGCGACAAGTTTGGCAAGGCCAACAGTATAGCAAACGATGTATTTGGTTCTGTTACAGGCAGTTTATTCGAGAGGTTGAATCCTTTGAAGCTTTTTACCAGAGCCGGAAACTGAAACTCCAACAGACTTATATTACTATTTTAGTTTCTATATTCCCAATGGTATAGAATTACTGACGTCGACTACTATGTATCTTCTACCGTCCTCTCTCTTCAAAACACGAACTTCTCCTTCCTCGATCACTTTTATCAAATCCTGTTTAATCCAATCTCTTACCTCCTCTGTAGATTCTGATACTTTTTTCACCAATGGGTCATTGGCCACTACAATAATTCGTGCTTCCACATCCATGTGACGATTGGTCAATTGCTTATTGGTTGTTTCAGTTTGGCTTGAGTACACGTTTCCACAATCATCATAAAGCTGCGAAGAAGAACTCATATTACAGTTTTGATGACCACCTGGTAATGCAATGGTACCCAATTTATCAGGAAGAATTTGAAGTTGTTGTAAACGGCAGCTCTGCACATTTGAACCACCTTGATCCAAGAGGGGACAATCTCTTGTGTCCCATCCGAACAATCCATTCCAGAAGTTGTCACACAGAAGTCTTAGCTTTTCTCTTTTCCATCCTTTCGAACTCGATTTTGAAACGCAATTTGCCTCATGGATGTTCATTATAGTAGTATTTGCTTCAATAGGTGTATCTGCCAATGCATCATCTTCAAATTCTGAGTGATTCTCAAAAAATCCCGCAGACAGAATGTCAGAAACCTGGAAGCTACCAATATGATACTCCAATTTACCTTCCATCATTGAGTAGAAAATATAATTGCTGGCGTTAATTGATTAGAAAACTATTCACTCCTCTTTGCATCTCGAAATCCTTGAAATCCCTTTTTTAGACGCCAAAACTTTTACCCTCATTCTTTCTCCTCATCAGCCATCCTTTAATGTAAGAGACGTGCTTGATTTTTTCTGTAGGTGCCTTAGATTCTCCTTTCCAAACATAGTTCTCTCCTAATAACTCCCTTTCCGTAACTAGGGATGCTTTGGCATTAGAATTGAGGGGTATCTTGATCAAAGTCTCCATAGAAGCTCTTATCCTATTATTCAACGGCTCGTGACTGTAACCTTCAAGTCTTAGTCCCCTATACTCATGGGATGCATCAACGACTTCTTTCCAAATAATTTGTAGGATAAGCTTGTAAATGGAATCGTCTAGCTCCATATTTCTAGTAATATTGACCAATGCTTCCTTCAATCCCTTGATCTCTACTCCCTCAGGAATTCGGTTAACAACCGGTAAAGGATCAATGGTGTCTCCTGCATTCTCCATCAAAGCCCGAACAAAGTCCGGTCGATCCATAGAATAATCGAGTAGGTAATCCCAAAGATCTTTATCATTGACGGACTCTGTGAATTGAATGGCCATTTGGGGATTATCCAATTCATCGATGATCAATGTCAAAGCCTTCTTGTTCTCTCCAACTTTACTAAGCAAGAATGCCAATTCTGGAATACAATGCATCCTCTCACAAACTGCTATAGCTTTTTCGATAGAGTAGTTCTTATGCTTGTTCAAGAACCCGGAAAGCATAGCCTTATTATACGAGGCATACAACTCTACCATCTCATCCTCCAAACACTCGACAAGCAAGCTCTCTACTTTAGATAGTCTTTCAAGATAGAGATAGCTGATGTAGTCCATTCCTGCATCGTCCATCACTTTAATAATATCCGCAGGCAATAACTCGTGGCTGTTTTCCACTAGGATCGAGATATTCACAGCTAGTTCTTTTCGAAGCTTTTCTATATCTTTACAGGTCATGTCCCTTTTCTCCCCAGATATACGCATAATTGTGGGAAGCTTCTCCAGATTTTGTCCAATCAAATGATGCTCATCCAAAAATTGTAGTAAGTCAGGGTCCTCAAGTCTGATAAGATGATCAATGCATATTTCAGGCCGGTCCTGCTCAACACAAAGATCCACGTACAATCTCCTTAGTTGCCTAAGAGCATCACTACTGTTATCATCATCATCAATTGGACCAGCATCGTCATATTCTTTTAATTTCTCACCTATTCTATAGGTAATATCATCAAGATCAAACAACTTATGGTCCCACTTCAAAATTAGTTCTGAAACAGTAGCATAATCTCCACTATCTAAAAAATGATTCAACGATAGATTGTAATACTTGCTGCTTATGCCCGAATCCGTAACATTCATCGCTTCTGAAGGTAGCTGGTCCGAAATTACCTCGAGATGACCTGCATCTACAAAATTTTGAAGCCAATTGTTCCATTCTTCACTCACGTGTCCGCAATATTCTTTGGTATCTAGTTCAACTTCAGTTTTCAGCGCATTCCCCATGAATTCAGCAGCCTCCCTCCATTGATCGTGAGACACAAATTTGTTGACTTGCTTCATTGCGATATTCAATCTATCTGTCTTGTCAAGCCATTGCGCACTCATACTCCAGGCCTCTAGGTACCATCCCTTAGCTTTGTACCACGCTAACTTGTCCTGAAGGCCAAATTCTTGAACAACCACACCATCATTGGCCGAAATGAGATACCATCGAGCTTCCTTCGAAGGAGAAATGTACTGATGAAGATGATAATCATTAAATCCCAACCCCGAATAACTATTCAAAGCAACAACGTCCACGGATTCCTCTTCCAATGTGACTCTATTTATAATTATCAACTCTGGAGGGTGACTGGACAAAACTTTCCTGCCAGTTTTCGGATCTTTAGTGGGTTCTGGCGCTATATAATTGAGAATGAGTAAATTGTCATTGAATTCGGATATACCACTTATTAACATGTCGTCATCTAAGATGGCATGCCTCTCAATTTCCACTTGTTTTTCCTCCATTCCACCACTGATGAAGCTGGATGCAGCTGAAGAAAGAATTTTGCTAGTAGCATTGTGCATACTATGTGGGTTCTGAATTATAAATAACCATATATGATTTACCCATCCGATCAGTACTCTGGTGCTGTCTATAAGATGGAACCGAGGCCAGTACATCTCAGCCCGCGGAAAATCCGGTGGTAACGTTACGTCAATGAGAGATTTCTGGGTATTCAACTGGGTGACATGAAGTCCGGCATCATTTGACCAGAAAACAATATCATCCACCGCTTTAATCATAGTTATGGGTCCGTTACCTTCACCCAACACAGTATCCTGCCGTTGGCCCAGCCAACTGCGCATGGAATACACAAGTTTACCACCCGTTCCCCCAGATAAGAAAGCCTTGGTGGACTTGTAGGAACGATGTAAAGCCACAGAATAAATAGGCCTTTTAAAATCAAATCGTGTAATATCAGTTTCGTCTTCGATTGAGCCGATAAGTACAGTTCCATCCATGGAACCAGAAGCAAAGTACGTACCATCAGTATCCACGCTAAGTATTGAAGTCATATGACCTTTAAAAGTTCGAATTGGCTTAAAATCCGGTCGGCAAAGGTGTATGAGCCCAGAGTGTGAAGCAAAAATGAACACCTTTTCGTTAAATATGCATGCAGAAACAGGATCCTTATCGAAGAATCTAGGGGGAAGCTTAGTGAGCCGCGTATATTTCAATCGTGGTGGTGAATCCTCGCCAGATTCCACAGATGTGATATCACTTACCTTACCTTCCTCATCTTCAGGCTCGTTCTTTTCATTTTCCTCATTTTTCTCCGGAGTACTGTCATATTTGACAGACAAATCCTCCAAATCATCGGCAGCATCTGCAACATCTGCAAAATGAGCGTCCGCATTGCTCGTTTCAGACTTCGCGGTTACTTCTAACCCAACTTGTTCTTCGCTCTGACCCATTGATCCCAGCAATTGTATGTATCTGTGCTAGGAAAGGAAGAAACGTTGATCAAGATGAAGAGCAAGATGCCAAGATACTAAATTACAGGTGTAAGGATGCAATTATCTTGAAGAAACGAATTTAGCACTACAAGATTTCTAGAGTTCATTGGCCTCTATCTCTTCTTCGTTCTGTTCACGATGGCAAGAGCTATTAAAGGTAGTTTAGTTGAATGCGATCCTTCTATCAAAGCATTGATCGTGAAGATTGATTCGGATTATAGAGACATAGTCATTGAAGAATTGGACGATACCCACTTACTAGTGGATCCATCCAAGATTCCATTCATTAAGCGAGAACTCAGTAAGCTATTGTCGGAAAATATGTACAACCTCAACGAAGACAATCAAGCTTAATCGCATAAGTTTTATAATATCCTTTTCTACGTAATAATGCATCTATTCTAAAGTTACAAATCTCTGCTTAAGTGCACATCATCAGTCTATCGCAGAGGTGTTCTGATCATCCTGATTATCTAGGTCTCCCAACATATCTTCTACAATGGCTCCCCAAACGGAGAGGACAGACTCTTCGTCTAGTAACTTCTCTACCATCTGGGATTTCTCAAATTCTATGGCTTTATTATAGAACTTCTGATACTCCTCCATGACCTCATTTTGCAAGCCGTCAACAAGAAAATAGAGAGTCTGTTGGTCATCAATGTAATCCCTAATTTGGGGACCTAATCTAGGTAATTCGTTGTGGAGAGTGTCCATAAATTTATCCATAGCGTGAGCAAGATCCAGCGTACCGGGATAACTGTTTAAAGGCTCTATAAATACATCTTTGGATATATCAATAAAGCTATGCACGGTTTCTCTTAGAGTTGTCACTATCTCTGCTTTACAGTTGAAAAAGTCTGTAACAACCCGAGGAACGGCAGCAAATAAAGGGTTTCTTGTGTTAGGGAGTGATAAAATGTCTTTCCTGTGTTTTGATGCTTTCCTTCTTCCCATTATTGTATGATACAAGTCGGTAAGACCACTGAAATCAAAAGTGGTCTCTCGACTGGAACCTTCCACATCAAAAGAAGACATGTAATCTTTTAAAAACATCAAATTCTTGATTTCGTAAAGTTTGGATTCCAAAGAAACGTCGTCGTCAAAGTTGCTTTTCAGAGATGTAATAGCCAAATGAACAATTGAATTAGCCATATCATCAAATATGTTTTGACCAACAAGTTGATAAATCCTGCTCAATAGCTTGACTGTTTTCAGTACTGGTGGGTAGATGAAAGACGTCCGAGGCGAAAGTGGCGTGACATTTGAAGTATTCGAAAGCGTCATATCCAAATCAGGCTCAACGGTATCACCGTCAGATGGCCTAGTCCTACGACTTTCAATCGATAACTCTTTACCCGTCCTCTGATAGTTCAGTACATTTGTATCAATGTATCTTCTCACCCTGAAAACTAATCTGGATTCCGTGTCTTCTAGTAAGGGCCGGAATAACCGCTGATAGTCAATTCCTCCTTTGATGAAATCCATACCACTAGTTTGAGAATCTAGAGTTGATATGCCACTTGCTGTATTTCCGTCCTCATAATCATAATCAAAATATCCCTCTATTATGCCTAGAGTCTCGCAAAGCTCGTCAATACTCGTTTCACGAATAATCTGATCTCTAAGCGACTCATATAGCGGATCCACCAGAGACTCAAAAAATGTATTCATGGCACCAATATTTACCTCGTTATCCCGGTTCTCGATGATTTCACTCTCAGGAATAAAGAATATCCGCTTAAAAACGGCAGACTCTCTGTTTAGGAGTTTGCTAAACTTGGAAAGAGATGCCTGTATTTTCTGGCTTGTGGAGGACTTTGCATCTTTATCATCCTTGCTAGTTGAACCTATCACGCTATGCAGTAAAGCTCCACGCGACTTGAAGTACTGGTTATAGCAATCGTTGAGAAGTCCAAAATACTCCTCAGATTCCTCCAGTTTGCTCGAACTACGCTGGTATAGCCGCTTAAAAAGGATGGAAGTCTTTGAAAGGTCTTTAGCGAATTGACTATACAATGTAGCATCAATAAGCACCCTTGAAGATGTTTCATTATCATCATTTTTCTGCACATTTATCTTAGTCTGAGCCCTCTGTTCCTCCTCTCTTAGATTTGAAATGATGTAATTCCGCATTAAAGTCAATGCTCTCACCATACACTGTTTGAACCTAAACTTGTAGATGCTCAATTCCTTGAAATCTTTGCTGGTAGGATCGTCAAGAAATTGGATACATTTATCCAACTTCGCTAAGATGTCTTCTTGGAAGCTGGCTTTAAGCACAATAGAGCCTGAACTGGTGGTATTTAATGTTTGTATAATTGGATCAAGAGCTTCAAAAAACGAGAGTTTATCTGATAGGTTATGCTGTAATGAAGTCAACTTGTCTACCTTTGTAACCAAAATGTTGGACTTGGATTGAAACTCCTCTGTTCGCTGTGTGACCTGGTCGTTAATGGTCAATAATTCATCCAACTTCTCGATAATCGCTTCTGCCTCTGTTTCGAAACGAAGGTTCTCGTGTAAGGTGAACTTCAAATACTCTTGAAATTCAATTGCAGTAGCCATTGATAGATCTTCCAGGAGCAATTGATCGTCAAGGTCAATAGTAAGGTCACTCTCAAATTTATTGATTTCTTTATTCCACAAAGTCACCTTCTCCAGCTCCGTAAAAGGATAAAGTAGATGCGATGGCAATGACACTTTGTCAGCTGATTTGACTTCCAAGCATCCATCAGACTTAGTTCGTCGATGTTTTATCGAGGCACCACTTTTAGCATCTTCAACACCTCTTTCCAACTGAAGTGGAGCATCAAGAAGAGGAATGCTCATGGCGATACCCTGAACAGTGGAGCCACGTCTTCTCAGTCGCCCTAAAAACGGCTCATGAACACTGGAAGTTCGCCTTCTACTCATGGTTGTCAACAGCTCAAACGGAGTAATGAGATGGATCCAACGCATTGTTTTACCCTTTCGCGAAAAGCCACCTATTTAATTTTGAATTTCTAGATAGTGAATTTCTATATAGTAAAGATTTGGCAAGCCGTTAGTATGCTAAGATGATTTCAATCGTGATATATAACTCCATACCAAACCATTCGCATCATACACCCACCTGAGAATTATTCTGAATCCTGTTTTGCACGTAAATTGTCTCATACCGATTCCACCTTTCACAATATAATTACCTCGTATTAGAGAATCAACTAACTTATTCAAGTATTCCACCTTGATATGCTTTAGGTTGAATCGATGACAAATTTCAATCTCGAGTGATTTCAAATCAATCGTCAAACGAATCTCTTGGCTTAGCCCATACTCGATCATTTTATAGACGTCATCGGATTTTTGCGAGGTCCCTGCCCGTGCAAGTAGTCTTTTTATGCCTTTTTCCTGATTGTTGGTAAGGAAGCCTATCAAATTCTTGACATACCGGAAAATCCTTTGGAAGTTTATGATTTCGATCTTCTCGTTGGATTCAGCCATTCTGATTATCCTCGTATTGCAAAACTTAGCAAGCAACCAGTCATAAATAATTTGTAGATCTGAGGAATCTGTAAGAGAGAGTATCTGTTCAAATCCATATATCAGCTGTTTATCCTGATAAATGTGTCTGATTGGAATGCAGGCGTCTCTGTCTCCAGCATTCCTTATAAGGAAGGAGAGGAATTCTAACTCTATACCAAGTAAGCGGCTCTTATTTGAACCCTCGTTCAAGCAAGGCTTTGATTCAGTTTCTGCTGCAGTTATGGCTTCACTCAAGGTAGTCCTAGTTGATTTACAAGCATCAGCCGAAGATCCCTTGGTCTTCTTGACAGCGCTGTGTTCCTCTTGACTTTGCTCTTCTTGTGTTTCATTCTGGGTCTCGACCTCTGCCTCCTCCCGCGCCACCCTTACTAAATCCTCTTCGTCGAATATCCATGGCTTTAATAAATATCCCTTCCTAACTGTCATGACTATATCCCACCATTCCAATTCTACCCTGATATCACATTTATCACCCACAACTTGAACGGTATCAGCATGAAGTTCGATAGACCTGAGATTTGATGGGCCAGGATTACTGAAGTTGTAATAGAAAGCTGCATTCCCTCTGACTTTGAGTAATATGTCATAGTTATGGTCGAGACGAAGATGGTTCAGGAGATATTGCATCCTATCCACCTTCACCTGTATAGTCTCATCAGTAGAGCTATCTGTCATCTCCATGAAGTATGTAATTTTCTGCTTCATATCTCCTGTTTTGTCCATGAACTCGGACTCTCGAAACTTTTCAGATACTATTCGACCCATAATGCAAATATTCTTCAGAGGATGATTTCCATAAAGAGTAATTCCCTTTGCGGCTGCTTCATATCCATCTGTATGATATATCTCTCGGGTATCTTTAATCTTCAAGATGTCTTTAATAAATATCGGCATATAACCACCACTTTCCTTGTATCTTAAAGTATTAGCAGTGTGAAAGATATTGGGCACATAGTAGTTCACACCATCTTGACGAAATTTGATGCGATTATTACCCGGAGCAAAATCCCTATGGCAATTCACTTTTAGTTTCTCTTCTGCTCGTTTAATAGCCCTCTCTTCTGACGCTCGACCATTTCCCGGCATTAAGTAGAGAGGAAGCTACGAGACCAGATAGTGATGATGATCTGCTCCGTTGATTTCCTTTACGCATATGTGGCACAGTCGGATGTCAACATGTGGCGTAGATAACAAATCTCGGTCTTCTGCGATTAGCACCCGTTTGTTGAGAGAAAGGTATAGATAGCTGGCTGTCTTTTCTACCCATATTCTGTGTCTGACAATTCTTCTCGTCGCCATCGATGATGTCTCCAATTACATGCCATATTTTGGATACTACTTGCGGTAAACCTGCAAGTAATGTCTTGTGTGAGATCAGCTACATGCCTTCACGGTCAGGTGACCACTTGCGGGAAGTTGTTCCTTTTGCTAATTCGGTGACAAATGCCGACGGAAGAGTAACTGATTGGAATCCAACAGGATCGGGTCCTGAATTTATTGATCCTGAAAGCAAAGAGTGGACGAGCTTTGTTGGTGGGGCCTACCGGATTAGGTATCATACCAAGGACTATTTTCTGGCGAGAGACGGAGACAAATCAACGTTCTTTCCCTTCGTAGACATCTGGTTCGAAGTTCCCGAGAATGTCGATAAGCACTACCATGTACCTCTTCTACTAAGTAACTACGGATATTCCACATACAGAGGATCATAAATAATTAGGTTCTAATATGTCAGATGAAGTTAAACTCCTCTTTAGTTATGGAAGAAATGGGTATACCTCTTGCTCAACTCGTGAACATGCATTTCGTATTTTTTGTAATCGTTCAGCCTGTGCCGAATAGACCTCACCTTCTGCGGATGTGTGGCCAAAAATGAATACATCTGTTTCATTCTTATATTGTACCTTTCGTAGTCCCCTGGAGCATGAGTCTCATTAAGGGAGATCTTATGTGAAAACTTCACTGATCTTGTTTTCTTCCTGTTGATGGGATCCATTGAACGTCCGGGACGCAATCTACGACCAGAAATATACCCATTATTGAATCTAGGGTCATATTGCGACTGCTTATAGTGAGCTGATGATGGGTTTAAACAACTTCTTAAAGGCTTAGCACCAACCAGCGGTTCCTTTGGCTTCCCTTCCGTGAGTATCTCGAAATCAGAGCCGTCATTGCAAAAGTGCCGGCTCTTGTAGTGCTTATAATAGGAATCGAAACTGCGCGGCACCTCTGATAAGTCACGTACCTCTTTTTGCACCTTCGCTCCTTGAACACTATGATAACTAAGAGATCTCTTCTTATTCATGGACTTGATGCGCATGCTTTTCCTCCTGCTAATCATTGTGCCGTCCGCACTCTTAACAGATTCATCTCCTCCGACATTCAAATTATCCGACTTGAAGAATGAAGTTTCACCCAAACCAATAATAGTAGACAAGTAGTCCAATTCAACATCCGTACCTAAATCACCAAGCGGCTCATAAACTTCCACATCGATGTTACTACTGCTGATTGATGGATGATTATCGGCATTTTTTTCAATATCAGTAGTAGACTGCAATTTGAGAGAATGCACTAGTGACTGATGATCTTCATCATCTTTTGGTAGTAAGTCTATGCTTAAAAGGCCATTGAAACTACTATTTTCGCTGCTCAAATCTACTGTCAATGGCCCTATCGACGATGAATCTTCTTCTTCTTCTTCTTCTTCAGATTCATGTCTTATTTGAGCCCTCCCACAAGGTTGCACAGAATTCTTCTCTTTAGAAGATGAGTCTTTAACCAAGCGACTCTTCGAAAAATCCAGCACAGAGGAAGACTTCTTCGAAAACGATTTTTCTTTCTGCTTCTGGTTTGTTGTAGATGGCGTTGATGCATGCGAAGACGAAGAAGATCCAAAGATCCGTCTGAATAGCTTTTTGAACACATTCGTCGAGCGCTTCTTTTCCCGCTTTGCTGGCACCTTTCCGTTAGCAACAGGCCCGGATGTCACTTTCTCGTTAGTGACTTTGAGGCCAGATTTAGACGGAAGTAGTGGCATTTGTGCAATGACAGGATTCTTCGGCCTATCAGTTTCAACAGAACCAGGAGATATGGTCGTATCCATTGAAGACACTGGAGAACCGGAAGAACGATTTGGAACAGAAGTGGAAAATGCTGATGATGATGAAGCAGTACCAGAACTTGATAAGCTGTTGGTATTCGTATTCACCGTGGACGAGGACTGTTGTGATGCAGTGACCGACTCTCCAGATTCTTCACGAACATGCACGCGAACATCTGGAGGTGTGAATTCCTCTTGAGGCAGTGGAGACGGTGATGTGGAGGTCGTTCCAGTCGTTGATGCTACGTGAGTCGGTGATCCAGAAGAAGTAGGATGTACAGGCTTTTCAGTTGTAGGCCGATAGTTTTGTTTTAATGTGGACTTCGGAGAAGAAATAATCTCTGAAACCGGTGGCATATGAGAGATTGAATTCCTGGAAGTAGCTTGGGGATGTTCCTTAGGCTTCACTGCGTACCTTTGCGTCTGTTGAGGAAAATCTCTATGACAACTAAAAGGCTGCCTAGGTCTAAACACCTCACCATTTGGGAAGTAAAATGACCCATTTTGAGGAGGAAGATTTGTGAAGCTCTGACTCCTTGGAAAGCCTACGCTGAGATTTGGATTCGAGTTTGGATCCTGGCGGTTGGCATGGCTCCATCTCCTCGGCACAGCAGTGTTGGATTTTCTAAAGGTACTAGTACCATTTATAGCATTTGGAGGGAATGGTCCACGTTGAGCAACAGCCGATAAAGAAGTCATTGATTCGGACCGTTTGGCCAGTGCGTACATCCTTTCCGTTGACTTGGGTCTCCAATGCTTTGGAACGAACTTTTCTTCAACTGTCAGTATGGAATCGAGCTCGATTTGTCGAGGGGCCAAAGAAGGCGCAATGCTAGAGGAACTTGCTTTGGTAGAGACAGAATCAACGGATATATTAGACATTCGTCTGTTTTTCGCGTGAGAATTGAGATTGAACTGCTGGAAACTTTGGTAGCTGCGAGTTCTTGGAGTGGATGCGAAGTCCAGCGATTCGTTGGACAGGCTGTAGTGTTGAGAATGTCTAGAGTGAGGATTTCCCGTGAATATAACTTGTGGAATGGCCTCCATGATGTATGAATGCAAAAATTGTCAAAGTATGTGCTAATGCGAAGAACAAGTAGGATTGAAAAGAGAGCGAAGGTAGACTAATTATTAATTGGCTGGTTTAAGACTATCAGCCAGTGACGTCTTTCAAGAAAAGAAGGGTGAGGTAGACAACGAGGGAGAAGATGGAAATCGACAAAATAGAAAGATTGGAGATAAAAAGACATTCACACCGCTTGAGCTATTCTCAGAAGACTTAAAGACTAGAAGATGAAAAGACCAAAAGGCTAAAAGATTGCAAGATGCGTCAAGCAAAGTAAATGAAAACTAAGGAAAGCTGAAAAGTCCAATAGAAGCAGTGTTTAGAAAAGAAAAAGATCGAAATCGAAGAGAAAAGAAAAACTTAACCTGACAAACCCACCTCAAAACTGCTTCAGAGCTTTCTAACAGCTTTCTTTGTAACTTATTCCCGCACTCGCCTGATAGGGATTCTCCACTCTACCAGGTCTACAGCTTTTTCAGGGGATACAAACGAATACCCTTCATATTCTTTACGGGCACACATCCAGAAGCAGACCCCGTCTCTCTGCGGCACGCTGCCCACGTCCACTTTTACTTTCTCCGAAGCTGCAATCTATGAGAAAATTTTTATTTTTAGACACCGAATTCAATGCGGTAATATTAAGTTTCGACAACAATGAAGCTGAATTACTTTTTCTCTTAATTTAGTTGATTTTCGGCAACTCATTATTTTTTGGTCCAAACTTTAACCCTTTTGAGAATGAAGGAATCTATATATATATATTTTTTGGCGATCTATCTTTAAATGCCAATATTGATTAGTACCAAGGATCACTTAAGTGATGTATTATGGACATGTCAACCACTATTGATAGACATGTTGCTCATTTTAATTAGACAGTTACGCGTTCTCACATTATCTTCTGAAATGCCGGCCCCTTTGAGTTTGATGATAATTATCGTTTAAACAATAGATCCGAGGTGAAGAAGAAAAATGAAAGTAAAAATAAACGCGAATTCAGTTCGAGCGAAAAATGGAGAGTTTTTGGCCAAATGTAAAGGAGGGTGCATAATTATTATGCACCAGGCATCAACTTGATATGTTCTCCTGTGAGAATCGTTGTATTCTCCTCATTATTTTCTCACCGTGGCCACAATTATGTAAAGTGTTCCTGCAATGACAAATATCAATGTCCATAACTCATTACTGTACGCATCTTTGAGATCGGCTGTAGGTATTTTTAACTGTAGGCTATTTGAGCACGAACTTTCCATATCCTGCACGTGATAAAACATCATATTCTGGCCAAACTTATCTATTCCAAGTCTATTCTTCTCATTGTAAAAAGACTCTTCTGCTTCCACGATTTGGTTTGCATCCTTCATTTGGCATTGCCAGTAGAGTTCACCCTTAGGCATCGAAAACTCTTCATATGATCCCAATGGTTTCCCATATCTAAGATGCAAAGGGATCTCGAAGCTTTCGTTGTGGCTCGTGATATAACTTTCGTCAAGCTCTGCCGTTAACGAACCTCCCCATTCTTCTATTCGATAGTCGGGTAATTCTAAATTCATCCCTCCATTATGCACATGGAAATCTATAAAACTCTTGCCTTTCAAGTGCTCCAATTGATATTTGTCTAGTATGATCTGTTTTGGTACGTCCAGTTGAAACATGAGGGAGCAAGACCCTTCTCCATGACTTTGCAGTGGTTCGAATGGGAACTTGGCATCTCCGTTCAAAATACTTATTTTATACGTGGGATGCATTCCAATTGGGTGTAGAAGCTCATGTTTGCTCTGATACCCGTACAAGGTATTATGAGTAGGTGAAGCATAAACCATCGTAGGAACAAACTTTAACATTTTGTTATCGTCGGTGTACTTTTCTTTATCGATTTTCATTCTTAATCCGGAAAGTGGGGGGTTGTAGTCCCATGACTCTTTGGACGTCGAATAAAATATCGCCAACTCGGACTCCAATTCCGCAGTTTCTTGTCTCACGTACTTTTTTGATATGATGGTAGGTCTATTGACAGTTTGCCAATAAAGAAAAAGTGACGCCTCCTGTTTGTCCTTACCCCCTAGCACCAATTCAACTCCACTTAATGTTTCCAAATCTGGTAATCTTACGGGCAATTCAACATTTCTCTTCAGCAGAGCATTCCATAGCCTCAATGCAATCATTTGAGCTATATTTGAACATCCTTGATCTTCTATACGGAACACATTCTTCTTGAACCATTCCTGAAAAAAGATCAAAGAATTGTCATCCTGAATTCTTAACATTCTCATTACTTGGTCAATTGTCAATTCAGATAGATATTTGTACTGCTCAAAGCTATCTGCCGTCTGTGGTGCCACTTCTATGCTTAGCCCCAGTTCATTCATGTTCTCAAAATCATTGAAGATTGTCTGGCCTGTCTCTCCAGGTGAATCCTTACATCCTCGAAGGTTTTCACTGAATCTAACGTCCATTAGCTGTACCTTCTCAAACAAATCCGCCATTCTGTCATCTATCTCACTATAGGGAATAGTAATCTTTTCTTGCCTGCTCACCTTGAATTTTGTGCTAGCAGGTATTGTGATATCTCGGTCATCTTGTTCAATTGATTTAACAAACAACTCAATGTAGCTGGGATCTTGGAGAAATATTATTGACCGTTGCTTAATTGGTGTCATCTTAATAATGATTAGTGCAACAAAATGCTTTGCTTAATTAAAAGAAAATAAATTAGGAGAACTAAGCATGATTTCTTTTCCTCTCACTGAGAGAGCATGGTTAAAAAAAAAGAGGATTTTACTTTTTAACCAAATTTTTTCAATCGGCTATACAGTACTGTAAAAGGGTACATATACCTAGCCTAAGGTACACTCAATGCTTATGCTTTCTATTCTTCTTCTCAATCCTCTTCTGAGCCCTCATCTCGTGCTTCATCACACCATCAACCATCTTATATTTACCCCTAATACCATGAGGTCTTCCTTGAAGTCCTCTATTCTGTCCTCTTGCAACCACCATAGTGACATTTGGCTTGTCCTGTTTCTTTGTCATCTTTTTCATTACCCTCTGAATCTCGCTGGCTTTATCAGATTCTGTCTTTGTACCATCCTCAAGAATCGATTCAGACTTCCTTTTGATTTGTCGCAATCTTCGGGCGGCTCTCATTCTCTTTCTACCCTTGGCCTCTAGCACCTTCTTAATAGGTCTGGCATTCAACAACTTCATTTTTTCTTTCATTGCTGTTACTGCCTCTTTGGTGATTGGTCTGTTGATCTTATTGTGCTTACCTTCATCTTCAAGGAACCAATCCGGTAATCCATCCTTATCTCTGAAGGAGTACTTATTGTAGCCTTCACTGACGATATCCGATTTAGACTTCTTTCCAATGGCTAAATCATGCGCCAGAGTCATAGCTTCAACGGAAGAAATATCGATCTCAGCTTTGTGATGCTCTCTACTTTTCTCGTCGTCTGAGTCCGTCTCATAGTCCATTTCATCCTCATTGAATTTCTCGTGGTAGCTGTTAGGAACAGTTTGGAACCCTCCTTTATTGTCTTCATTGTCTTCGCTCTCCTCACTATCGTCATCCTCAAACGTTTCGTCCTTTTTAGTAGCTTCGGACCCTTTTTTTCTATCCTTTTTGTCGATGATCTTCTTTGGAAGATGAAGTTCGTCGTGCTGATTTTGCTTCTTTCCATCTGCGGGTGCAACATTCAAGTCGATATCCTGGAAAATAGAATCACTAAAGAAATTGGAAGCCTTTGAACCTAACTGACCTTTTTTCTTATGCTCCCGTATGCTTTCGATAAGTTTATTAATAGCCTCGTCGTCGTCGCTATCAGTTTCATCATCTTCGTCACTCTCAAACTCTCCTTCGGATGATTCGGTCTTAGCCTCTTTCATACCTTCCCAAGGCTCGTCCTCTTCATCACCCCTGGCCGTGCTAGCCCGAAGTCTGGCGTCCCTTTCCATTTTATCATCCTTGTACTGATCGTACATTGTACTCAACTGATCCTCCAAAGTATCAATCTCTTCCTCTTTGCTATCAAACTCTAGAACTTTTGTATTATTTTCGTCTTTGTCCGCCCCCTTATCATTGTTATTGAAAATGAAAGACTTCTTACCTTTGGCCAAATCCTTAAGCTGTCCAGTATTTTCTGCAAGCTTCAAGCTGAACAAAGACTCGACACCATTTTCCGCAGCCTCCATACCGATTTGCATATCGGTTAACATATTCATCTGTAATCTCTGCATTTCCTTTTGCTTCTGCTCATTCTTTCTTCTTTTTGTTCTTCTGGTATTTAACTTTTCTTTTTCCTTCAGTTCTGCCAACTCCTTATCGATCTTCTGATCCTCTGTAAGCTCTTCCATCTCAACAGCAGGCTTTTCCATATCCTTTTTATCCAAAAGTCCCAACTCCTCTCTTGCGTGTTTTCTCCATCGAATTAACATTCTGAAATCCTTCTTACCTAGAACCTTCAAATCTTTACAGCATTCATAAAACTCTATTGTAGTCTGCTTCATTTTCTTCAATATAGTCCATTCAGCACTCTTTTCATCTATTTCAAGCTTAGAAACAGTTCCTAGTGTATTGATAACTTCTTCCTCTTGATGAACCCACTCTAGAATATTCATTGGATGAAATTGTGTCCAATCATCCTCTTCGTATCCTTGTCTCCTTCTTTTCTTTATTTCTGGATTGTACACCTTCGATTCGTTATTAACAGGGCCTTCTGGCAACTCCTCAAACACCTCCTTAGGATCCAAGAATCTAGGATCCAGTTTTTGGGGTGCTTTAAAGCCTTTACAAACCACAAAGATCTCTGCAGACACATTACGAGAAGCGGGAGGCTTGGTAGCCTCAACTTTGTCGAACAACTGTTTGAAAACCCAAATTAAATTGTTGTAATCCTTAGACCTGAATACCTTAGTTACAAATGTTCCACCAGGAACTAAATGTTCAACGGCCAATCGGAGTGCCTGTAAGACCAACTGAGATTGTGTATAGGCGTCCTGGATCCAATTTAAACCAACATTGGGTGCACCATCATGCATCACAGTGTCAGCTTTCCACGTCTTTAAATAGCCTCTAAGTTTGGACCTGCAGTCTTCGGTTGTGATATCACTTTGGAAAGTAATGCATTTGGGCAAAGGTTTCATAGAGACAATATCAACGCCAACAATCATAGAGTTGACTGGACAGAGCTTAGATGCCACCTGACACCAAGAACCTGGTGCTGCGCATAAATCAACCACAACTTTAGATTTTTCTAAGAAATGACCATACTTCTCATTAATTTGAAGGATTTTGAAAGAAGAACGAGCTCTATAGCCTTTTTCCTTGGCCAAAAAGTAGTACCTGTCTAAACGTCCTTTGGCGTTTTTCTTTTGAACTCGACCCATACCTACTTAATGAAGAAGAAGTTGTTTCAACGATTTGGAGAATGGTAATAATAATTAGTTTTTGAAATTTAGACAAAATGAAAAAAAATAAAAAAAAACCGAAAATTTTTTGTTAGCACCTTCCCATTTAGGACGATTGGAGATGTAGGAGAGATTAGATAGAAGTTAAAGCCAAAAAAAAAGATATAGAAAGGTTCCTTGAAAGGTTCCTTGTGATCAAGAACCTTTCTTTCATCAAAAGATGCCGATTCAGTGTCCCCCAGAGATAATGAGTCTCTTTCAACCGGGACTTCCTCTGGAATATATAGAGCCTATAGATAGAGACTTCAACAGAAGAAGTACTCGCCAGATAGATGGAATCAACACGTTTCTTACGCTGTTACAAAAGTACTCATCAGAACATGAAGATGAAGAAGATAATAAAAACCTAGCAAAAGCAAAAGCAGTGTCTGCGGACGAAGTGATTAATAGACGACGGCACAAGCAAGCGGAAATAATGGAGCAGAAGTTGTCTGAATACGATCCTGATAAAGATCCTCAAGTGACGGGAGATCCATACCGGACGGTGTTTGTGGGGCGATTAGACTACAGTATCAATGAGATCAACTTGACACAACAGTTTTCAGCATACGGAGAGATTGACCATGTTCGTGTGGTACGTGAACGTGGCAATGGGAAATCTAGAGGTTACGGATTTGTGGTTTATCAAGATGAGGAAGGTGCCAAGATGGCGTTTGATCATGCAAATGGCATTGAGATAAAGGGCAGAAAGATGGTTGTCGATATAGAGCGAGGCCGAGTGGTAAAAAATTGGAAGCCTAAAAGGTTAGGTGGTGGTTTAGGGGGAAGAAACTATGATAAGAAAAAGACCAAGGGAAATACCAAGTTTGAAGCTAGTGGCAGAAGAGATGCGACAAGAGGAAATAGCTCCATGCTAGCTCCACCAACGTCGTCATACCATCATCAGAGGCTGGAATATAAGTCTAGAGGTAATGAACATGGCTATGAGTCAAACTACGATAGCAGGCGTCCGCATGAGGAACCCAAGAGAGACTATATAGGTACTCGCGCAGGCAATGTACAAGCAGGCCATCGTGATCAAGCAGACCATCGTGATCGGACAGGTTATGGAGACAGAGAGGATTATCGTCGTTACCCCAGGTACTAAATATGATGTATAGTACGACAAGTCATGTTTGTGAAATCTACTCCATCATCACTACGGAAAATAGGCCATGTAATTTCTTGAAACTTTTTTTTCTAATTCCCTCTTTTCGGGGGCAATGTAAATAGTGATTCGATCTATATTAAACAAATTGAGGTTGTAATTTGTTCTCTTATTTTTGTGTTCTTGTTTGATAAACTTTTAGCGGAAGCGATTGTTTTAGTGCTTTTGTCAATATGTCCAATACCAGGTCGACGTCTAAGTCCAAGAAGAAGACTACTTCAGTTACTTCGTCTACTGCCACGTCAGGTCCTAAGAAGTTCAAAGGTTATCGCAGCTTTGGAAACATCAAGTGCTATTTATCGTTTGCTTTGCTTCTCTACTCAATTCTTCACATTGTCTTTAACTGTCCTTTAAGTCAACCTTATGTTAAAGAAGGAAATCGGGATCTCATATGTCAGACTTCTCACCATGCTTATGGTTATGTCTCCTGCTATGTCGATCCTGTGATTGACAAGGTCAGCACTCGGTATGACAATTCTAGGATCAAGCCTTTTGTTGACTCAACTTCGGAATCAACTCTACATTTGTACCAGCTCTATTGCAAGCCTATTGTTGACAAGTATGGACCTGTCGTTAAGAGTAAAGCGGATGCCACCACCCTCTTTGTGAAAGAGAAAGGTGTAGTGATCACCCATAGAACTTTTCAGATTACCAAGCACATCGGCACTGAATGTTATGAAAAGTCTAAACAAGCATCTTTGACTGTCTGTAAATATATTCGAACAGTGGCCTTTCCAGCAACAGTGTCGGCCATTAAATGGACTGAAGATAAGTTTCGCTACATCATTCAGAAAATGGCTGTTTGGTTTTACGTCAATTTTAACGTTTATGTCCATCCAAAGCTAGAATATTTGTACTCGAAGTTTGAGTCGTCTACAGCAGGTCAGTATTGGCTTCAGTTTCAGCAATCTCGGTTCTGCAAAACGGTGGCCTATTTCATTAATACAGTGTTGTCTGCCATCTCTGAGGCCTACATTTCGGCTAGAGAAGTCATCTGTGAATTCAAAAAAAAGGAGTTGATGTATAAGCTGTCCATACACTACAAGAAAGTTGAACAGAAGAAAGATTTCTTGAAATCTGAGTTAGGTAAATTCTTCTCTCCTGGTTTCAAAATTCCGCAATACAAGGATTTACAGATCTTTAAGAATATGAGTAGAAGGATGAAGGGAATTGCAGAGACTAGCGATGTCGCCGATACAGATCATTCTACTACTTCAGTCGTCTCTACTACTGCTGTTCCAGAGGATGAAAAGGTTTCAATTCTTTCATCATCGATGTTCATTGTTGATACCATGCAAATCGCTCAGGAGGTTATATCAGAGCAGATTGCGACCTCGGTCTCTTCTTCGCTTTTCTCCTCCTCTGTTGAGCAGGCTGCCTCTGCAGCCGCATCGGCTTCAAAGGTGCCTGATGATATTATTACATCAAAGAAGTACGAGAAGCTTGTCGACACCGTGATCAATGGTGCTGTGGATGACTTTGCGGAGCAAGTTGCTGCTTTGTCTGTAGTGACTGCCGAAAAACTCAAGGAGGCTATCAAGCCTTCGTTGGCATTGTTGAGTAACAAGGTTACCGGTGGCTATTCTGATATTCATACGATGTTAGCCGGCATAAACGGAAAGAAGAAAGAAGAAGAGGGATATGTTTCCCGGCAAGACTACAGAGATGTTCTTGCTAAATGTGCCTCTAATATGAATTCGCTAGCAGACAATGTTTTTTTCACATTGAAGGAGGAAGAATCTGCGTACACGGATGAAGTCCTTAGGATTAGAAGCAATATATTAGAGACATTGGCTGAATTCAGCGACTCCACTTTGGCCGCATATTCGACAGAGATAGTGAATGATGGAGACGATTGGGAAGAATGGAAGCGGTACAATGCTATTAAAAAGGAGCTGTTGAAGGCAAGGGATGAGATTTTGGAGGCAAAACCACCCGGAGAGGTAAAGATGTTCAATGACGCAGCTAGAACTGTTAACATCCTTTTGAAGGAAGGTCAGAGTTACTTGGCTATTATGAGAGCCAAGGGTAACTTGGAGTTTCAGAGCCGTGAAAAGGGTGAAAGAGAGGCTGCTGCGGTGGCCCAGGAACAGGAACAGGAACAGGAAGGGGAAGAGGATGGAGAAGAAGAAGGAGAAGAAGAAGAAGAAATAAGAATTGCTTCCACAATCATCGTGTATGAGACTATGAAGGATACTGGAAATTCGAGAATCAAAAATGACAACTCCAAGATAGAAGGTACAGAAGCCAGTAAGGCCACACAAGAAACCGTTCGTGGTGGTAATGATGATGAGAAAATAACGCTCAACATTTGATCGTAAGTAACATTTTTTGCTTTAACCCTTTGCCTTAGTGTATAAAAAAATAATACAATTCAAATTACTCAATCGATATATGGAATGGTGATCTATTCGCTTATTGGACAAATATATAGATTAGAGTAGAGTAAAACAACAAGAAAAAGGTTAACACTGAAACAAACGGAAACAGTAAGAAATCCCTTTAATTTAAGCCTTCAAAGATGAAGCTCTTCTCTTTCTGATCTCGGCCTTCTCAGCCTTACGCTCGTGCAAACGCTTGGCCAACAACTGGGCGTACTCAGCAGCAGCATCTCTCTGTGCCTGAGCGTTCTTGATCTTATGAGCTTTGACAGCTCTCTTTCTCTGTAGCCTTTGGGGGGTAACCAATCTCTGGATCTTTGGAGCCTTGGTGTACTTCTTGTCACCCTTGACAACTTCTCTTCTGATAACAAACTGTCTAACATCATCCTCCTTGGTCAAACCAAAGAACTTTCTGATGTGGTTGGCTCTCTTAGGTCCCAATCTCTTTGGAGCCTGAGCATCAGTCAAACCTTCAATATCCTTCTCACCCTGTTTTGTAACAGTCAAGTTAAGAGCAGCTAAATCGCTACCAACGATACAACCTCTGATGGACTTTCTCTTTCTCACACCAACTCTTCTTGGTCTGTAGCCAGTGTAGCCCTTAGCAAACAACAATCTGACTCTGCTAGGAGCAACAACACCCTGCTTCATAGGGAAACCTTGCTTATCGTTACCACCGGTAACTTTGAAGACGTAACCTTTGAATTCATCGCCAAGGTTGTCACCTTCAACTTCCTGACCGATCCTTTTGTCGTAAAAGTTTCTCAATTTGAGGTCGTCATCGATCTCAATGCTCTTTTGAGTACCGTTCACTGGGTAAGCAATGTTTAACTGAAATAAAATGTTAGTAATTTGTCTAAGATGCCTGTTTTAATTAATACTGTAACCGTCACTAGCAGCATTGAAATTCTTGGCCTATGTATCCTTATCTCTTTGTGATTTGACCAATAATTTATCTGCTAAACCTTTCAAAAATGTCACTAGTATCATTCATAACTTGTTCAACATACCTTCATTGTGTTTTAACGATGTCTACCTTAAATACTTCAATCTGAAACTAAAAGATCAAGTGTAAGTAAACGATATATTTCCAACCTTAGGAAAATTTTTTTGAAAAATAGGATGTAGAAGAAAAAAACGTTTACTATGAAAAATTTCAATGCGCGGTGTGAGATGCTTCACATCAGGCGGCAAAGCCCTGGCAGTATTAAAATACCCACTGCTTTCGCGAAGTGTCCCGGATGAATTTTTTGTTTTTATCAGAAGGTGTAGGTGTTTTATTTATCACAGTGTGGTCACGTGACTTGTATCAACAAAGCCCTTTTTTTAATCCTTTCTTAAGCTTCACTTCTTATTTGAAGTTGATATCTTTAGATGCTGCCTTAAAGTACAAAAATATATAGGGGGTATCCGTTTAACTGCCACTCTCCGTAGCCGCCTTAGAAAGCTTAGAGACCATCCCGTCTCCAGGTTCCACTTTCATACGTGGCTTTCTACTATCTGTAGTGGTTTTACCAATTTTCGATGTATGAGCGGAAACAGCACTATTAGTTAGGGTATTGGTGCTGCTGCCTTTGCCGATCACGTTGGCATTTTGTGCGGCAGCGGTGTTTGTGCTATTGGTATTGCCTGTGCTTTTTTGGGATCCTATCAGCGGTAGTAAATGGGGGCCTGTGGTGGGTAATGGGGTATTACCAGATCCCATGGGCAAAGACCATTCTTGGCTGTAATAAACGTTTGGCGACGGAAACAGATCCACGTACTTCGAGGGAAGGCCTGAAGGAAGAATTGGAGTATCGCCTGGTTGAGAAAACTGCCCATACTGAGAATATGTTGAAGTTGCACCATTATTGGTGCTATGTTTTTTGGACTTAGTTGATCCGGACGGTCCAAGAGGTCCGCTGGGTCCGCCGGGTCCACTGAGTCCGTTGGGTACGTTGGATCCGTTGGATCCGTTGGGTCCATTGGGTCCATTGGTATTGCCACGGTTGACCACGTTAGGGTTTCCCTGAGCAGATTTTTGACCCATTCTAGATCCAAATCCAGCAAAATAAAGACTAGATGCAGAGTTTAGCGTCTGGTAAAGAGGCTGTTGCTGAGAAGGAGTGTGCTGAGGGGATATGCGCATGGCTGAGGTCGAGGATGATGTCTGCTCTTGCAATTGAGATAATGACTGTTGTTGCTGTGATTGAGGTTGAGACTGCTGCTGCCCTAAGGGTGGTTGCTGTGGAAATACAGGGGTTGGAAGTAGCTGTGTGGGGGACAACTGAGGGAAGTTAAACATTGGCATGGTAGCAGATACTGGTGTCGACAGATTAGATCGATCAGCAGCATTTCCAGGATTTGAAGCTGTCAACTCAATGGGATGGGGCTGGCCAGGTTGTCCTTGTTGGCCACCCGCAGAAAGAGGTACACCTAATCCTGGCAAAAATGTGTTCGTTATCGGAGTAGTTGCTGGGAATTTAAACTTATGATCTCGGGTTGATGACCCCAGTGGTGTCAGCGAGAAGCTCTGGTTTCTAAATGTTGCAGTACCCAATCCTGAGTTTCCGGTAAGCCCGATGTTGGACAAAAAGTTGTTACCAGCCCCCCTAGATGCGCCAACATTAGCAATGTTGCTTGCATCAGTCATGTTTGCCAGCTGCTCTGCGTTGGAAGGCCTGCCCATGTTTCCAGTGACTTCTATAGGTCGATCAGAATTGGGTATCTGCAAGCTAAGTGTGGGTCTTTTGGACACCTTACTATTGGCGGGTGGTTTGGATCTAACCAACTGCGAAGGGATATGATTGTTGTAGGAAGGCGATGAAGAGGAGTTGGACCTACCAAATGAGGGCATGGGTCCAACTCTTGATGACTGATAATGAGATGGAGATGGCGTTGTCGATGCGAAGGACGGAGAGGACGAATTCTGGGGTGGATAAACCGAGTTGGAGGCAGGAGACAATGTATCAAGTTTCCGCTTTTTTCTTACACTGGATGTATCTCCGTCAGAGCTCCTGTCATCCAGAGACATTGCCGACGTGATGGTGGAATTAGCGACCATACTACTGCGGGTACGAGCATATCCATGGTTGGCAAAAGGAGTAGTAACAGCGGGAGGCTTAGACAGTGGATGAGTAGCATTGTGAAGAGGATTTATCTTAGAACTGGCTGTCCTCCTGTGATTCGATCTCAAATTTATATCTGCCTCCGATGCAACACGGCTCTTCCTGTCGTAGTTACCATAGTCAGAAGGAGACTTGGATTCGTAAATAGTAGAAGCGTGATAGTACTTGTCCAATATGTTTTTTGTATCATCGGAACTGTATTGGTATATCTTCCTGTTGTTTCCCACAATAATGACGGCGACGTCCACTTTGCAAAGAATCGACAATTCGTGTGCCTTTTTGAGTAGGCCAGCTTTTCGCTTAACAAAGGTAACCGTGCGGTTCCTTTCATCATTGATAGGTTGGATCTCGATTTTTCTTCTTCCCATTATTAGAAAGTTTTCAAAACTTAGATACAATAGACTATTTAGATTGCTATACTATATGTTTCGTCAACCAACATCTGTTCGAGCAATGTGATGCAGCGCCCCGAAATGATGAAGAATAAGTACCTATCGATCAGACGCGAAATTTCGATGCCAAATTATTTTTTTTTTTGTGCCGGAAAAAAATTGCACTAAGGAAAGGCTGTTACCGAAGTCTGAGAGAGATGCGTCCATGCTGCTTAGCTTTTTTTCTTTTTCTCTCTTCATTATCGGCTTAGACTATAAGGTATTACTTGTTGGTTGAGGCTTAGTGATTGTACTATCATAACTTAATTTTTTAATATTCATAACGGTTGTTCTTGATCTTAGTTGTTTTCCATTTGCTATGGAAATTTTTCACTTCCTCACTCCCACAGTATTCTTAATGTCTCCGGCTGCCAAGAATTAGTTTGATTAATTGTCCAGTCTGCATTGTTCAGTTTCCGACTTGCCTTCTATTTATAGAATAAATCAATGCACGTTAAAGGAGATCGTGATTGAAACAATTACGTAAGTTTGCGGGTCAATCAAGCGCACTCAGGTTTGTTCTTCTCTTCATGTATCCGGAATATGTGTTCCTTTAACGTATTCATTTCTATTGTCTCTACTAAAAAAAGTAGGATAGAGTACGCCGCCATGTGTCGATAACTCGATTTTTTAATGTGCCTATCTATCCTCTTGATCATGTTGCATAATAAAAGAATGCCTTTGAACGACTCGTTCTAGTTTCCATTTGGAATTGTTCTGTTGATTTTGTCCACCCCGAGAATCCTTAATTTTCCTAGCAGTTACCAGAATAGGAAATTTCCTGGCGCTCGATATAAATAAAGGGATTTCTAATTTTCAGATCTAACATTTTTTAGTATGATTAGTTCTTCACAATCTTCATGCTTTTATCCATTTGTCTTGCTACATTCATTTCTTTCTCTCATTGTGCACCTGTTTACAATTCGTCTGGTTCAGTTCAGTCGCTGGCTTGGAATATGCCCTATATCAACTACAAGCCTAGTGGAGTACTACTCGAAAGCGATGCTGTGTACGATTACCTTGATTCATTAGCTGTTTTTATTCAGTTGGCCAATTGTAACACTGACGAGTTCCAGCAAGTTTACAAGAATTGTTATTTTTTTCCTGCAAATCTGTCCTCGTCAGAGTGTGGGTCAGTGGAACTCGTTCGATTTCTCAGACCTAGAGCCAGAGATAGCATTCTTGATATAGAGAAAATCCCTTTTTTGAGAACCTCTTCCCAAGCAGGAATATTTTTAGATCATAATGCCAAAAGAATTGTCATAGCCATTCGATCCGATGTGAATATGATTGACCACCTCCCATTTATGGCTGATGATAAAGCAGTTTATTCACCATTGATCTACAATTCCAAATTTTGGAAGTCTGTTTTTGTTAACTCTACCATTATTTCGGCTTTGGGAAAGCAGACTGCAGAACAGTTTTATGATAGCAAGAAAAATAAGGCCAAACTCCGTACGAAAACGTCTTGGGGAAAGCCTATTTTTAAAGTTCATGCCGGTTTCCAGGACCTTTCTAACAGATACTTTGAGGACTTGTTTGCAGAAGTCGTACTATTGACCAAACAGTACAAGAATTATCATTTGGTATTGACGGGTCATTCTGTTGGTGGAGCTGTTGCCTCTATGTTGTCATTGACTCTTTTGGATATTGGATTCAATAATACGCTTGTAACCTTCAACTCTCCAAAACCTTGGTCTCAAAAGTTAGCAGACCATTACGATTCTATCTCTTTTACAAAAAGACTACATTCTAGGGTGATATTACGGGAACAAGATGCTCTTGTTGATACCGAAAGAGGTCATTTGAGAGTTTGGAACTCACATGACGGTTTTACAGGTTTCCCTGCCAATACTGTAATTGATGGAATCGGGATGTTTAACGGTTATAAGCACAGCGGGTTGTCGATAGTTACACCACAGAGAAAGTTGGTTGTCAATCATGAGCATCCAACGTTCTATCTTGAGTCTGAATGGCGAGTCAGTTCCATTTTACGAAACAGCCGCGTCGATATTGGTATCACTGCATCCTTTGAACCACATAATTTCATTCTGCGTGATCTGCTCGCCTGTACTAAACTCCATAAGTGAGCGTTTCTATTATTAGCTCATATATATATATATTATATGTATGTAACGAATTTCAACTAGCCAGGTGGGTAGGTTCGCTCAAAGAAAAGAGAGGGAAATCAACACAGATGCTGTTTCATTAGGGTCGGGGATTACTTATATTTTCCCCAAAGACATCATCGTCATCATCGTTACCATCACTTCCACCGCTAAATTTGGGTTCGTCAGTACCCAAGTCATCACGAAAGTTTCCATTTTTATCTTCTAGCTCTGGACTAATAGTTCCACTCGTTGATATTGATAAGTTCAATGGGGTCATCGAAGGCATAGTTGAAGAGACAGGGGAAAACTCTGGAGACTTTCCTCCAATGGAGTTGCTCAAAGAATTTGTTCTTGAGATGTGAGGTTCCCTGAAAAGGGTGGAGTTAGCCCTCATCATCCTCGGTGTGTTGCCTTGCAACTGAGATGCGTATAAGTTCAGATAGGAAGCGTTCGACTGCAGAGAACTTGGAGGTGAATGATCAGTCAAATAAAAGCAAGATGGAGAACCAGAAGCAGAAGTCGGTCCTAAAGACGGTGAATCAGGTTCCGACCGAAGCACCATTTGTGAACGTCCAGCTGATGCTGTTCTTTTTATTTGAATCGAATGAGACTGGGGGTAATTGGAATTACCGGACATTCTTATTTTGGATGTTGGTGATTTCGGTGGGAAATTTGGCGCTCCCTTCATCATAGGAGAATTGAAGGATGATCGTCTGCTGCCCATAGTAGCCGGAGCTCCCAAATTTGAAGATTGAGACGAGATCAGTCCAGGAAGAAATGATGAGGAATTAGAAAACGCTTGCGGCCGAGATCTATATTGATTTAACGATCTTTGAACGTTAGAATACCACTGATCTGTTATCGTATGAAGTGGATAAAGGCCGCCGTGGGATGAGGAAGAAACACCGTCCGTGCTGTTTAGTGATAGCAAAGATATGCTTGAAGAGGAAGGAACCAAACGCCCCTCGACTTCGCGACCTACAGATGTTGCCAGCAACTCTGGAGAATTCTCACCATTCAAAGTACTGCTGTGAGCCTTGGTGTTTTTATTATTGCTGTTCTGCCTAGAAATCGAAGGCCTTATTATATCCTGAGGCTCCGAAACAGAGTTCACTGTAATCATACGATCATTTGTAGATGGATTCCGGCTCATCTGGAGCGTCGATGTGGAATAGTGAGCAGTAGTGGCAATACCTCCTGTTAGAGTGCTCGTGCTATCATTTATGGAGGGATATAATGATGTAACCCGCTGATTATGTCTCAGTTGTTGCATCACCACAGGCGATATCGAAAGTTTAGAAAGACGATCTGTAGCTTTACCGATGGAGGGAGATGTAGCTCCTGACATAAAAAAGGTAAGCGAGGCTTGAGGCTGAATAGCTCCTTTTCCTCAGTCAAGGATGATCAGCAGGTGCTTTGAGTTTATTTGTTTGATATTGGTAGCTTTTCTGTCTTGGAGATTGGATCTGCCCTTTTTCAATAAACCTTTTGAAGACTGTAAAGACCGTTGCACTCTTGTTCTAAAGAAGAAATCTATTGAATCTAATAAGCTTTCATCAGATTTTTTTTTTTTCCTTGCTCTGTACTATTTGAGCACACTTTAATACACTCGATAAAACGAAATAAAAAAAATGATAAATAAAAGATGATCAAAAAAATTTTCCACCCAACAATCGCGCTGGAAATCAATCATCTCCATGAAAAATAATGAGCCTATGATTACGTATGCAGCATAATTAGCATCTGTAAACGAAGGATTCGTGCGTCAATTAATATAATACACGAGAGTTACGAATAGATCTGCAACAGAGAGTTTTGCAAGGCGTTACCGTGGTTCTATAGCCTCCTCAACATCCCCTATCATATTTCCTATTCCGTCCACTAAATCGTCCACTATGTCTCCGAGCTTGCTCCAGACAGTGCTTTCCGATCCATGGTGATCATCATCAGATCCATGGCGATCATCATCAGATCCTTGAGATTCGTCAGATCCGTCCTTAACAGGTTCTGTTTCTGGGGGGTTTACATCTTCCATATCTGTCTCTGACTCCTCTGAATCGTTTTCATCCTCGGACTCCTCAGTTTCTTCTGTTCCCTTCCATTTCCCGTCTGTATCAACATCGCCTGAGTACAACAGGTCGTACGTAGACTTCACATCCAAAATCTCGACAGGAAATGGTACATCCGGATATTGATGTGGGTCCTTCCATCCTTCTTCTAAAATATTATCAAGCTGAATATATGAGGGTGATGTGTAAGTACCGTTATTCGAAGCAGGTTCGATGTTCAGGGAATCACAGATAATATTGTAAACTTCCGTATTGGAAAACGGCTTTAATTTGATATTCTTCTTCCCCAACCGAGTCTGGAAGAATGGCCCTGTACCCATAAATAACGCCCTCATAAGCACTTCTGTTCTGCTATAACCATGCACCCCCAATGGAGTGTATTTGCCGCCTTTCTGATTCATCTCAGCTCGTGTGATTATTGAGTATCCTACCTTTGGAAGAATCCATATCGGAGCTATTCTAGAGGCATATTTGCCATCCGAACCTCCAAACATCTCGTCTGTAATCTCTTCGCGCAAATGAATGCTGTAATGGTTCTTGTGAATGTCGATTAAATAGTTTCTTTTCATATCCTTGAAAACCCTTTCCACATCAGAATCGTTGTATAGACGTATGCCGTACATTGGCCAGCCATCGGTATATTCCACTTTCGCTAAGTTCTCCTTACCAACAATATCGTCAAGATATATAATTCTTCCGTTAGAAGTCGGAGCCATACCATGGTCAGAGAGAATAATCACATTAACAACATCCAAAAGATTCCTTTCACTGAGATTCACATATATTCCTTTCAAATACTCGTCGACATATTTGAGCTCTTGCTTTAGTGCTTCTCCGGATATGCCATACTTGTGACCCGCTGTATCGACATTTGGAACATAAGACATCAAGAGTTCCGGTCTCTTACCAATAGGTAAGTCTAGCCACGTACAAATTCTTTCAAGTTTTCTACTGAGAAGTTCCGTCTTGTTGAATTTATCGACATACATTGGGTTCAAATCATCATAACGTTTCACCTCTGAGCCTGGCCACATATGAACTGCCGAAGAAACTCCATGTCTAGCAGCCGTTGACCAGACAGGTTCTCCTCCCCACCATTTAGGATTCAAAGCAATGGAATCATCGGTGTCAATAAACTCTTCATTCTGCGCAGAATCGTAGAAGTTGTTTGATATTATACCATGATAGATCGGCTTCAATCCGGTCACTAAAGTGTAATGATTCGTAAACGTGACAGAAGGATTTGTTGGAGTCATATAAGGGGCGCTATAACTTGTCTCTTCAGTGAGAAGTTGATGCAAAAATGGAGTAACCTCTCCCGAAATGTAATGAGGATGAAATCCATCGAGGGATATCACCAATGTAGTTGGATAGAATTGTGTAGTGCCGTTACTAAGAAGAGGTTTCTTGAGCACCTTGGAATCTGAAGGCTGAGAGAATTTCGATTTCGAAGCCAACGTGGCCAAACCAATAAGAGTGGCTAAAAAAGCTGCAATCATAAAGCCGAAAAGATGCTTCCACAACAACCTTCTCTTTTTAATACGAGAATCGGTTGTGAGATCGCCTAAATCAGCAAAGCTCGAAGATGATCTCGATCTGCCATGGTCAAAAAGTTCAATGTTGTCCATGTATTTGAAACCAGCGCCATTTTGTCCTCGACTGAACATCTTGCGAAACCCTTGCCCTATCTTAGAGAGTACGGAACGTTGATCACTGCTGAATATGCCCAAATTCTCCAGATCCACCGAAGTGGATGCAATGTCATCGTCAATCCTGAATTCATCATCGTCATCATCGACATCCAAATTTGTTACCGGAACATCCACAGCAAAGCCCTCACTTACCATGTTGGAAAATGTGTGGAGGAAGTGAAGGATTCTAGGTGCCCTTAAAGGGCAAGCGCGTTGTTAAGTTATGCAACATTCGAGGCTCATCTTTGAACTCTTCAATGTGGTGTAAGGATGTGTTAAATGACAGAAGGATTGATATAAAGAAATGGGTTAGAGCAGACTCTGATCGAGTTCATTTGGGACAATCTCTATAAAAAACCAACTCAAAAGGCTTTAAAAAGCATGGTGATTAGAAGATGAACTGTTTTGTCCTTTTTCAGACAGATTCTTAAAGATTAATATAACATATGTTTTAAATAAGCTTATTTTTGTTATCAGGTGTATTTTTATTTGGAGACTTTGAAGTATATTTACGGTTTAATTCTTTCATTGAATGCATAGCTCACAATATTAAGAAGAGATCTAGAAGTGAGCATATCTATTGAGCATTAGAGTGGTCAAAATCTTTATTCACTATTTTCAATATACTGCTTCGTCTCATGCTCCTTAAAATATCCCAAATAGGTAAATACTCACCCAATTTTTTAGTATGCATAAGCTTCATAATAATTAAATACAGTTATTTCTTCAGAGCCATGACGTCCACATATCCCCTACGGGGGCCTCTTCTGGAACTTTTTCCTCTTCTCGAACCACCGGATCTAACTGCTGACAGATTCAACAACTCATCGATACCGTCACCCTTTTTACCCTTATTTGGTCCTATTCCATTTGGTGGTGCGGACAAAGCTGATGGCGACAACGAAGATGAAGAAGCATTCATCGGAATTTTTGGAGGCACATCAAAAGCACCACCGACTGGGGGCGTACCTCCTGGTTTCCTCATTGGAGGAGGAGGAAGCGTATCAACAATCTGCTCTTCAACAGGTGCATTCTTATTGATCCATCTTTTCAACTTCTCATCGTAATAGAACTGATTCTCTTCACCTAATTTGGCTTTGATGGGTTTAGGTCCATCGTCTTTCTTAGACAGCCACGAGAACCACCCTCCTTTATGCTGCTGATGCCTTTTCCTCTTGTCCTCATCATCTTTCTTTCTATCTTCTTCTTGCCTCTTTTTTCTTTCGGCATCCCGCTTTTTCTTTCTTTCCTCCTCCTGTCTTTTCTTCTTAACATCATCCGAGTCGTCGTCATCCTCCTCCTCATCAACAACATCATCATCGTAACACTCGTCCGCCTCATTGGCGTATAATCTCTTCTCTTCAGTTATTGTGTAAATCGCCGACTTTTTGATATCCGAGGACACAGTCTCATCACCAGACATAGAAATAGAAGGGGACTGAGGAGGAGGACTAAACAGTCTACGCAAGTGTTCGGCTGGATTCAAAATGTTATCAGTTGGAGGAGGTAAATCAGACTCATCAAACGAGCCTTTTCCTTCCCCAGACTCATGGTTTAATGACCGATCCCCAACTTCATTTTTGTTCTCTTCTGTACCTTCAAAACCAGCGGGCTTCTGGTCTGCAGGTGGCACATGGTATCCACCAAAACTGTACATATCAAAATTGTTCATATCCTTAGGAATACCCATCTCGTTAAGGTTCTGAGGCATTTCAACATTAGGAGAAGATTCTCTTGAAGCAGGTTCTGGCGCGTACTTGGTAGCTCCTTCAGTTGAGACATCAGTATTAGAACGAGAGTACATGGCAGCGTATGGATTGATAAGTCTTCTGGAAGGACGATGTGACAAATGGGGCTCATAAGGATTGAACTTCTCTTTTGCAAGAATTGTTGTAGATGAAGTGACTGGGGAGGCGGCAGCAACAGGGACGCTAGAAGCTGGCAACATTACAGGTGCAGGTGTTGATTCCTTAATCGGAGGTGAGGTTAAAAACATGTCATTATCTGAATCTTTTCGAACCTCATTGACTGAAGTGTTTTGATCAACTGGCTTCGGTTGTTCAGACTTTTCAGGATGACTACTTTGAGATTCGGATAACCTCATCGATTTCGGTGACATTTTCAACTCCTCAGCTGATTCAGGAACAAAATCCTCCTCTTTAGGTTCAGTTTCAGGTCCAGTATCTGCATCTTGCTGCTCAAACTCATCCCTTTCAGATGAAGTGGAAAGTGTAAATTCTGAGGAGATCTCATTGTTCTCTTCTATAGGAGCAGAATCATTATTAACCTCAACTCCACTTTTTTTTGAAATGGGATGGGATTGAACTTCTGCTGTTATACTCAGTTCTTTTTGGGCCTCGCATTCTGGTGATTTCTCTAAAGCTCTACCGGCAACCTTAGATACCGGAGCGAGACTTTTATCAGTCTCCAAAAAAAGAGAGACGGGATCGCTGATTTGAGGAGCTGCAGGAGCAGCTGCATGAATGGTCGATTCTGATAAAACAGACACAGAGTTAGATGGAACCGCAACAGAAGAGGCAGCAACCTTTGGTAGATTTGATTCAGCATACAGATCCACAGAAGGTGCCATAGATGACTCCTGATGAGTGGGCAAATAAGTATTTTCTATTTTGAGATGCTCGGGATGTTTGCGAGGTATCGGTGGAGCTGAAGAAGAAGCCAACAATTTGGGAGAAAGAGGCTTTGGAAGGGGAGTAGAAACTGACAAAGAGGGTTTCATCTTCGACTGCATTTCTGGTTGGAACGCCCGTGAATTAGGCACAAGCGAAGATCCCACACCAGCTAAAACTGGTTTTGGGTGAGGAATTGCCGAAAGAGAACCCAGTTTGGAAACCGATAGAGCCTTGACCTTGTAAGGAGAATAAGAATTACTCTCCGAAGAAATAGATCTAGGGAGGGCAGGCGCCATACCCATGGCGTTTATTCCAATACCAGATGACTGGGCATTATACGACGCTCTAGGAATATACGGTGCTCCCTTAGGAGCCAGGGCAGCTTTATTCGGGTAGGAAGCTTTTGCAACAGATTTACCGGATTGGAAAGGAGAATAAGGAGATCCAGAATTATCGCCCAGAATAGGATTCCCGTAAACATTGCCGGTATAAGGCAGACTGCTCTGATGTTGAGGAGAGTGGCGGACTTGTTGCTGCATTCCCACAATGTCAATAACAGACGGAGACCTCGAGGGTGCTGGTGTGGAGAAGTTTGAGAATAGTTCCGATTTGGGCTTAGCACTGGAAACTGGCAGCTCCTCACCAGACACAAACTTGTTGAACGATTTATCTAAGTGATCCCACACCTTGTTAATATGAGATTTACCAAGTTTACCACCAAACCAGCCAGAGGCATCCACGGAAGCTTGTTCAAGCCTTTCAGCCAGCTGTTTCTGTGCGAGAACTGTGACAGGCTCGTATGGTACCTGCTTTCCGGCAATGATAGATCCGGTGACATCACCGTATCGTTTTGCTTCCATAAAATGACCGAAGTCGGCCAAGAAACCAGCGTGATTGATCTTGACAGAGAGCATATGAGGTAAGCCAGCTGATAAGTTTGGGGCAACATTATGGGAAGAGAGAAGTACATACTCATAGATTTCACTAATAATCATAGAGTCAATATCCTTAGGGAGCGAAGAAATATTTGTTGGAAGCATTGGCAGACCAGAGAGAAGAAACGACAAAGTAGCATAGTCTCTAGCTCCGTAATCCATCAAGATGCTTCCAAGTTGATATAGAATGCTACCAGGATGAGCAGTATTTGAGAGAACAAGAGGAACAATCGAAGTATAATTATCAATGATCCAGGACTCTTTACCTTTGAGTACAGGAGCACTGTTGCTAGCAGCATTCTGTGAAATACTTGCATCGACAAAGAATGCCATGGTCTGGTCGAGAAGGTCATCAGTACCAAACCTCACCGAAGAGTAAAGTCTAACAACTTCAGAAATAGTTTCTGGACCAAGAAGTCCAGCAAAAACAATTGCTAAACTCCAATCTCCCTCACCGACAACAAATTCTAGAGCTTGTCTAGTCTGTCCATTTTCAAGAAGGCTGAATACTCTCGATAACTTCTGACGATCCAACTGTCTGCAATTGAACTGCTTCGAATCAGATGTACTATTCTGTATAACTCTGACCAAGGATATTGGATCAATACGATTCTGATCATCTGATTCGTGCGAGAATGACGAGTTCAACACATTGATAGCCTTATCAAGGTATGACCGCTTGCTGAAATCTCCTGGTTCTTCAATTTCAGTCACCATAGCTCTCAACAATGCCCAAATCATTTGATCTGCTGAAAGGTAAGGGCCATCATTGGATTTAGAACCGAAAGAGGCAAGTTTATCCGTAAGCCATTTTTCAAGGTCTTTCCGCTTAGTCCTATTCTTGATCAACGGCCCAGGAAAATTCGAAGTGATTCCATCATCCTTGCAGACCGAAATGAAATCAGTGACCTTAATGTTCAAGATCGGATGGCCATAACCATCTGAATTTGGAATCATAGTTGCGACATCAACTGCACCAGAAAAACTAAACAATGGCCACTGTCTACGCACCAAATTCTCAGGATTCACAACAACAGGAGCGGGAGCAGATGCAATACCTGGGACCTTCTGTAGCATATGACGAGATAGACTTGGACTTAGTGGAGGTGGAGGAAGATTAGATCTACTACGGGACTTACGATGGGCGGAAGACTGAACACTCGAGTCCGGATGAGGACCCCCATACACTGTATCAACGGATACCGCCGGCTGCTTTCCTTGAACCATCAACTTAGGCAGGTTACGCATGTTGTGTTGAGGATATCCTTGCTGTGAGAAGCTTTGCTGTGGGAATCCCTGCTGTGGGAAACCTTGCTGTTGGAAGCCCTGCTGAGGGAATCCTTGTGGTTGACTAAATCCAGGAGATCGAGAAAGTACCTGTGACTGAGAGGTTTGAGAAGCCCCCAGCCTCTGAAAAGATGGTCCATAACGATTAGTAGGAGATCCAATGAACTGGGGCTGTGAAGAATTGCCTGCTCTTACTGGACTCATAACTTCACCAATGGAGGCCTTCCTTGGCACAGGGACAACCCTTGGGTTAATAGGCTTAGGATTCGAGGAAGTCGATAGAGTCCTAGCATGGCCTCCAACATCAGCTGGTGCATAAGGATTGTTGGATCTTCTTGATGCTTGAGAAATCGAAGTCGTAGAAGCACGAATATTATGAGCTTGCTGCTGATGCTGCTGAGACTGAGATAGCTGAACCGGCTGAACATTTGAAGTATACGGCGATGGTATCATATGAGATCTTTGAGAAACAGCCAAATCAGAACCAGCAAGTGAAGCGGCTTTTTCAATCCGTCCATATGGATTTCTTACTTGAGGAGCAGGCCTAGTAAGATTAGGGGACACGGGAAGCTCAGCAAAAAACGAACCAGATTGGTAAGGAAGCTGCTTGATATTGGCAGAAGCTGTTCCAACGCCACCACCAACAGCAGGAGGTGCCCGAGGTGCCTGAGGTTCCTGAGATCCCGGTAATGCATATGCATTTTTAGCCGCAGATTGTGGAGGAGGATCTAACGATACAGACGGAATGGCAGAGGTGACTACAACCGGTGATGATTGTGGACTTCGAATGACTGGACGATCCGCAGCCGATGTGCCATACGCACCAAAAGGAGGAATCTCCACTTGAATCTGCTTCTGCAATTTCTGAGTGGCTTCCATTTGAGCATAAATATTGTTGTGAGGCGATTTAGCCCGAAGGACAGGCGAATGCTTGATGAGTAAATCTGCAGGGAAGTCATAGGCATCACTCTTATGCTTCTCTTCCTCCAACTTCAAAACCAACTTTTTATGAATACGAGATCCTTGCGAGGCTAGCTGCTGACTAGCAGTTTGAGCAGCAGGCACAGGAGACGCATTGGCAGAAGCTCTAATACCGAAAGGACGAACTGGCTGAGTAAAGATGGGAGCAACACCTACACCACCTGCACTAACGACTGATCCAGTTCTGGAGGGAATAAGTGAAGCTCTGCTTGTTTGGTGCTTGAGTGACGCTTTCATCGGACTTTCAGTGCTTGGGGGAGCATACTTCTGCAAGCTGGGAGACTTTGGCCTAGATATGTTGCTAGATGCAATTGAAGAGATCGAGGGCGCATAAGCACCTGCTCGACTGCCATAAATTGGCTGTGCCTGAGAAGAAATCGGTAGTTCGGATTCCTCTTCTAAAAGATCATCATCCATGACATCATCAAGCAAGAGTTCGTCATCTTCTGCAAGGAAGCTCAACTTACGTTCTAGCGTTTCGCCTTTATAACTTTCCTGTGCGTTGTTTGAGAAATTCTGTTGGGCACTCGTGACATCCTCGGCAAGATCTTGCAAGAAAGAATCATGGTCCAATGTGTTATCAGGATGATCAGCCTCTGAACCTGCTTCAACGGATTGAGCAGGTTCCAGGGGTTGAATTGATTGACTTGGTTGAAATGCCTTAACAGGTTTGACAACTTCACCGGCATGCCCCTTTTCCCAACGCATCTCTTCTACGGTCTCGTTAGTCCCCCAAGGCATTGTTTTGTCCTCTGTATCAATTACGTCAGCAGTATATCCAGCAGGGGCAGACGTTTCAAAGGTAGAGGCTGCAGACGGAACAGGCATTTTAACAGGAGAAGGAACATTTGGAGCACTTTCATCTCTTTTCGGCTCTTCCCAAGGCATCTTCTCATTACTGTCTCCATTATTCCAGGAAAGAGCATCTGAAGGATTAACAGAAGTAGCAGTAACTATGGGTTGAATATCTTCGCTCTGCTTTAACTCTTCATGACTCTTCTTCGGAGCATCCCCCCACATGCTCTCAGTATTTGCGGAGCTGTCCGGTGGAATATTCTTTCCGTTATCTATTGAGGTAGCGTGTTCTGGTATGGATTCATTGTTCTTGGTATTTTCTAAACCATCAGTTCCAAACTGGGAAACATATGTAGTGGCTACTTTTGGATTGACCTCAACTTCAGCTGAACGAGCATCAAAATGTGTGGGCTTCAACTCAACCTGACCGGTTTGCTGTAGTATATTTAATTCAGAATCCTCAGCTGTGGACTCTTCCAAACTCTCTTCGGGCCCTCCAATAATTTCTTCAGTATACACCTTCCTATTCAAGGAGTCCGAAGCAACAATTGATTTTTTCTCAGAGTTATCAGACTTAACTTTCACTTCACTCATCGCCTCCTCCTTCTCCGGTTCTGAAATTGTGATCTCGAAAGCCTCTGAAGGCTCCGAAGTGCCTGTCACTTCCCTGTCTGCCGGAGTACCAAGAGAAGGCCCAGTTATAAGATCAGAAGACACCCCAGAGATAACTTCTGACTGTTCCTCGGGTTTAGGCTTCGTCTCTGTATTCGAAGACTTTCTTTCTTTTTTATTACTCTTCTTGGGCTTTCTATGCTTTCTAACCATTTTTATATTCAATCACACAATGATGGATAGCCAAACTATTTGTAAGAAGAAAAGGAACAGAACGTATTAAGAACGACTTATGCCTTTCTATTTTTAAGGGCAGTAAGAAATATTTCTTTGACGGCGACCACTTGCTGTTGATCTTGTTTGGATTAAAGAATGAATAGATCAACACCGTGTTTTTTTCTACCAATTTGGATCCTCTTGATATTTTTTCTTCCTCGCACCCCAATTCTATGGCTTCTCTATTTGTTTAGTGATGTAGGGGTGAAATAAAGAAGGGAAAAATTTTGAAATACCGGAAAGAAAAATTTGGGATTTGAAGATCTACTTAACATAATCTTTTTCCATTGATAATCACTCTTGATCTACAACAATCATTTCACATCAACATGAAAGGACCTAAGGGAAAGCAGATATTGGCTCCCGAAAGGGAAAGATTTCTTCAGTGTTGTGGAGACATTTCAGTGGAATTGGTTTCGGATCTTAAGGAGGGTAGAGAAATCAAGCTCAATGGAATCATTACTCGAAATTCCAAGAAATACAAATTGAAGCAACAGCCGAGATTGACTGATGTGATTTCATCCATTCCAGATCAATATAAGAAGTATCTACTACCTAAATTGAAGGCTAAACCTGTCAGAACTGCCTCTGGCGTTGCTGTGGTGGCTGTCATGTGCAAACCTCACAGATGCCCCCATATCGCTTATACGGGTAACATATGTGTATATTGCCCGGGAGGACCTGATTCCGACTTTGAATACTCTACGCAGTCATATACGGGTTATGAACCTACTTCTATGCGCGCAATCAGGGCTAGATACGATCCCTACGAACAGGCGAGAGGAAGAGTTGAGCAACTCAGACAGCTAGGACATCCTGTGGATAAGGTTGAATACATTGTTATGGGGGGTACCTTTATGTCATTACCAAAGGATTATAGAGAGAACTTTATAGTACAGTTGCACAATGCATTGACGGGCTATAATGGCACTGATCTTGATGAGGCCATCCGATTTTCTCAGCAATCACAGACAAAGTGCATTGGTATTACGATTGAAACTCGTCCTGACTATTGTACACCTACTCATTTAGACGATATGTTAAGGTACGGTTGTACTCGTTTAGAGATTGGAGTCCAATCATTGTACGAGGATGTTGCTAGAGACACGAATAGAGGACATACTGTGAAGGCAGTTTGTGAAACATTCTGCTATGCCAAAGATGCTGGTTACAAGGTTGTTTCTCATATGATGCCCGATCTTCCTAATGTGGGAATGGAGAGAGATTTGGAACAATTTAAAGAGTATTTCGAGAATCCTGCTTTCCGGACCGACGGATTGAAGATTTATCCAACTTTGGTGATTCGTGGAACTGGCTTATACGAACTTTGGAAGAACGGATTGTACAAGTCTTACAATGCCAACATGTTGATAGACTTGGTAGCACGGATTCTTGCGCTTGTTCCACCATGGACCCGTGTCTACCGTGTTCAGAGAGATATACCAATGCCCTTGGTCACTTCTGGCGTCGAAAATGGCAACTTGAGGGAGTTGGCGTTGGCCAGGATGAAAGATTTTGGTACTGCATGCAGAGATGTGCGTACAAGAGAGGTTGGCATTCGTGATATACACTCTAAGGTGAAACCAGATCAAGTTGAGCTTATTCGTCGTGATTATTATGCCAATGGTGGTTGGGAGACTTTCCTTTCTTACGAGGATCCAAAACAAGACATTCTTATTGGTATGCTTAGACTCAGAAAGGCTTCTAAGAAGTACACTTATAGAAAAGAGTTTAGAGCACAACCAACGAGTATTGTTCGTGAGTTGCATGTTTATGGCTCCGTGGTGCCTTTGCATTCGAGAGATCCCAGAAAATTCCAGCATCAGGGTTTTGGAACTCTTCTCATGGAAGAAGCAGAGAAAATTGCCAAAGAAGAACATGGTTCCACCAAGATTAGCGTTATTTCTGGTGTTGGCGTCAGAAACTATTATAAGAGACTTGGTTACGTGCTGGATGGTCCTTACATGTCGAAGATGATTTAATAGGTTCTTCTATTTATTACTTAAAGGATGGCTTAATACCCGCACAAATACTGGTATAGTCTCTGAAGTCTTTTTCATTAGGTGCCTTATTTCCGGAATAAAACATTCTCCAGTGAGTACCTGGGATACAGTAATTGACCCTTGACCGGTCAAAGTACCACTTATTAACGGGATTGTTTGTTCGGGACCTCCAAATCAGCTCATCCTTGAAATTCACTAACATCGCTTTGAAGACTATATCCGCCAATCCCGGAAGCCCTTGAAGCCTTTTCAGCACCGCAAATTTATCCAAATAGACCACAGTTCTAGAGGGATCTGTAGGACACTTCTCCCAAGACAATATAGCACCTCCTTCATAATCACCGGCGATGATAAGTCCTGCAACGTGGTTATTGATTCTGTTCAAGTAGTGGGTCATATCCAAGGTTCTTCCAAAAGAGTCATCGATTAGACGTTTCAGCTTACCCAAATCTATTATTCCTTTACTATCAAGCTCCAACAAATCTAAACCTTGATCGGACCCTTTTGAGATATGAATCTGTATTGGGATACCTCTTTTGATAATGGTAGTATTTAATAAGGGAGTCTTTTTTAAGTCAACTGGCAAAGAAGACGAAATTGTAGGTCTATCAGTCAATATATTCAAAATAATTGGATTTGTGGTTCTTCTGAGTCTACGCAAAGTGGCTATTTTCGGGGTTGTAATGATCCCGGTAGCATGGGGCACCATAGAAAGTAGTTCGTTCATTTCATCAAAATTGCCTCTATGAATTTCCCTTTGCGAATCAGTCAATAGACATTGTTCAAGCTCCCTCTTAACAGAATCGTGCTCTTGCAAGAGGTTAATAAGAACGTGACTTGATTCGTACCGCTCTAGAGAAGGGATACCACCCAACTCGTCAATGAACACGATTTTTTCCACGCTGACGAAATCAGTAGTGTTGTTATTATGTTCAGCTTTGTATCTGTGATCTATCAAGCCAAACGATTGAATGGCGTACTTCATGATATCCAGAGATGTGACTTTTCTTTCCGTACTGGTTCTTTTATCTACTACCCAGGTTGTTAGCACAGGTATCATACCTTGAAATAGGGGAACCATAGCGAGTTCCTGCATCACAAATTTAGCATTTCCTTGAGAATCCAATTGAAAAAGCCCTGGTATCGCTCTCATCTGAAGGTCGCAGCTTGATTCTAAAAGAGCAATTAGCCTGCTACACCTCTCGTTCATGCTCTTAATAACCATTGCGATTGGCTCGCCCGAACTGCAGTCGCTTTCAGCAGGGGTATCCAGAACTATAATCGGAGAAGCTCCAAGTTTCATACATTTGCTTAATGTCGCACCTATACCCTTAACTATTGAATCGGATAGTCCATCGAGGTTTCTGATTCTCACTAGCATAACTCTGATGGTATCAGTCAGCTGCATTTCATCACCAACCGTGTCATCCAAACTTCCGCCGTAGCCGGATTCAAACTTAGCATCAGATTGACTGGTACCCGTGTTTAGTAGATCATCAATGTAGGCCTCATACTTCTTATTATTGGACGCCTGCCTATTAGGAAGACTATCATAAATCACCTCATTCTTGTTCTTATAAATGTCATTTTCCTCCATTAATGGATATCTTTGAAGATAGTACCTAGCTTCTCGTTTAGTGGCTGTAGAGTTGAGTATGGTTAGAATGAGGTCTCTTTTTTCAGCAGTTTTCGTTATAACGGGAGATTCAGTCATCCCTTCATGCTGTTTCAGAGTACCGGAGAACCTTATACCCCGAGCGTAACCCCACAACGATCGTGGCGATCGTGGAACAAACTTTCGGAGCGGCAGAAGTTTTGATACCGAAAACATGGCAAATTAAGACCAAAGACTAGGAAAGGACAACAGTAGTAACTTTAACTCAATGACGTACATCAATCTGAAAAAAAAAATTAGATTTGAAGAACCTGAAAAGTAGAGTTCAGAATTAAGCGCGATTACCTATTTAGGAAACAAAAAATCAGATATAGAATATACTACTGACTAACAATATATATATATATATAAAGTGAGAGACAGAGTGGGAGAAATCAATCACTTCACTCTTTTTTGGCAATCTTCTCCTGAACCTCATCAATATGGTTCAATCTCTCAACCAAGTGGGGATGGTCGTAGGTGTAGGCCGAGTAAAGCCAGTCGACAACTAAGGAGCTCAAGTTCTCCTTATTAAGAGAAACAAGCGAGTCCTTCAAATCTTCTCCATAACCCAACTTGGTGGAGTACTCATCTGCTTGGTACTCGTAGGTTCTGGAAAGCTGACTCATGGCAAAGCCAACAAGGGAGTCCACAGGACCTAGAATATCACCGAAGAGCATGAATCCAATAAGAATAGGCTGCTCATTAAAGAAGCCAAAACTCTGATAAAGAGAGCTGTTCTTAACAAAAGCAGCAAAGAAAGTGAAGATCCAAAACATATGGAATTGATTGATAGCCAACAATTTTGTAGTATGAGAAAGAGCCCAATGACCGATTTCGTGGCCTAGCACACCAACGACCTGTGGAACTGTGCATTGATCGATCAAAGTATCAAACAAAACAATCTGCTTGGAACCCCAAGGGAGACCCATAAAGTAAGCATTCGAGTGCGAAGATCTTTTGGAACCATCAATGACATATAACTTGTCCAATGGAAATTTGTTTTCAGAGGCCAACTTCTCAATTGAAGTTTTCAACTCGCCATCTTCCAATGGGGTTAATTTGTTGTATAAAGGCTGAATGAACTTTGGGTAAACAATGATCAAAAAGATTTGAACGATGCCCATAAATATGGAAAGATAATACATGAACTTATCGCCAAAATAGTCAATGATCCTAAGGAATGCAGCCAAAATTGGGCCTCCCAGGACCAAACCGACGGAAAATCCTTTCACCATGTCTGTGACCCACATTCTAGGAGTTAATTTGTTGAAGCCATACTTCTCTTCAAGAATAAAGTTCTGATAGTAGCTTAGAGGAATACTTAGAAAAGTTGAGAAAAGGGTCATTGCACCGCAGAAAAACAACGAGTGGGTAATTATACCGGACATGAAAGCAGGAACCATGTTTTTGGAGAGCAACGTAGACATGAATCCACCAGTTGCATTCCACAACTTGGGCAAAAGGTCAAACTTATAGGCGATGACATTCTGGACAAGACCATAAAGACTGCCGACAATACTAAATTTCAACTTACTGAGGGAATAGTTGCTGGACTTAATGGCAGTTTTGGTGTCGATCTTTCCCTTCAATTCATCAGGTATTTTTTCTCCATTAGCTCTGACTGTCTGGATCTGTCTCAACTTTAGATAGGACTCGAACAAGAAATTAACTGTGGAAAAGCCGATTATAAGGCCTTTCCAATTGAAGCCTGGGCGATCAAGGAAGTCGCTTGCGGAGTGAATTAACGTGTCCATCTTGAATCAAGAGAGAAGAACACAAGACAAAAAAACTGCCGCCTTTAGTATTCGCGTCTGTTAAGTTCATGATTATAGGCAGGCTTAGGTTTGATAGGCGAAAAGTTTTTCATAGCCACATGAGCTTTCACAATTACTTTTGGTCGAGTTTCTCTCCACAGGTGTGTTGAATATAATCAATCTCCTTTAATATACATACTTATATAACAAAAGATAAAAGTCATTTGTAATAGGAGGAAGAAAAAAGAGAGATTTAATAATAATAGTAGAGGAATAAGAGAGAATAAAATCATGAGTTTGCTTTTCTTAGTGGTTGTTGATGTCAACATACATAGTCCATTATGATGGCTAGATATATTCCGGCAGATTGGTGTGCGTATCTATGGCCCCAAACCGCTATTTCAAATAAAGTTTTTTTTTTTTGTTGAAGAATGTGAATGCTGATAACGTAACATAACTAAACCAAGTAGTTTAGTCTTCCTCTGTAGCCAACTTCTCAGCCTTGGCAATAACGTCCTCAATACCACCAACCATGTAGAAGGCAGCCTCTGGGATGTTATCGTATTTACCTTCCAAAACAGCCTTGAAAGACTGAACGGTCTCCTCCAACTTGACCAACTTACCTGGAATACCAGTGAAGACCTCAGCAACGTGGAATGGTTGAGACAAAAATCTTTGAATCTTTCTGGCTCTCTCAACGGTAAGCTTATCTTGTTCAGATAATTCATCCATACCCAAAATGGCAATAATATCTTGCAAGGACTTGTAAGCCTGCAAAGTCTCTTGGACATGAGTTGCAACGTCATAATGTTCTTGACCGACAACATCGGCATCTAGTAATCTAGACTTGGAATCCAACGGATCAACGGCAGGGTAGATACCCAACTCGGAGATACCTCTAGACAAGACAGTGGTGGCGTCCAAGTGAGCAAAAGTGGTAGCCGGAGCCGGATCGGTCAAATCATCAGCAGGAACGTAAACGGCCTGGACAGAGGTAACAGAACCCTTTTTGGTGGTGGTAATTCTTTCTTGCAACAAACCCATATCGGTGGCCAAAGTTGGTTGGTAACCAACAGCAGATGGAATTCTACCTAACAAGGCAGACACCTCGGAACCGGCCTGAGTGAATCTGAAAATGTTGTCGATGAACAACAAGACATCCTGACCCTCTTCATCTCTGAAGTACTCAGCAATAGTCAAACCAGTTAAGGCAACTCTAGCTCTAGCTCCAGGAGGCTCGTTCATCTGACCGAAAACCAATGCGACCTTGGACTCTCCATCCAAATTAATGACACCAGTCTCTTGCATTTCTCTGTACAAATCGTTACCTTCTCTGGTTCTCTCACCAACACCGGTGAACACAGAAAAACCACCATGAGCCTTGGCAACATTGTTAATCAATTCCTGAATGAACACTGTCTTACCCACACCGGCACCACCGAACAAACCAATTTTACCACCTCTAGCGTAAGGGGCCAATAAGTCGACGACCTTGATACCGGTCTCCAAAACCTGAGCCTCAGTAGACTGTTCAACAAAAGCAGGGGGATCAGCGTGAATTGGCTTTCTCTCCTTGCAATCAACAGGACCTCTGTTGTCGACAGGATCGCCGATAACGTTTAAGATTCTACCCAAGGTACCTCTACCGACTGGGACAGAAATAGGGCCACCAGTATCAATAACTTCTTGACCTCTAACCAAACCCTCAGTACCATCCATAGCAATGGTTCTAACAGTGTTCTCACCCAAATGCTGAGACACCTCCAAGATCAACTTGTTACCTTGGTTATCCATCCTCAAAGCATTCAAAATAGGTGGCAATTGGCCTGGTTGGAACTTGACATCGACGACGGCACCAATAACGGCACTAGGAATGTTAGTATATAAGACAAATATGGTGATAACGAGAGACTAAGATATTCAATCTCTTAAATAAAAACCACACTTTCCGCGAAAATCTCGTGGAGATAGGAAAATGCGAGGAAGAGAAATGCTCCCATTTGATTCGACAATTTCCATTCACCCCGAGAAAAACTTATTCTTTGGGGGGAGGAGGGGCGGAAATAGAGGTGAAAATAATGGAGAAGAGTGATATTTAAGAGGGAGAAAGCATCAATTGAAAAGCACAATGAAGGACAGTAACGGTCAGATCCACAACAGTAGAATGATAAAAGCCATGGAAAACAGCTACCACCTCGTAGTGAAGTAGAGGAGATACATCAGTTATCAAAGGAAAGAACGTGATCTAGATAACCGTCCCTTTCCTAAAGCCAATTGAAAGTCAGATACCATCCTGTTTTGATCCATCAAAGTAGTCTCAGTTAATAAAAACAATAATATACTTACGTAACCTCACCTTTAGCTAGCGCAGCTGTAGCAAGACCCCTCTGGAAGGCCGAGCTTGCCTTGACAGCTTTCAAAGCGGTTCTGGTAGTATTAGCGAATAATCTAGCAACCATCTTTTTAATGGACTATATATATTGATCACAGAACGCTGAAAGATAAAATGAAACGAAACAAAAGATAAAGGAATAAAACAAAGAGACACCTTCAAATGAAGCCGAAGAAAAACCTATTCCCTGGTCCAATTCATTCTTCTTTGCGTTGTGGATAATGGATTGGCTCGAAAATTTTTTTCTCAGCTTTTCTCCCCCACTAGAATTGGAACCGACCTATGAGAGTTTTGTAAAAAGAGCCAAGCAAGGCCTCGGGGAAAAAAAAAAAGGAAGGAAGGATAAAATGAGGCGGCCATCGGCCTTCTTGATATCATCAAGGCTGTGTAGCTGATATTGAAGTACTTAAACTAAATTGTTTTATTGATCTCTGGCTCAAGCACGTTATTAATGTAGTCCTGCAACTCCATCAAATTGCTGTCGTCGTAAAGAGTCGTGGACAATTTCAACCTATTGAGATAATCGGGATTCAGATGCGAAAGCTCCTTAGAGAGACAGTCCATGCAGAAAATGATCTTACCGTAGTTGGCATGCTTGATTCGCTTATGTTTCATTCGACTAACCAATTTCATTCTTTTGCAACTACTTGTTGTTTCACCCAACAGAGAATGATGACCAGTGACATCAGACTTGTGCTTCCTTAACCTACGACGGGTATCTTTCTCCTCACTCTCTTCTCGTGCTTTTCTTATGATCTGAGTCCATTCAGATTCGAAGTCACCAAATTTAGATTTCTGAACCTGCTCTGGTGTTTGGTTCGGTGTAGGTAGTTGTTGCTGATTGTCCTCGTGCTTAATCTCTATAACCTCCAGAGCATTTTGGATACCTTCTAATTCCTTGAGTAAATCAACTTCAACCCACTGAAAATTCACAAATGACTTACAATCATGACAAATGTATTCGTCTGGATAGTCCTCACTTGCACGGGAAGGATTCATCCTATAAACGTCGCCTCTGCCATGATACCTTTTGGTCTTTCGTTCGTCTTCTCTCCGTAGTTTTTCCTTCACATAGTTCTGGTACTTTTCGATCGGAAGTCCCTCCAAGAATTTATTTAAGGTATCATTTTTCATAACTTCACCAAACTTATTCACACAATTTTTGTAGTTGCGCAAGGATTGCTTTAGCATGCTCGACACAACCTGCTCTGTAAACATTTCTTTACTCTTAGTAAGCTGCACACCTCCCGAAGCCAAATTATCATCCATAATGTTCCTGAGAAGTTTATAGTAGTTGAAAACATTCTCCTTCTTCACTCTTCTGTACTCTTGAATTGATTGTTCACCGTATTCTAGCCAATATGGCATTGTAAAGTTCACTGCTTCATTTACGTTGAATCCGCAGTTAAATCCTGCATGATAGACTTTGGGGAAAGTAATCACAAACTCGTTTGGTCCCTGATCCACAGAAAAAATATGTACCTTCTTGGACTCTGGCTTATCGGATTGCTCTTTCTCAATCTCTTCCGGAGATACTAATGTTACAAGCTGGTGAAGCAAGCCTGGTTGCTTATCAAAGTAGGCTGGGCTGATCTTCCTGCATAGTGATTCAAACTTCTCACAATCGCATGCAGGAATAGCGTACCATTTTTTGGTAGATCCAAGATGGCAGTAGTTGGCACTCATAGTGTAATGATCCTCTTTATGCCAGCAAAAAGTGGAGAACATCGAACCAACATATAACCACGGAACAGTCATTCCAGAAATTTGCTTCCTGTCTTCACTTTTAATGTAGTTTAATAATGATCCATCTGCAAATGGTAGCTGGGTCAGGTTAAAAGGATGCCTGATGTAATACGCCTCCTTCTCTGTGTCCACTAGGAAGTTTTCAGTCGTGGGGAAACC